>NC_061511.1:234059622-234137876 GCF_022539505.1 Lolium rigidum | reverse complement strand
AATGACGAGTTTGCCACTTAATATATAGTATTGGTATAAACATGAGGCATACATATTTGCGGATTTCGGTGATTGCATTATTTGTCAGCCCTCTAACAATTATCAACTATCTTGAGCTGTCCTTTTCTTTTAGGGAATATAGTTTGGGATATAGTATTGGCATTTTGAAACGGCCTAAAAGTGGTATAATTTTGTTATAAACATGAGGCATACATTTTTGCAGATTTCGGCGATTGCATTATTTGTCACCCCTCTAACAATTATCAACTATCTTTAGCTGTCCTTTTCTTTTAGGGAATATAGTTTGGGATATTGTATTGGTATTTTGAAGGGACCCTATTTTGAAAGGGATCCCATTTTGAAACGGCCTAAAAGTGGTATAATTTTGTTATAAACATGAGGCATACATATTTGCGGATTTCGGTGATTGCATTATTTGTCACCCCTCTAACAATTATCAACTATCTTTAGCTGTCCTTTTCTTTTTAGGGAATATAGTTTGGGATATGGTATTGGTATTTTGGAAAGGCCTAAAAGTGGTATAATTTTGGTATAAACATGAGGCATACATATTTGCGGATTTCGGGGATTGCATTATTTGTCACCCCTCTAACAATTATCAACTATCTTGAGCTATCCTTTTCTTTTAGGGAATATAGTTTGGGATATAGTATTGGTATTTTGAAACGGCCTAAAAGTGGTATAAATTTGTTATAAACATGAGGCATACATTTTTGCGAATTTCGGCGATTGCATTATTTGTCACCCCTCTAACAATTATCAACTATCTTTAGTTGTCCTTTTCTTTTAGGGAATATAGTTTGGTAATTTCGGTGAATGCACACACTAACTTTGAAAACAACTACAAGTACATCCCAACTGAATAATGGATTTGTAACTAGGTATCCCTTGTAACAACTTCTAGCGCCCGGTGAGCAATGATAAGAATCCGATCGTAATTATACAACAAAAAAAACAACCAGCCATCGGATTAGCTTGCTTCTTCAACTCGATCAGCTGCCTTAATCGCTTGTTCATTTTCTTCAGTTCTCCCTTCACTTCCACCAGCTTCGCATTGGGAGCATTAGGCATAATCGGAAGGTCCCTAATCGGAACGGCTCCTCTCTCCGCCGCATTCTCTACAGCAAGTCCCCCCTCCCAAATTGCGCCCCCAATAGCGTCAATTGATTCCCGCAACCGAAGCCTCCGAACGTACACATCGATCCACTCGAAATGCCTGCATTTCTTCAAGATCTGAAAACAACAACGTGAACCCTAAATCCCAAATTCGAGGGAATAACAAGAAAATCGAGAGAAAACAGAGAAATTGGAGCGAGATCTAACCTTATCCCCCTCTCTATATGGCAAGCTCTCGCATGCAACGAACTCACGTCCACGGTTTCCGTTCTCGTCCGTCTTACAGATCGACCGCTTCAGAGGCTCCTGGCGTGGGCAGTCAGGGCATCTTGTCAAAGGAACGGGTCCATACTGCGGCCATGAAGAACGGGAGGTCGAAGAGAAACTAGACATCACCCGCGTGCCGGAGAAGGGCTGCCGCTGGCGGAGAAGAAGAACAATGGGGCGCGGAGAAAGAAAGGGGAGCAATGGCACGGGCATGGGCGCGGGGCTAGCTCGGGCTCCCATTTTGCAACGGTCACCCGGGTAAGCTGTGGGTCCGGCGCTCTCACGTGGACAAGTTGTGGGTCCCACGATGATCCGGATAAGTGGAGACGTGTCCACTCGCGGGGCACCAACAGCGGCCCCACTTGCCGGCACCAACCAACGTCAACTAAACGGGATTCCTTCCGTCCGAGCTCTTTCTGCGGGTTATAGACAAGAAGTTGGGGAAAACTGAGGAAAAACTAAGGAGCTGGGGAAAACTGAGTACAACTAAGGACCCGAGGGCACGAAAATAGAAATCCCTTTTATTAAATGTTAAAACACTAAAATACCCCCCTGGACCTCATTGGGCCCAGCCCAATAATCTAAGCCCATGGGACAGCCCACTAAGGCTTGCCCCTTATGGGTCGGTGGCGCCGAACGGCCCACCTCACTCACTCACTCGGCCCTCTCACGCTCTTCGTCCACCTCTAACCCTAACCTCTCGCGACGCTCTGGCGATGGCGTCGCCGCCATGGCCGCCGCCTCGCTCCGGCCAGCTCCGAGCTCCCCCGCCGTAGCCACCTATCAAACCAGAACCGCCGCGCGCAGATCTATCGATCTGTCCGCGTAGTTTTCCCCTTCTCTTCCTCTCCTGGCGAACCGCCTCCGATCTGGATCTCGGGAAGAATCGCCTCGACGAACTCCGGCGAGCTCTCGTCCTCGCCGACGATGGGTGCGCTCCTGGGGTTGACTCGGCGCGGGTGCTGCTCGCAGTACTCGTGACGTCGCCTCAGGTGCTTGCTACGGTGATGTTGGTTCGTGTTTGGGTTCGCCGGCGTAACGTCGGCGCCTACCCTGGACTTGCAGCTGTTAGGGCCGCGCGTGCACTGCCTCGCCATGCCCTAGCTTCGCTTCCGTGCGCAAGTAAGTTGCCGCACTTCCTCTTCCTCTTCTCCATATCTGTGCGCCTCCCCTTGTTACTGTTCTTCTTCCTCCTCATGCGCTGTTGCTCTCTGGTGGTTCTGTGATCACGCAGAGCCATGCTATTGCTGCGCAATCTTCCTGTGCTTCTGTCTACTGCAAGCTCATGGCCCAATTACCATTTACTGGCACTGGCACATGTCGATTTGCTTGCTATTTATGCTGTGCTTGCTTCTCTGCTGCTCCTAGCATGCTCTGTACTTGCCATGCTTCGCTGTGCTTGCTCAAAAGCTTGCTATGCCATGCTATGCTTGATTGTGGCTTGCTTATTCTTACTGGGATATCATACTTGCTTGTCTAGGTGTATTTGTGATGCATCAGTGACACTTGTGTGTGTGCCAGTGGTGCCTGTGATCTGCTTCAGTGCTATTTATGCAAGCCAATGATCCATTGGATCATTCCTTGCATGTTGGCTAACTTCCCTGTGTAGCTTGGCTTGCTATAATTGATCCATTTGATCAATTCAATGTCAGTGATGTCTTACTGATTAATACTGTGGCTAAGTGATTCAATTTCCTTGTGATGCTGATGCTCATCAAGCATCAGTATGCTGTTGCTTACTTAAGCTACTGGACTTGCTCCAGTGACTATGGTGCAATAATTTAACTGTGTTGCTTAATAGCATGTTACTGTCAGTGCTAAGCATGGATCTGTGATAAATTCATGCTTGTATAAATTATGATGAACTGCTTATGCAGTAATGATTTAAATGACTTGCTTGCAAATGATTTGGCTATTCATGAGTGTTTAGCAAGCAATTGAACCTAAATCCATTCCTGGATAATGATTTGCTAGGTTTGGCTTCCTTTTTAATTGATGCTAAGTGTGATGTGACCTCAGTAGCCTTGCTACTGATTGGTTGCTCACTTAGTTAGTTGGATCTTGTGGCTACTCAACCTTTGCTTGCATATTTGGGAATCATACTAGATATGAATGCCAATATGCTTGCCTGATGAAAATCTAGGGTTACTGATGGTTCATAGCTTAGGATTTACTGTGTAGTCTTAGCTGCTAATCCTTGCCATCTACTGGTGCTATCTGTGCATCTAATCTGGCTAGTGTGTGCACCTGTGCATATGTGCTAGTTTCTGTGTACAAGATCTGTACCTAGATGCTTTCTATTTTTAGTAGCTTTTGACTGGCAGTAATCCTTGGTGAAAACCAAGTGATGATCTACCCATATGAGCATCTGCTCATTCCCATGCTTATTTCATGCATATGTGATGGATCAAATCCCTTGGATCTGTCCAGGAACTTGGTATACCTTGTTCCAGCTCCTAGTGTGAAATATTTGGTTGATGCAGACTTGGGGTTTCTGTTCACGACCCTTCACCTCCAGATTCTGGTTGATCTTCTCAGGTCACCATGATTCCCGGTGGCTAAGTTGGTTGTGTTGGTTTCTGTTCTTGGTTATGAACTGGATGAACTGTGCTTGTTCTTGCTTCACCCTTACCTGGTGATCTTATCTGGTCGACTGTGCACTGGTTCTAGGGTTTGTGTGCTATTTATATTGCCTCTACTTCTTCCCTGGCCATAACACACAGGCTCATTTACTTTATGACTCACCCCTTGCCTTGCCTTGCTGTTGCTTGCATAGCAACAGCCTTCATATGGTGAAACTTGAGCCCCTGTGGCTTGCTCAGTGCTGGTCTGCCTATGTTTATCTGGTGCTGTCCAGGATTTTGGACAAGCACAAGTGTGTTGTGACAGTTTCACTGTCCAAACTGAACTTTGTGTTATTTCTGCTAACTGTCTAAACTGAATCTTGCTAACACTTGCATTCTGGCTAGTTCTTGTTCTCTGTGTTATTTTGCAGGTTTAAATTATACTATGGCCAGAAGATCATCCTCAAGACACTTAGTTTAGGTTTAGTTTAGAATTAAACTTGTAATTTTCCTTTTCTTTTAATTCTGATCATTATGTCTCAATTCTTGTATCAAGAATATTGTAAAGACTTTGTAATTGTGTTGTATATCAATAAAGCTCAAGTTTTTGGTTTATGAGCTTTTGTATTATGTAATGTGTATATTCTTTATTAAATATTGTATTTGATATTCACTTTGAAATTCAAAATGATTTGAATTTGTATCTTGTGTTTGAATTTTAAATTCATTGTTTATATTGTGTGATGTTTATATTTAAATGTTTAACACTTAACAAATGCAAACATTCCCCAAAGTAACAAGTTACAAAAGAGATCATGTCGAAATTTCCCTAACTCACATTGCCTAACCCTAAATGCAAAATGAGAGAGAACCTCGATCCCTCTTAGGTTTAGTTGCAATAAGGCGCGAAAATTTCCCCCGTTTTGCGATGAAATGCACATCCCATTTCTAAATCTACCCTTCGTTGTTCCTATGTTCTGGGTTATTACACGCGCGGTCTACCCCTTTGACTTTATCCCATCGGGGGTCCCCCGGTGGGCATATGCCTCCGTTTGAGCTTGGTTAGGTCATAGGTACATGTGGAAACAAAAATCATCCCATATGATATCAAGTTTCTCTCCGGTTCACGTACGAGGGAGTTCCCCCTATACATGCAGAATCTGCCTAAGTGTAGGAACCCCTGTCCGTGAAGCCGGACACACCTGGGGGTAGCCTTGGATATAAAACCATCTCAAATCACTTTTGTGCATGCCATGTGGACACACACAAGTTTTGGGGCCATTCCCTAGATCCGACGCTCGATTTCTGACGAAACCCTAGTTCTGTTGACCGCGCGGTCTACCCCTTTGAGTGCATCCCATCGGGGGTCCCCCGGTGGGCTTATGCCTCCATTTGAGCTTGGTTAGGTCATAGGTACATGTGGAAACAAGGATCATCCCATATGATATCAAGTTTCTCTCCGGTTCACGTACGAGGGAGTCCCCCCCTATACATGCAGAACCTGGGGGGTAGCCTTGGATATAAAACCATCTCAAATCAATTTTGTGCATGCCATGTGGACACACACAAGTTTTGGGGCCATTCCCTAGATCCAACGCTCGATTTCTGACGAAACCCTTTTTTCCCGCCCACCCTTTCCCGCTGCTTCTCTCCCGCCCTTTTTTCCCGCCATGATTTCCCGCCAAGTTTACCCGCCCACCCTTTCCCGCTCATTCTCTCCCGCCAAGTTTTCCCGCCCACCCTTTTCCGCCCATTCTCTCCCGCCAAGTTTTCCCGCCGTTTCAGCCCCTCGTCGGCCCATATATAGCCATGTCTTCTCCACTAACAGCACCAGCAACATTTCTCCCTTCATCGCTTCTCTCATCCAACGAACCACAAAATCCTCCGAGCTGCCGCCGAGATGGCTCCTCGTCGCCGTAGCAACACGGGCTTCATCCGCGTTCGCTCGCGGCCTGCGGGACATTTCGCGGCTGAAATCACCGCCGGTGGTACGCGTGTGTGGCTCGGCACCTTCTACACGAAGGAGGCTGCTGCCGCGCATACGACGTTGCGGCTTGGAGGTTTGGCCGGCCGCGCCACGAAATGAACTTCCCGGAGGCCAGGTCTCCGACGGAAGCTCGAGTCTCTCTCGAGCCGCTACTTCGCTCACGGGGTGAAGCGCGGCGGTACAGGTCCGGCCGGCGGCGGATTGATACCACCGAGGCGGACGAGCAGTTCATGGCACAGTGGCGCAGAGACAATCCTGGAGCCGTCGAGGCAGAGCGCGCATTCTGGAAGGACAAGCAGACGTACATGAGAGAGAGGAGGGCGGGAAAGCGGCAGAGGAAGGCCGAGGTTGAAGCAGAGTACGCCAAAGGAGAGGCGTCGACATGGGGGGAGGACGATGAACGGTGGTCGTGGAACCTCACAACCACCGCTTCAGAGGACACCCCCAGCGAGGATGAAGATTTCGACTTCTGATTAATATGTGTGTGTGTCGAGTCCGTGTGTCTAGCGGGTCATGCGTCGACCCAGTGTTAAGTGCTTTGTTCGTGTGTGGGTGTAGTTCTTTAAATGTTTTGGTTTGTGTGTGGGTCTAGTTCTTTAAGTGTTTTGGTTCCTGTGTGGGTGTAGTTCTTTAAGTGTTTTGGTTCCTGTGTGTGGGTGTAGTTCTTTAAGTGTTTCGGTTCGTGTGTGGGTCTTAAGTTCTTAAATGTATCACTTTTGTGCATGCCATGCCATGTGGACACACACAAGTTTTGGGGCCATTCCCTAGATCCGACGCTCGATCTCTGACGAAACCCTAGTTATGTTGACCGCGCGGTCTACCCCTTTGACTGCATCCCATCGGGGGTCCCCCGGTGGGCATATGCCTCCATTTTAGCTTGGTTAGGTCATAGGTACATGTGGTAACAAGGATCATCCCATATGATCCCAAGTTTCTCTCCGGTTCACCTCCGAGGGAGTTCCCCCTATACATCCGGAATCCGCCTAAGTGTAGGAACCCCCTGTCCGAGAAGCCGGACACACCTTGGGGGTAGCCTTGGATATAAAACCTTCTCAAATCACTTTTGTGCATGCCATGTGGACACACACAAGTTTTCCAGCGATTCCGACGCTCCGGTGGTTTGTATCTTGGAAAACCCTAGGGCGGGGACCCCGCAGATCTACCCCTATAGCTTTCTCCGTGCGAGGGTTTACCAATGGACTTTTTTACTTGTTTTGCTTTGTTTAGGACATATGTACATGGAAACCATAGGTTGGGCATACTTTACCATAAAATAGGCTCCGTTTGAGCCGTGGCGGGAGTTTCCACATACAGATCCTGGATTTTACCAAGTGCTAGCCCATGCATGCGGAAATCTTCAACGCCGGGTACATGCAAGGTTAGCCAAACCTTACGTCACAATTGTACACATATGTTATGGGCATATGCAAGTTTTCCAGCGATTCCGACGCTCCGATGGTCTGTATCTTGGAAAACCCTAGGGCGAGGACCCCGCAGATCTACCCCTATAGCTTTCTCCGTGCGAGGGTTTACCAATGGACTTTTTTACTTGCTTTGGTTTGTTTAGGACATATGTACATGGAAACCATAAGTTGGGCATACTTTACCATAAAATAGGCTCCGTTTGAGCCGTGGCGGGAATTTCCACATACAGATCCTGGATTTTACCAAGTGCTAGCCCATGTATGCGAAATCGTCAATGCCGGGTACATGCAAGGTTAGCCAAACCCTAGGGCAGGGACCCCGCAGATCTACCCCTAGGGTTAGGGTTAGGGATAGGATCCGGGTGAGGTTTAGGGTTACCAAAATGTTCGCAAAATAGAAAGTTGGCCCGCAGAAGCGGGAACCCTAGGGCGGGAATGGCCTCGGTTAGGGTTAGGGTTGGAGTTAGGGTTAGCAATGGAATTTTTCCTAAATGTTTAAGGACATATGTACATAGATAGCAGAAGTTGGGCCTAGTGGCTCCGGTTGACCCGTCTGCGAAGAGCGTCACCCGTGGGACCTACATATATGCAATGCATCGTCGAATTCTTAAAAAATAGAACCTTTTTTACATAATTCATACTAGTAAATAAATAATAGAAACATAATATAAAGTAATATGAGAGAGAAAAAAAGAGAAAAAATAAAAAAATAAAAAAATCCTATATGCCGAGGGTGGCCGTCGGCATAGAGGGGCCATGCCCTATGCCGAGGGTAGCCCTCGGCGTCTGTGTGACGCCGTGAGCGGGCAGTGACGGCGCGGGTGCGAGGGCAGGCGATGCCGGTGCTACGCCGAGGGCCAGGTTGACGCCGACGGCTGCCCTCGGCGTAGCCACCTCTACGCCGACGGTAAGTACACGCCGACGGTCGGCTTCCTGGGCTGCCCCGGCGAGGCCGTACGCCGACGGCCCCGACATTTGGCCATCGGCGTACAGTTCGGCCGTCGGCGTCTTCTCCCATTCCTGTAGTGGGCAGCAATGGCGCCCACAACAGCCGTGGGAATACAGCCTGCGGAAGTACCTGTTGTTGATGGCCACCATGACCCCGGTAACTGGTGGTCGCAGTGACGTAGGACGCGGGCTTCACGCGTGTAATTCCAGGCGCTCATCATCTTCGAGCCGCTGCAGCGCTGCCGCTACCTTCAAGCGCACAGAATCGAGCACTCCGGTCAGCTTTTTATCACCAGAATCGAGCCCTTTTCTGGATTGAGATTCGTAGAGAGGATGGAGTGATCCATGCACTGTATTCTAGATGCAGCAAGAAATACCTAATGAGAAAGGTAAATACCAAGGTCTCCATTCCGTATCGCAAACAACAAACGAAGAAGAGATGCGTGGCAGGTAACTAGCGGCACCACTAAAAAACCATGTTGTCCTCATTCATCAAACGGATCAGCTATAGCCATGCACATGCACGTCCACCTAAACCGGCTCGAGCCCAAAACGGCGGGGAGATGGGCAGATGGCCGTCTGTGCACGTCATACCTGACAGTGGGGCCGGAACGTCTAATTCGCTGTCTACCGAAGTTTTGTGCGATGTTGCTGGCTACCCCAGAAATGGTACTGGCATGAAACAATTAGCAAAAGTGAGAAGTGAAGATGGCAATTGTGGTAGTTCCTTGTAATTTACTCCTAATTGTGGTAGTTTCTTTTAATTTACTCCCACCACCATGGATCGGTTATCACCTCTCACTTCTCACCTATCATCACATCATCATCACGTCGTCGTCCATGAAGATGGCAAGTGAGAAGTTGAGGAAGAGCATTCACACGAATTGCAATATACTAGCGAGTTATTTATCTATCTGTCTATGTCCACCGAAACAAAAACCTTACAACACGAGAGTCATGAGGTGCGATAAATTTGGCAAAACTATCTCAAAAAGTTCATACACAAAATGTACGATTTACGACTGACGAAACTAAAAACCATTTGGCGGAACTGATTCATATCATCGACACACATCTTTTTCATATACAACTTATTTAATTTGGAGTATGGTTGTATTGATTAGAACAAACAGTGCGTGGAATAGTTTAAGGGAGAGAGTGAGCGGAAGCTAGTACACGTGCAAAGGTTGCATTGCTAGAGCGCACGAGATAAAAGAACACGCCAGACCCGCTGGAAGTGGCCTATTTGAGCGTACCTACTAGACCAGGCAAAACGCTGCTTTAAAAACAGTGAAATTTAATAAAGCCGAGGAGCACAGCAAACCAAACGACCTAAAAGCAGCATCCCGATGCCAGCCAAGAACATCCAAGATACCAAACACGGCCATAGGGGTTGGATGGATTTGGAGGCACGAGGATTGCGTTTGGCAAGGTGTTTCTTTTTTTTTTTTGAACAAGGGCAAGGTGTTTCTTTGTTTCTGTATGGACACACATTATCCTCTGCTACAGTAGGGTGAGGAGAAACCAGGGCGTCCAAGTCTGCTCTCGTCTTCCCGCCGGTGAGCCCGCCGGTTCCCCTCCGCTCCGTCGGTCGCCTCGGCGGCCGAAGGGCGGGGGAACCCCGGTGCTCCTTCCGTGCGTGTAGATAGTAGTAGTAGTAGGGTTTGGGAGCGCGGCGTTCCGGTTGTGGCGGCGCCGTGCTGTCCAATAAGCTGGCCCAAGTTCTAGCCCCATCTCGCCGGCGACGGTGAGGAACTTTGGGTTCTATTTGTCTCCGTCGGCGAAGTCCAAGCGAGGTTGGCTTCGTCGTTTTCTGGTGTTTTGTCCCCCCGGCTTCTTCCTTGTGTTGTCGTCGGTGGCTCCTGCGGCGGTGGCGAGCTGGTGGTGGAGAGTGATGCGGGATCTGCTTCCAGGCCCTCGTCGTTCTTGTGTAGGAGTCCAGATGCCTCGTTCCGGCGAGGCGGGTTTCCGGCTGTCCCTTTTGTGCTGATGCAGGTCTTCAAGCAGGCTCCGGCCTCTGGCGTTGACCTGACCACCAGAGTGGTTCGGGGTGTTGCCCCCGCCGACATGCTCATCACCTTTGCAAGATCTCGGCGTCCGCGTCGAGTGATAGATGCGGCGACTTCAACGAGGAGATGTCCTCTAAAGGACTACCCCGGCGACAAAGCTGCGCCCGCAGCTGCTTCTTCCCTTACTCCGGCGTGGAGGTATCGGTGTTGGCGACGGCGGATCATGTTAGGCGCAGAAGATCCCAAGGACGTAGCTGTTTTTCTCTCTTTTTCTAGGGTTCTTTCTGTTATTTTGGGTCAGCTGTCCAATTTCTGGACTGTTCTTGTACTTTCAAGTTTCCTTAATATAATCCAGATATTTGTGCTCAAAAAAAAAGATGAGAGAATCAGGGTGTATGGTGTACGGTGTACGTGTAGTGTTTGACAGACGGTTAGTCTTTTGATTTGTGAGCCGCTAAGATTGCGCCCTATGTGTGGTTTTGATTTTTTTTTTCTTCCGTGCATGGAGAAGGGGTGGAGCCACGGAGTGTTGGACTAAATGATATATCTATCAGCTCCAAAACAGAACGCGATATTTTTTTAAATACTATATCTATCTAAAAAATTAGTATATTAGTTTTGTTTAGATATAGAAGTATTTAGATGTATTTTATTCATAGATACATCTGTATCTAGAAAAAATTAAGACACTTATTTTTAAATGGGGGAGTTTCGAGATTCAAGATTAGAGATACGCACCATCATGACAGCAAAGTTCTACGATATTCTTCTCTACTATGTTTGGATATATTTCTTTCTTCGAAGAAAAAAATGAATTACACCGTAATTAGATCTATACACCACAAAAGAATCTTGATGGCATTTGAGTATTTGCCGTTTAGTTACTATCCCCATTCCAATGTAGCACAGCAGCAGCTGCAGAACAGGCCCATAGGGTGCTAATATGTGTACTACTTTCCTGAAAGGAATTCTGCAATAGCTTAGGGGCTGTAGTACAACTAACTGATCAGCTGTTAAAAAAATTCAAGAAAGTTGGGACATGGCCTATAACTGGAGAAAAAGTTTCGATGATAATTCTAGAAAGGTCAGGTGTGGATGCGTAACTTTGGTAATATATAAATTGTGTGTATTAGTTGGTTGTAGCCGGCCCATCCCCATTGGTCAAAGCATAGCCCAAGTCTTTCCCTATTCTTAAAATGTAGCCAATAGCATAGCCAGATAAGTTCGGATCAAGTCTCGTATCCTATGACAACACCATATGCTCAATCTAACGTGTATCTACACATCGAGATATACCAAAGTCTTCTCCTAGGATATCCCGAATGTAGCAAATTGCAGAGTAAGACAAGGTCAGATCTAGTCAATGGCTCGTAGCCTATTAGAAACCATGTGCACGATCGACCAAACATGCATTTCCATTACGGGAGAAATAGCCCAGGTCTTCTCCTATTCTTTACAAAATGCAGCCAAATGTAAAGAAAAATAAGAGCAGGTTTAATAGTAGAGCCAGTTGTTGGCTATAAGATTTTGCCATGTCACCTATAGCCACGTAGTGTTGGACTAAATTATATATCTATCGGGTCCAAAACAGAACGATGTATTTAGATATATTTATTCATAGATACATCGGTATCTAGAAAAAATTAAGACATTTATTTTTAAACGGGGGAGTTTCGAGATTCAAGATTAGAGATAGCACCATCATGGCAGCAAAGTTCTATGATATTCTTCTCTACTATGTTTGGAAATATTTTCTTCGAAGAAAAAAGTGAATTACACCGTAATTAGATCTATACACCACAAAAGAATCTTGATTGCATTTGAATATTTGCCGTTTAGTTACTATCCCCATTCCAATGTAGCACAGCAGCAGCTGTCCTGAAAGGAATTCTGCAATAGCTTAGGGGCTGTAGTTCAACTAACTGATCAGCTGTTAAAAAAAAATTCAAGAAAGTTGGGAGATGGCCTATAACTGGAGAAAAAGTTCGATGATAATTCTAGAAAGTTCAGGTGTGGATGCGTAACTTAGGTAATATATAAATTTTGTGCATTAGTTGGTTGTAGCCAGCCAATCCCCATTGGTCAAAGCATAGCCCAAGTCTTTCCCTATTCTTAAAATGTAGCCAATTGCAAAGCCAGATAAGTTCGGATCAAGTCTCGCATATGCTCAATCTAACGTGTATCTACACTTAGAGATATACCAAAAGTCTTCTCCTAGGATATCTCGAATGTAGCAGCAAATTGTAGAGTAAGACAAGGTCGCTGCAATAATTGGCTACAACTGACTCGTTCCCGGTTGCTTCTCTCTTGAGTCTTGACCATGCTGCCTTCTGGTCTCTCTGAGCGTCGGATAGTGCTAGGTGGCTCAAGCTGTGTGTTTTTGTGTATCTTTAGCTTGCTTATGTTACCTGCTGTAAGTTGTTTGTAATAAACATGTTGTATCTGTCGTTGTGGTATTATTAATTTAACGATGGGCTAAGGCCTTATGTTTTAAAAAGTAAGACAAGGTCAGATCTACTCAATGGCTCGTAGCCTATTATGAACCGTGTGCACGATCGACCAAACATGTATTTCCATTACGGGAGAAATAGCCCATGTCTTCTCCTATTCTTTGCAAAATGTAGCCAATTGTAGAGAAAAATAAGAGCAAGTTTAATAGTAGAGTTAGTTGTTGGCTATAAGATTTTGCCATGTCACCTATAGCCAGCTTTATAACCAATATGTACAATAATTAGCTATTAAATATATCACTTTACAAATATGTGGTCCACCTTACACTTTCACAAAGTTTCTAAGAGCATGTGCTAGAGCTAGTTTTTATATTAGAGTACAGTTCTCTTCTCTCTCACTTTCTCTCTCGTGCAAGTCAACAGAAATTAGTATATTAATTCTTGTAGCCTGTTCACATCACTCTATTTTGCTTGCTCTAAGCTCATGTTAACTCGATAGCTGTAACCTCTCACAAAATGTCTGCACAATCAACATAACATGCTTCTCCATTGGTCGAGACATATCAAAGTTATCTCCTCCTCTTTGTCGAATGTAGCAAATTGCAGAGTACGATGAGTTTAGCGTTGAATATAAATACACTGCCTAATATCTTTCCATCAATTTAGAGTTTTGGTTTAATTGGCTAGTGCAACAATGCTATATGGTATCAGAGAGGTCTCAAGTTCAACATCCCGCTCGTGCAGTATTAAAAACATAAGAAAAAAGGATTCAACATGCACTGAACCCACGCTAAGGACTAAAATAGCGTAGATGTAAGATGGAGCCGCATAGGCTCCTTTCCATTAATTTGAATTTTTGGTTCAACTGGCTAGTGCAACAATCTAATATGATATCATAGCCAAGAGCTCTAAAGTTCAACCTGCTCGCGCAATATTTAAAACAAACAAAAAATATTGTGGCCTGCATCAAATTTACGCTAAAGGCTAACATAGCCTAGATGTGACGGAGAATGCTGAATATAAATATACTACCTAATCTCTTTTCATTAGTTTGAACTTTTGATTCAATTAGCTCGTACAACATTCCTATATTCAGGTCAACTCAATAGCTGGTAGCCTAGCTATCACAAACCATGTGCACGGTCGACATAGCATGCATCTCCATTGGTCAAGAAATAGCCCAAGTCTTTGCCTAGTCTTTCCAAAATGTAGCCAACCGCGGAGCAAGATAAGCTCATGTCAACTCAATAGGTTGTAGCCTATCACAAATCATCTGCAAGATAAGTTTAACTAAGTTTTTAAAATAAATTATTAACATGTACAGTACAAAATCTATATCATTAGATACATTATAAAATGCTTCTATACGATATCTACATAATATTATAGTTGTTGTTAGTTTTAACTAAAAATTTGATCAAAGTTTATTCAGCTTAACTTTTTGGTAAAAATTATAAGGCTTATTCATTGGAATGGAGAGAATAGTAATTTCAACTTGTATCTATTGGAGACATAACCCGCCAAGTCCTATTATTATTAGACAGCGTTCTATCATTCAGGGTGACAATGTCTTGTTCAGTTTTTCTTTCTAGAAACTGAGTTACGAGTGAATAATAATAGTGAAGTGCACATTTCCCTAAAGAAAACAATGAAGTGCACATTTTTTAGACTGATCAGTTTACGGCTAGATGATGCAGTTGGTAGAGACTAGTACAAATCGAGCCGTCGTGCATGGTTGAAAAGGGCTGCCGCACACGATAAACGTAATTGTCGCTATGCAAGGATGTGCGATAGGCCCAATCAAAACACCGGACATTCTGTCGCACTTACTTAGTGTACATAAACCATTTGCGATAAGAAGGCCTATTGTTAATGGTTTTCTGTACTTTACCGTGTATTTTCCTGACAATCAGAAACAAAGATGTTTATGCGAATCGTGTGCTTTTTGTAAACATCGAATACTATTTAGTAATCACATACCGACCCATATTAGTTGATTCTAGTATAGATGTATCTATCTGGAGGTGGCGTTTTGGCTCATAGGAGCAAATGCTCCCATTATACAAAATAATTAAAAAATAATTTTAAAAATGTCAATAAATTCTGACATAATTTTTTTGGTGTACATCTTGACATTCTTTGTTAGTGCACAAGTTTTCATGGAGAAACAACATTTTATGTGGCGTGTACAAAAAAGACAAAAAAAATGTCCTGTACGTAGTCGTGTTATAGCATCAAAAATTTTCTTTTTTACAGGAGCCACAAATTTTTTTAGTTTCTTTTGAAAACTTGTGCACGAACATAAAATGTGTAGATGTACATGAAAAAATTTACTTTGGAATTTTTTGAAACTTCAAAATGTAGATTCACATAGTGGGAGCAAATGCTCCTATGAGCTAAAGTGAATATCCCTATCTAGACATATTTTAGTTATAGATACATCCATATCAATGACAAGTAATATGAATCAGAGGAGAGTAGTAGTTGTACCTGCATATCCAGCTGACACCTGTAACCCGTGCAACATTTCACTGAAACACATTAATAAAATTTCATTATACTTAATTGTACATTTGATAGAACATTTGCATACATGTATTATGGCATACATTCAATTGCTAGCTATACAATGAGTTATTATTGGTTACGTCTTTTCCTTCTAGACCGGTTCTGTAAAAAGATCTGCCACAATCTTCTCAAGACCCTAGTTTGTAGCCTTTATTGAACCTTGTCCGTGACTTTTGTGTTTGTCCGTTACTCGGGAGGTGGTTCCATAACCACACGGCAGTCCTCGCGATCTTGCCATGCTATACTAGCTGATGCACCATGTCACACACCTTCCCTCTTGGTTACATCCTTATCTATGTGATCTTAGCATATCCTCTGATCATAACATAAGACTAGGACAAAACCCGTACGTTGCTACGGCCTAGTAATAGCACAAAGCAGTCATAGATCTACTCAGCCTATTTCAATTCACAATCTCATTCATTACTTATTTGACAATATTAATTCAAATATGTATGTTGAAGTGCAAGTTAAATCACCAACAATCTAATATTTACATAGTCATGTTTTATATACAAATTATTCAAAATCCTAAATATGCAAATAGCAATATTTGAGCTCATTTTAATTATTCTACGACCATAGATAATTATCATGGGACAGAAAGTAGCAATAATAAGATACATTACTTAAATTCAACGGACGTATGCAATTTAGCTAGCACCCATCAGCTAGCTAGTTGCTCTACAGTGCAGTTAGCACTCACAAGGTCACGAGGTAGCTACTTCTCATTTTCTTCTCAAAAGAAATATAAGCCTATCCTTGTTCAGCTAGCAGCCTAGCGTCAACGAGGAGCTCGAGCCACAGTTATCACGCCCTGGCGTCGCAGTATCTTCCCAATCATATCAAACTGAATATTTCTGAAATCTGCACGGTAAAAAATTCAGCTCGGCAGCCAAACCTTATACACTCAGATGCATCTGACATAGAAATCCCGGGCAGATACTGCTTCCTCCCTCTGCGTCCATATCCACATAGTTGTCCTTCTTGTGGCCTTTGTCGCCAGGTCGCCATTGGCATACTCGTTGGGCCATGTCGCTTGCCCTAGAGCAAATCAGCTTGCCGTAGAACAGATCAGCAACCATTAGCGTGTAATAAAGCAGTCGTACCATATGATACATGCCACATGCAAAATAGACAGCTAATTAGGATTATACATGTACAGAGTGGTACCATCACGATCCATGGCAACCAGAGTAGTAGTACATCACAAGGACGTGTGTAGATGTAAGCTGAGGCTAACCAAACCAATGGCGGACCGAGTTATGCTCTCCAGATCTGTTCCCCCAATTCTCCCCTCTTCCCAAGATCAACCACAAGTGCACCAAGCAATCTTCCCCAGATCTGTTCTCTCTCCACCTAATCACCTCCCAAACAACTTTGCTCTGCCTGTAATCCTCAACCGACTCATCTTCCCTTGTCTAAAAAAAGCTTAGTTCTCATAGGCAAACGACCGTCAAAACGGCAGATCAGATAGTCGAACGTCAAGCGGCCGTGTCGCCCGTATGTATGATGCCAGGTTCCAGCGCCTTCACGACCAGGAGAAGCACCGTCAGCGACAGCCAAGACGACATCATGGCAGTTTGCTGCGAGAAGCACCGGCCACCCCCGACCCGTCCCGGATTGGATCGAATCAGTAGAATTCCACGATCGTCCGGCTTCGCGGCGGGACGCCGCCCACCTCGCAGACTCTGTTCCTGCTTTGAAGCCTGCGTCGGAGGTCTGGGTCCTCCCCCTCCATCTGATTGGGCTTGCCCACCCTGCTCATCTCCATTGGAAATCGAGGATCTTCGGTGGGAATCGAGGTGCGGGACAGATTGTTTCGACGGGAGTCGATCTGATTTGTTGGCGGCCGCGTTCCGTCGCCTGCGGACGACGATGGCTCCCCTGTACGCCGACGAAACGGTATGTGATGGCATGGTGCGTATTATGTACTGTGGTGGGAGGGTAAAACCGTCCGAAAAATTGTTGGATGAAAATTTTGGCAGAAACCTTAGCTCCTTTATTATTAGGTATAGATTTGTAACCAAATTTTCTTATGCAGCGTTCGTGGAGTTCTACCCCTATTACAAAATTTTAACATAGAGTTACATATGTAAAACATGTAGCAAAAATAATTCTACCATACTTGCTAGAGATAACAGATCACGTCGATATAACACAATATTAGTACATCTGCAGTAAACATTAGCTAGAGATAACATATATGTGCCAATATAACACAATATTTTACTACCTCTAGTTTATTTTAATCGATGCACTGAAATACCTATCTATGCCATTAGATCTACACACATTAATAGATCTGCAGTAAATATTATCTAAAAACACATGTCACGTCAATATAACACAATATTATAGATCTGTAGTATACAAATATAATCGAATCTAGCCACCAAAAACACTGATGCTTAGAGTAGATCTAAGCTACAAATACAAGGTGAACATGCACAGATTAACAATGTAAAACCTACGGGAGGGTGAGGGCGCAGTCTCGCGTCATAGCTCAGTGGAGGTGAATGACGAGCCTGCATCCTGACCAGACTTATCAGCGGCAGGTTCGGCCTCTGAACGTGTGGATTTGCACGACTCCACATCCAACGTGCTGCACCGAAGTTCATTGGAATTTGACGAAGATCTCCGGCCGAAATCGAGCTTCCGCCCCGCCGACGAGATATGTGTAATAGTATAAAGAGGGGGCGGCTATGGAGTGTTGTGCAGTGGAGTAGAGTGAGACCGGATAAAATTCTCTATCATATTTTATACCAAAAAGAGGGGGCGTTAGTTGGCCCCGATGTGCCAAACTGTGGCACAAAAGCAGGCGTTGCAAACGATTTACTTAGGTAAAATTGTTTGCGCTTATTTCTAACCCAACTCTTAATTTAAACTTTTGTCACATCTTACTGTACATAAAATGAACGATTTGAGCGTATATTGACCTGAGAGTGTAAATAATTACATATTATGAAGCCAAAGTAAAATGCAACTAGTATGGAGACATCACACACAGACATTCTGGATAAAGTAAACTGCTGGAGGTCGATCACCACCAAAATGCCGATGTCGTAGTAATCCAGCTTGCCGATGTCGTTGCCGATAGCAGCACCGCGGAAGACGATTGAATCGTCATTAAGGATATCACGTAGGGCCTCCAGCATAGCGTCGGAGTGGACAATCTAGAAAACCCGTGTCTCGTATGCTTCACCGTGTCGGTGAACTCTCAGTTCAGCCCGACGCACTTGATCGGTGCGGCGTCAAGGAACTTCTCCTCACTTCACGTATCCACCTCTCCGCCCTCGACGCATTTTTACGGATGGTGTAGGTGACCTTGAATCCCATCCCTTGCTCCTCGAAGTAGTACAAGGAGGAGGGTAGTGTGGCTGCCATTGGACTGATGCGTCGGAGTTCTTTGTCTTATGTGTGTCGATCGATCGAGAGACAGAGGAGTGACGATCAAGAGACTGTGTATGGCCATCTTCACGAAATCGCGGGGATTTTATACTAGATTGTGGATGTTAACACGATTACATTTGATCTACTGTGAACTGGTACAGTGTAATATGAATCGACAACAATATTTAATGGAGAATTTAAATTGGCGCCTTTCCTCCTATTGAACGATGAGGCGGTTCCACTGCTCGACGCGGTTCCCGTGGACATAATTGCACACGAGAATAGTCGTGTGCGGCTGTATTACGCCGTAAATTGTGTGACCTATACATGCCTAAGCCAGAATTTATTGGAACAAATCATAGCATTAACTAAAATGCTGGAGTGACCCATCATATGTACGTTTAAAAATAATAGTGTATGGATTTTGCAACATTAGTATAGTAAATAATGAATTATCTTTGTCGGAACACGCATGACTATACGGGCTGGAGAGAGGAGCAACAGAAGCCGGAAAGGAAAAAATGGAATGGCGAAATTCACACACAATTAGGGGGAAAATCGTTCGCAAATATTTTCTTAAGCTAACGGTTTCTTCGGACTGTATGTGTGTGTTAATTCGCATACGCTTCTAGTTTTTTGACCGTTTGCTATCCAACCGCATTGTTGGCCAGCGAAAACAAGGCTTACGGTACGCTTTTTCGGTGGTCAGCGTTCGGTAGCACAACACAAGGAATGCCTTTTCGTGTGTCGCGAGGGTCCTTAATAAGCCCAATATGTACTAGTGAGAGTTCACATCCGGCCTCTGCATGCATGCCGAAGATACACTAAATAGCTAGGGTTAGTTTGGTTGCTCGTGAAGTTGTTTCCCGGCTCCGCCCATGTAAGAATCGGTAGTTTGGACCCCCACGTTTTTTCGCTTCTCTGCTTCGCACGATTCTTAAAGCACCATACAACTTGTATGAGTAGGCACGCTCGATTCGGACGTTCCTGGCGAGCCAAGCTCTGCACGTGCCCGCAGGGGAGAAGTTGTGACAAGCTCGTGAGAGAGAGAGATGGGAGAAATGCGCGCTATGTCAGTGCCGACGCATTTGTGAGCCAAGTTTGGGCCACCAACGGTTCGACTACGACACCGGCGCGGTGGTTACTCCCCTATTTCAGAAAATATATATTTCACTATACAAAATTGATAGGAAGAAATAGAGCCGGCTGGTTCACTCGGATCGACAGTCCTGTAGCCGGGTTCACTACAGGAATGGAGCTCTACGCCGACGGCCGGCTGCCCTCGGCGTAGCCACGCTTGGCCCTCGGCGTAGGCTACGCCGACGGCAGCCTTCGGCGTACCACGTCGGCGTCCAGGTCCCTCGGCGTAGCCCGGCTTGCCCTCGACGTAGCAGTAGCCGTCGGCGTCTAGGGTCTATGCCGACGGTGGAGAAGACCCTCGGCGTTGACGCCGTTGGCGTAGCATGGCGGCGCGCCGTCGACGTTAACGGAGCGGCCGGAGACGCCGACGGCCCACCCCCTCGGCGTAGAGAGATGGCCGGCGACGTGGCGCACGGAGACGCCGACGGCCCACCCCCTCGGCGTATGCATGATCCATGCATGGACACGCGCACGTAGACGCCGACGGCCCACCCCCTCGGCGTATGCATGGACACGTGGCGCGACTCCGGTGCGGCGGTCTACGCCGAGGGCAACCCCCTCGGCATAGACCTGGCCATATGGCCCTACGCCAGGGTCTATGCCGACGGCAACCCCCTCGGCGTATGCCTGCCATTTTTTTTTGCTGTTCCAATTCAAATGCAATGCAATTCACATAATCCTGTTCCAATTCAATTGCAATGCAATTCAGCAGGTCCAATTCATCCAAAATCGACCAAATTCGCCATAATTCACATAAATATCATATAATCCACATAATACCATACATGGTGCACATAATAGCATACAAGCGGAGAGCGGAGAGTGCCATGTCATCCAAATACATAGTAGTAGCAAGCAAATCCTAGTTCTAAGCTGACTAGGGGAGGAAGGACCCGGGTGGGGTGTGTCCGCCCACATCGTTGGCGAAACGAGCAACCCGGGGTTGCGCTCCGGTAGAAGCTGCAGAAGAACCACCTGGAGAAGGACCGGTGCTACGCCGAGGAGAAGTCGATGGAGAGGCACCGGGAGTAGTCCCAGGAGTAGTCGAAGGAGAGGCACCAGCAGAACGACCACCTTCATGAACCGGTGTGACCTCGCGCCCACCCGGCGAGGCCTGGTTCCCGGAGCATCCCGTTCCCTACGTGTTCCCTACATGTTAGCAACTTGCGATGCAAAGGGAAGTGGTAACTACCGGTTTGGCAAAGAACTTACCTCCGGTGTGGATCCGTAGTAAGTCGCAGCGAAAGCTGCCCTCGATGGCATGGTAGGCATGTCCCCCGCCACGGTAACTCGAGCAGGTGGCGGTGTACCAGTAGACATAGAAATCATCATTTCCTGCAAGATAGGTTACAAGTTAGGCTTTGCAAAAATAAAGCATCAAACTGAGACTTGTCATCTACTTGCGAGAAGAAAGATTCAGACTTACTCCTATATACGCCATGTAGGCCGTATTCTGCCTATTCCACTGGGCAGCGGCCTGCTGATACGCTTCATTGCAGGCTTCGAAGGCCGTCTCGAACTCAGGCTACAATTTTAGAAACAATGAATCTCGTCAACACTTAGCCATGTAGGAAGGAAAGCCGGAAAGAGGGTGAAAATGAGGAAAACTTACATCGTAGGCGGGTGGACGAGCAGGCCGTGGACGAGGCTGGGGGCTGTCGGCGGTGAGGGTATGCTTGAGACGCGTGTAGCTCGTGGCTGGGGTAGGCTTGACCGCCTTATTCGAAAGGGGAAACGGCCATGCGGACGCCCGTGCCCCGACAGGACCAACGACTCCTCGTCGATCGGAATGCTCAAGGGGTCATCCACCTCCGGGTGACGAGACAACACCATGTCGCAGTAGTCCTCCTTGGCGGCCTTGGCATTGCCGTAGTACTGTGGCTGAGGCAATGCGGGATTGGGCTTTGATGGCGTGTATTTCACACGTTCGTTGGGCAACCCCAAGAGGAAGGTATGATGCGCACAGCAGCAAGTTTTCCCTCAGAAAGAAACCAAGGTTTATCGAACCAGGAGGAGCCAAGAAGCACGTTGAAGGTTGATGGCGGCGGGATGTAGTGCGGCGCAACACCGGAGATTCCGGCGCCAACGTGGAACCTGCACAACACAACCAAAGTACTTTGCCCCAACGAAACGGTGAGGTTGTCAATCTCACCGGCTTGCTGTAACAAAGGATTAACCGTATTGTGTGGAAGATGATTGTTTGCAGAGAAAATAGTAAAAACAAGTATTGCAGCGGATTTGTATTTCAGTATTAAAGAATGGACCGGGGTCCACAGTTCACTAGAGGTGTCTCTCCCATAAGATAAAAGCATGTTGGGTGAACAAATTACAGTCGGGCAATTGACAAATAGAGAGGGCATAACAATGCACATACATGACATGATAAGTATAGTGAGATTTAATTGGGCATTACGACAAAGTACATAGACCGCCATCCAACCGCATCTATGCCTAAAAAGTCCACCTTCAGAGTTATCATCCGAACCCCTCCGGTATTAAGTTGCAAAGCAACGGACAATTGCATTAAGTATGGTGCGTAATGTAATCAGCAACTACATCCTCGGACATAGCGCCAATGTTTTATCCCTAGTGGCAACAACACAACACAACCTTAGAACTTTCGTCACTTGTCCCAGGTGTCAATGCGAGGCATGAACCCACTATCGAGCATAAGTACTCCCTCTTGGAGTTAAGAGTAAAAACTTGGCCGAGCCTCTACTAGTAACGGAGAGCATGCAAGATCATAAACAACACATGTATAATAACTTCATAATTAACATGACATGGTATTCTCTATCCATCGGATCCCGACAAACACAACATATAGAATTACAGATAGATGATCTTGATCATGTTAGGCAGCTCACAAGATCCAACAATGAAGCACAATGAGGAGAAGACAACCATCTAGCTACTGCTATGGACCCATAGTCCAGGGGTGAACTACTCACTCATCACTCCGGAGGCGACCATGGCGGTGTAGAGTCCTCCGGGAGATGAATCCCCTCTCCGGCAGGGTGCCGGAGGAGATCTCCGGAATCCCCCGAGATGGGATCGGCGGCGGCGGCGTCTCGGTAAGGTTTTCCGTATCGTGGTTTTTCGCATCGGGGGTTTCGCGACGGAGGCTTTAAGTAGGCGGAAGGGCAGAGTCGGGGGCTAACGAGGGGCCCACACCACGGGCGGCGCGGGCCCCCTTGGCCGCGCCGCCATGTGGTCCGGCCACCTCGTGGCCCCACTTCGTATGTTCTTCGGTCTTCGGAAGCTCCGTGGAAAAATAGGCCCTCGGGTCTTCGTTTCGTCCAATTCCGAGAATATTTCGTTACTAGGATTTCGAAACCAAAAACAGCGAAAACGAGAACCGGCACTTCGGCATCTTGTTAATAGGTTAGTTCCGGAAAATGCACGAATATGACATAAAGTGTGCATAAAACATGTAGGTATCATCAATAATATGGCATAGAACATAAGAAATTATTGATACGTCGGAGACGTATCAAGCATCCCCAAGCTTAGTTCTCGCTCGTCCCGAGCGAGGTAAAACGATAACAAAGATAATTTCTGAAGTGATATGCCATCATAACCTTGATCATACTATTTGTAAACATATGTAGTGAATGCAGCGATCAAAACAATGGTAATGACATGAGTAAACAAGTGAATCATAAAGCAAAGACTTTTCATGAATAGTACTTCAAGACAAGTATTAATAAGTCTTGCATAAGAGTTAACTCATAAAGCAATAAATCAAAGTAAAGGTATTGAAGCAACACAAAGGAAGATTAAGTTTCAGCGGTTGCTTTCAACTTGTAACATGTATATCTCATGGATAATTGTCAACATAGAGTAATATAACAAGTACAATATGCAAGTATGTAGGAATCAATGCACAGTTTACACAAGTGTTTGCTTCTTGAGGTGGAGAGAAATAGGTGAACTCGACTCAACATAAAAGTAAAGAGAATGGTCCTTCAAAGAGGAAAGCATCGATTGCTATATTTGTGCTAGAGCTTTTATTTTGAAAACATGAAACAATTTTGTCAACGGTAGTAATAAAGCATATGAGTTATGTACATTATATCTTACAAGTTGCAAGCCTGATGCATAGTATACTAATAGTGCCCGCACCTTGTCCTAATTAACTTGGACTACCGGATCTTTGCAATGCACATGTTTTGACCAAGTGTCACAATGGGGTACCTCCATGCCGCTCGTACAAAGGTCTAAGGAGAAAGCTCGCATTTTGGATTTCTCGCTTTTGATTATTCTCAACTTAGACATCCATACCGGGACAACATGGACAACAGATAATGGACTCCTCTTTAATGCATAAGCATGTGGCAACAATTATTATTCTCATATGAGATTGAGGATATATGTCCAAACTGAAACTTCCACCATGAATCATGGCTTTAGTTAGCGGCCCAAAGTTCTTCTCTAACAATATGCATGCTCCAACCATGAAGGTGGTAGATCTCTCTTGCTTCGGACAAGACGGACATGCATAGCAACTCACATGATACCCAACAAAGAATAGTTGATGGCGTCCCCGTAAACATGGTTATCGCTCAACAAGCAACTTAATAAGAGATAAAGTGCATAAGTACATATTCAATACTACAATAGTTTTTAAGCTATTTGTCCCATGAGCTATATATTGCAAAGGTGAATGATGGAATTTTAAAGGTAGCACTCAAGCAATTTACTTTGGAATGGCGGATAAATACCATGTAGTAGGTAGGTATGGTGGACACAAATGGCATAGTGGTTGGCTCAAGGATTTTGGATGCATGAGAAGTATTCCCTCTCGATACAAGGTTTAGGCTAGCAAGGTTATTTGAAACAAACACAAGGATGAACGGTACAGCAAAACTCACATAAAAGACATATGGTAAACATTATAAGACTCCATACCGTCTTCCTTGTTGTTCAAAACTCAATACTAGATGTTATCTAGACTCTAGAGAAACCAAATATGCAAACCAAATTAGCAAGCTCTAAGTATTTCTTCATTAATGGGTGCAAAGTATATGATGCAAGAGCTTAAACATGAGCACAACAATTGCCAAGTATCAAATTATCCAAGACATTTTAGAGTTACTACATGTAGCATTTTCCAATTCCAACCATATAACAATTTAACGAAGATGAAAACTTCGCCTTGAATACTATGAGTAGAGCCTAAGGACATATTTGTCCATATGCAACAGCGGAGCGTGTCTCTCTCCCATAAAGTGAATGCTAGGATCCATTTTATTCAAACAAAACAAAAAAACAAAAACAAACCGACGCTCCAAGCAAAGTACATAAGATGTGACGGAATAAAAATATAGTTTCGGGGAGGAACCTCGATAATGTTGTCGATGAAGAAGGGGATGCCTTGGGCATCCCCAAGCTTAGACGCTTGAGTCTTCTTATAATATGCAGGGGTGAACCACCGGGGCATCCCCAAGCTTAGAGCTTTCACTCTCCTTGATCATATTGCATCATACTCCTCTCTTGATCCTTGAAAACTTCCTCCACACCAAACTCAAAACAACTCATTAGAGGGTTAGTGCATAATAAAAATTCACATGTTCAGAGGTGACACAATCATTCTTAACACTTCTGGACATTGCATAAAGCTACTGGACATTAGTGGATCAAAGAAATTCATCCAACATAGCAAAAGAGGCAATGCGAAATAAAAGACAGAATCTGTCAAAACAGAACAGTCCGTAAAGATGGATTTTATTAGGCCACCAGACTTGCTCAAACGAAAATGCTCAAATTTAATGAAAGTTGCGTACATATCTGAGGATCATGCTCGTAAATTGGCGTAATTTTCTGAGCTACCTAAAGGGAGATAGACCCAGATTCGTGACAGCAAAGAAATCTGGAACTGTGCACTAATCCAAATCTAGTACTTACTTTTCTATCAAAGACTTTACTTGGCACAACAAAACTCAAAACTAAGATAAGGAGAGGTTGCTACAGTAGTAAACAACTTCCAAGACACAAATATAAAACAAAAATACTGTAGTAAAAACATGGGTTGTCTCCCATAAGCGCTTTTCTTTAACGCCTTTCAGCTAGGCGCAGAAAGTGTGTATCATGTGTTGTCAAAGGGTGGTGCATCTACAGCGGGGTTTGGAGTTTTCTCAACCATGCATAGTATATTGGATACATAAGTTTCAGCGTCTCCCTTTTCATTAGTCTTGGGCTTGCTACTCTCATCAAACAAATTTTCAGGAACAAGCCAAGCATAGTTATGTTCTAGTGCATCATTCATAGCTAGGAGTTTACATGGTATGGATGCTTTGATCTCCCCACCATCATTAATATTATTAGTGTATCTTATTCTATCCATGTCCATCTTTTCAAGGAGACTAACAAAATTAGTATGAGAACCAAGCATATTAAATTTAGCAAAGACCTTTCTAGCTTCTCTTGCTAGACCACCAAATTCTCTAAGAAGGGTTTCTAAAACAAAATCTTTCTTTTCCCCTTCTTCCATATCACCAAGTGTAAGAAACATGTGCTGGATTATAGGATTTAGATTAACAAATTTAGTTTCCAACAGAGCGAACTAAAGCAGCAGCAGCAATTTCATAAGTGGGAGCAAGGTCTACCAAGTGTCTATCTTCAAAATCTTCAACTGTACTAACATGGGTGAAAAATTCTTCTATATTGTTCCTCCCAATTATAGACCCTTGTCCTACCGGTATGTTCTTTGTGGTAAAATTAAAAGGAAACATGATGAATCAGGTAAAGTAAATGCAAGTAACTAATTTTTTTGTGTTTTTGATATAGAGTGCAAGACAGTAAATAAAGTAAAGCTAGCAACTAATTTTTTTTGTGTTTTGATATAATGCAGCAAACAAAGTAGTAAATAAAATAAAGCAAGACAAAAACAAAGTAAAGAGGTTGGGAAGTGGAGACTCCCCTTGCAGCGTGTCTTGATCTCCCCGGCAACGGCGCCAGAAAAAGAGCTTGATGGCGTGTATTTCACACGTTCGTTGGGCAACCCCAAGAGGAAGGTATGATGCGCACGGCAGCAAGTTTTCCCTCGAAAGAAACCAAGGTTTATCGAACCGGGAGGAGCCAAGAAGCACGTTGAAGGTTGATGGCGGCGGGATGTAGTGCGGCGCAACACCGGAGATTCCGGCGCCAACGTGGAACCTGCACAACACAATCAAAGTACTTTGCCCCAACGAAACGAGTGAGGTTGTCAATCTCACCGGCTTGCTGTAACAAAGGATTAACCGTATTGTGTGGAAGATGATTGTTTGCGAGAGAAAATAGTAAAAACAAGTATTGCAGCAGATTTGTATTTCGGTATTAAAGAATGGACCGGGGTCCACAGTTCACTAGAGGTGTCTCTCCCATAAGATAAAAGCATGTTGGGTGAACAAATTACAGTCGGGCAATTGACAAATAGAGAGGGCATAACAATGCACATACATGACATGATAAGTATAGTGAGATTTAATTGGGCATTACGACAAAGTACATAGACCGCCATCCAAGCTGCATCTATGCCTAAAAAGTCCACCTTCGGGTTATCATCCGAACCCCCTCCGGTATTAAGTTGCAAAGCAACGGACAATTGCATTAAGTATGGTGCGTAATGTAATCAGCAACTACATCCTCGGACATAGCGCCAATGTTTTATCCCTAGTGGCAACAGCACAACACAACCTTAGAACTTTACGTCACTTGTCCCGGTGTCAATGCGAGCATGAACCCACTATCGAGCATAAGTACTCCCTCTTGGAGTTAAGAGTAAAAACTTGGCCAGAGCCTCTACTAGTAACGGAGAGCATGCAAGATCATAAACAACACATGTATAATAACTTCATAATTAACATGACATGGTATTCTCTATCCATCGGATCCCGACAAACACAACATATAGAATTACAGATAGATGATCTTGATCATGTTAGGCTGCTCACAAGATCCAACAATGAAGCACAATGAGGAGAAGACAACCATCTAGCTACTGCTATGGACCCATAGTCCAGGGGTGAACTACTCACTCATCACTCCGGAGGCGACCATGGCGGTGTAGAGTCCTCCGGGAGATGAATCCCCTCTCCGGCGGGGTGCCGGAGGAGATCTCCGGAATCCCCCGAGATGGGATCGGCGGCGGCGGCGTCTCAGTAAGGTTTTCCGTATCGTGGTTTTTCGCATCAGGGGTTTCGCGACGGAGGCTTTAAGTAGGCGGAAGGGCAGAGTCGGGGGGCTAACGAGGGGCCCACACCACGGGGCGGCGCGGGCCCCCCCTTGGCCGCTCCGCCATGTGGTCCGGCCACCTCGTGGCCCCACTTCGTATGTTCTTCGGTCTTACGGAAGCTCCGTGGAAAAATAGGCCCCTGGGTCTTCGTTTCGTCCAATTCCGAGAATATTTCGTTACTAGGATTTCTGAAACCAAAAACAGCGAGAAAACGAGAGCGGCACTTCGGCATCTTGTTAATAGGTTAGTTCCAGAAAATGCACGAATATGACATAAAGTGTGCATAAAACATGTAGGTATCATCAATAATATGGCATAGAACATAAGAAATTATCGATACGTCGGAGACGTATCAGGCTTCTGCTTCTGCCGCATCATGTCATATATCTGGGCATCATGAAGCACCACCCCAGGTGGTGCCTCGGCCACCTGCATCGCAAAAAGAGAAGTTATGCGTATCACAAATGAGACATGACGGGAAATGAAAGAAGATCGTTCCATGTATATATATACCTTTTTCCCCTTGAAGCGGGTGTAGTCGCGGCCTCCCGCGCAGTGTGTGCCACCGGTGCCTCGGTTCTCCATGTTACGCCTCGACACGGCTCGGCGTCTGTGTGACGCCGTGAGTGGGCAGTGACGGCGCGGGTGCGAGGGCAGGCGATGCCGGTGCTACGCCGAGGGCCAGGTTGACGCCGACGGCTGCCCTCGGCGTAGCCACCTCTACGCCGACGGTAAGTACACGCTGACGGTCGGCTTCCTGGGCTGCCCCGGCGAGGCCGTACGCCGACGGCCCCGACATTTGGCCGTCGGCGTACAGTTCGGCCGTCGGCGTACAGTTCGGCCGTCGGCGTCTTCTCCCATTCCTGTAGTGGTTTATCTTTTCCACGGTGTTAGAGATCAGATGATAAGTACTCCAAACCGACCCGACGTTAGCTCCTTGTTTCCAGCGCATCCTCTTGGTATTGCCGATTCTGCTCTCCGAACCTGTATACCCGAGCAGAGGGAGTATGACAGTACGTGCAGCTTGATCCCTAGCCTCCATATTTCAATCTCAACATTTACAACTTGCAAGTACTATGTATGCAACCCTAGTTAATACCTTATTTGTTAAGCTTACTTTTTCTGATTTATTATTTGTTTCTGAATGGGAGTGGTGTTTTGGAACATGGGAGCATATGCTCCCTATATTTTGAAATGCATCTTACACATATTTTAAATTTCAAAAAAATGCAACAAAAAATTCGCACGTACATCTTCACGTGCTACGCGCTCACAAAGTTATTTCATAAAAATGAACTTATCATGTGACGTGTGTAAAAAAGACAAAATTCAATGCTGGAAACAATGCTTTTCACATGATAAGTTTTCTCTTTTTTACGTAGGCCACAAAAAATATTATTTTTTCGTGAAACTTGACGCATACACATATATTATGGAGATGTACATGTAGAATTTTTTGTCAAAATTTTTCCACAATTCGAAATATGTTTTGTTGGTAGAGGGAGCATACGCACCCAGGAGCCGAATTGAATTTCCCTTTCTGAATATGCTAATATTTTCTGGTTTATTATTTGTTTCTGAATATACTAATGCAACTAGGACTTACTAGCAAAAGTGCCCGTGCGTTGCACCGGGATAAAATTAATAAAATGTTTTAAAAATACAATCAATATTGGCACTTCTTCTCTTTTCAATTGTGCACTGTTGGTGATCACGGTTCTCATATTACATAATTATAAACCTATTTATATTGGATTGCTAGACGCTCGTTGCACCGATCACTCCCAACGCACCTGCCGACCAGCGAAGAAGTTGGTCGGGTGTTCGGGATGACGACGGTATTGCGGGAGGATGAGCTCGGCGCGGCGGCCTGGCTTGACGCAGCGGTGAGGTAGGACGCCGGTATCGGTATGGCGGACCTTAGCTCGAGTCCTAGGCGGCAGCCGCGCGCGATGTGAATCAGTCGTATCGATCTGCCAAAGCAAAACGGTGTTGCTTATATATATGATATCTTATAAGTCGTTCTAAATCCTAGACGAAATCCTCTATTTGTTTGAATCAATGGAAATCCTCTGTCTAGGTGTTGTTTTACTCGGCACAAATTTGTATCGCTAACATAGCATGTTGTGTGCATATCGATTGAAATCCTCACTGTGTACGTGGGCTAACCGGTTAGCCCAGGTGCAATCGTGAATCGTGCGTGTCGTGGCCTCGCGAGCCAAGCCTGCGTGCGACCGTTCACTTGACGGTGGCAGTATTCGTAATATTACTGAAGATAAGTGTAATAAAAAACAACGTTCCAACCATAGAGAAACAATTTATGATTGCTGAGATCAAGAAATATTTTCATGTTTCATGTAGTTAGCAATTGTTGAAGTGAAATCGACGAATTTACAAAAGACACAAAAATAAAAATAAATTGGTAAATAATAAATAAAAGTAAGACATGAAACACTGATGAATTTTGTAGTATAGTTTGTTCAGAGTAAATAGTCAGATTAGTTCTGTTATTATAATTAAAAGGTGTAAGAAACCCAATGATACAATACGAATGACATTATCGATAATTTGCTGAATCATTTGATGCACACTACGACGAAAATACGTGAGACTTTGCTCTGGACTCATCCTGTTGGGCACCTGTGCTGGCTGTCGATCGACAGATCTGTCTATTATTCTTGGTCTGTATCGCAATGATCCCACCATAGAAGAAAAACGTGAAGCGGTAGTGCAGGAGAAAAAAAAATCTATCTGAGGCCACCATCTCACTGGGACCTGCCCCCATCTGCAGATATTTTCTATTCTGCTTCATAGTTCATCTTCTTCCATGAAAGAGCCGAGCTCCTCTTTCCCCAAATATAATTTTCTTCAATTTCTTCTTTAATATCAGCAACAGATCTAGCATATCTTCAAATTCGAAGGCTAAATCCATCAATCGCATCACTTGATTCCTCCCTCCCGGTCTCCTCTTCAAGCTGTTCCTCTCCTTCTTTCTTCCCGGAGACCAGGCCCGAATACATCGGACTGAGTCGTTGATTCAGGAGATCCTGCGTTGTGGCATCCGACACTCGATTTCATTTTCAATTTCGATTTTGGCTGTAGGACGATTTGATGTAAGGGCATCGATTGCTCCCATATTTAAAGGCTCGGAGAAGCAAAAAACATCCCGACTCGAGAACATACAAACGGGCAGAAGTTGGACAGTGTAGGAGTCCGGATTCGAGCGCGGTACGGTCGGGCATTGGAGGAGAAGCTCTATGGAAAGGGGATCGAAAAGGTTCTCTAGTAGTGCTAGAATTAGGATTTAGGAAACCGATACGTCCATGTTTTCTAGCGACGGAACGTTTTAACTGACGGTAGAATTTCGGCCATCATACGGGCCTATTATCATTATCATCACAATTGAGACGTTGGGCTTAAATAAAAACTGGCCCAAGTGTGACACCAGGCAGTCACCTATTGCAATTTAATAGTAAAGATTTTAACAAACAGCTAGTCTACTTCTATATATACAGCTAGCGCAGATCGAGCACAATCAGTTTTACCTAAGACTAAACCGTGTATATGATCTGGGCATACATATCTTGTGTTTCTAAGGAAACAACACCAAGAATAGTTTGCATTGTGCTAGTTGTATCACTACTCATTTTTTTTATACAACATGGAAACGTTAATAATCATGTTCACACTAGGGTTTATTTAGACTACCGATAGTAGGTAGTATCATACATTTAATGCATGTAAAAAAGCTTGCGTGGTACTATAATAAATCATCAGAGAGATCATAATGGTATCATCCACAGATACCGTATCATACCACATACACGTGGAATTAACAAAATAATTGTCAAATAGATTTCGTACACAAATTTTCATTAAAATTTTATAAATCAATAAATATAAAAAATTGAGATACTAGTACATAATACCATGCACTGTAGAGACAGTAATACATATATATTATAAACATAAGTATGATACTATCATATGAAAACGATGTCGCCAACGGTTCGATGCCGGCACAGTGGTCACTATGCACACAGCCCATTTATTGCATAGTTATCATAGGAGGCTTTTTACGGTACAACTTACTTGTCCCATGGACGAGTAGTATTGAGCCAGGGGTAATTTAGGTAGGTATCTTTTTATGTTTCTGTAAGGGCAGCCTAGTCCATGATTAGGGGCAATCAATCGATCTCTCCACAGCGCCAACAAAGAGTTGCCATACGGCCCGTGCTCCCGCCTTGCCGTCGCTGGCGTTCTTGCCACGGCCTAGACTTGGAATTAGAGATCGCCGCGGTGACGAAGAAGTCGTCGTGTACCACAGCCCACAGCTGTTTTCTGTTCCATCGCCACTCCTTTTCCTGCCGGTGTTCTTGAGCCTGCTCACGAATTGGAACAAGAGCTAGCAGAACTGGATGAGATTGGTTTTCAGCGAACAAACGGCCACCGTGCAGGAGAACATGGAAGCGGTAGTTGAAACTACAGCGCGGAAGATTGAAGAGCTAGGGATCAATTTATTGAAAGTGCAGTAGTTAAGGGATCGTTTAGTTTATGAATTGTTGACACATACACTAGACGTGATTTTCGTATACTCTGCACTTAGTCTAAAAATCATGCGTCTCAATGAATGGATTACATCATCTACCGCCATCTGCATTTCACAGTAAGAACAGATAAATAGAAGTACAAACACTACTGCCATTTGCATTTCACAGTTTTGCTTGCATTTATCTGGATTTCACAAGAATGATCAGATAAACAATGAATGAGGTACTAACAGTACTCGAAAATTCAGAGATAGGCTGCAGGGTAAAAGAGTCCAGATACGGGGAGTTTATCTCAAATAATGTGAGCAACGAGCCAATGCGTTTTTAGTGGAGTAGTGTGTTGTCCCGTGCCGTGCCGGAGTGGCCGCGGCGCTGCGGTGAGAAGCAGGCGTGCGCGATGGCGTGCAGCCTGGCGCAGAGCTCGACCGGCACCGTCAGCCTCTCCGCGGCGGTGTGCAAGCGGCGTATGCGCATAGGGTCCACGCCTGCTGGTCGGCGTGCTGCCTGGCTCAGGAGCTGCCCCGCGCGCTCGGCACCAGCAGCCTCGCCGAGGCGGTTTGCAAGCGTCAGGTCCGGCCGCCTTGGGCGTGCAGCCTAGCGCAGGAGCTGGTGCGCGCGCCCGGTATCAGCAGCCTCCCGCGGCTGTGTGCAAGCGGCGGGTCCTCACTGTTGGACAACTGATCATACACCTGCACGAGGCCCAGGTCGGCGCTATGCTGCCTCCATCGGCGGTGCTCGGCGCGGAAAGAGGCCGCAGGGGCGGGAGCCTGCTGGTGGAGCGGATGGCCAGGTTGCCGCCTCCCATCGTACGTTCCTCAGTTCCAGTGAATACCCTTCTTTTTCTTTTAAAACTCTCGAAAGTACCCTTGGGTGAGTAGAAATATAACAATGTTACACTTCGGTGCAAAAATACTACTCATCTACCCGAGTAGTATGAGTTAATCTAAGCACTTGGATTTGGCCGTTTGGACGGCTGACTCTCCTCCGTCCCTACCGTAAAAGAGCCCTATCATAGTAGATGCAGAAATCCACCCTTTTATTTTATAGCGAAATATATATGAAACCCCCTGTTGAAATTGTATTCAGCACCACAAGTTGCGAGCTAAAAACAATCTTTGACAGGCTAGTGTTACTTGCATCCATGGTTCTCCCTTACAGCTTTCTTTCTTTTTTGATTTTCTACCCATCCCACCTTATCATATCATAATGTAGCACAGCTGCCTATAAATTGTAGCCGGAAACATCCATTCAAGAACCACCTCTCAGCACAAAAGCTAGGTAACAAAGGCAGGTAGCAGGAGGAAATGGAGGGCAAGAGGATGCTCACTGGCACTACCACTTCGATGGTGATCATGTGCGTGCTCATCCTGAGCCTCACTGTCAACTCGGCCACCGCGGAAGACTGTGGCTGCTGCTCAAGCTCCCGAGCAAAAGCATGCTGTTTTGCTTGTATTGCTGCGAGTGGCACCGACTCAGTCTGCAAGAACACTTGTTGTTTCCCTTGTTTTGGTGATTCTGGTAAATTCATTAAACTCACTCTATTGATTGCCTTTGATATATGTACATACAAGCTCTGTATCATATCGTGTCGTCGTGGATTATACATACACGCTCCGTCCTATCAAATTTGTCTAGATGTGTCAAAATTTGGATGTATCTATATTCTATAAAATGTATAGATACATTTGAATTTAGATAAATCTCAGACAACTTCCGTGGGACAGAGTGAGTATTAGCCATCGAACCGGAACCAAAGCTCCTTTACATCAACAGCCGTAGATATCACACATGCCAATCCTTTTCCGTCTTTGAAATAGAGGAAGCTCAAACTCAATGCGGCCCCTTTCCATTTATTGCTCAGCTTATCCCTACCCTCCAAAATTTCGATGTCTTCTTCCTTCCCGCCACCTCTCACCTCCAATCATCTCTCCACCATATCGTCAGCCAGCCACACTCCAACTCCATGGGAAAAACCGTAACGAAGCCTCTCGCCCACTACCAGGTCTATATAAACCACGCTCTCGTACCCATCGGTTTACACTTTTGCTTCGGTATCCCCCCCTTGGTTCAAACTTTGGTGAACTGAAACACATGAATGGCCAAGATCTCTTCATACCTCTTTGTAACCAGAGGCGTAATGATTAAAAGTGAATAAAAAGACATAAGTACAATCCCTAGAGTAGCTCATACGGTCCGTTTAAGTCTATAATATTTAGTAGTTAGACACGCAGATAACGATCTATGCTGAAACTGAAACGTCTGTGAGTAAAATATTGCGTCGGCCACATCAACTGGTAGAAACATTGATTTCAGCTAGCATATGTATACGAGGATATATATAGGGCTAGATATGAGTTTTCGCGGGCTAAAAAAAGACACAGGAAAACTTGCCTCTTTAAGTTTTGGTGAGAGGGGGGACACCGAAGCAAGCCTCATCGGTTTAAGTTGCAATAACAACAATTTGGAGTTGTATTTTGGTAGACGCACCAGTGGTGCCGACGGCTGTGGCCCCGGCGATGGGCGTCCCCTTCACCGAGAAAGACCTCGCCTCGGAAGAGAACCTGTGGGGCCTCTACGGGACGTGGAAGAGCCACTACACGGTGTCACCGAGGGGGCTCGGCGCCGAAATGGAGGCCCGCCGCTTCAACGTGTTCAAGGAGAACGTGCGGTACATCCACGAGGCCAACATGAAGGACAGGCCCTTCAGGCTGGCGCTCAACAAGTTCGCCGACATGACCACCGACGAGTTCCGCCGCACGTACGCCGGGTCCAGGGTGCGGCACCACCGCTCCCTGAGCGGCGGACGCCAGGGCGACGGGAGCTTCATGTACTCGGACGCCGAGAAACTGCCGGCGGCTGTGGACTGGCGGCAAAAGGGCGCCGTGACAGCCATCAAGGACCAAGGCGACCAGTGTGGTACGTGCATATGTTGTACTGTACATCATTATTCATTTCGATCTACGTACGGATCAGTGTGTTCCATTCGACTGTTGAAGGGAGCTGCTGGGCGTTCTCCACGATCGCGGCGGTGGAAGGCATCAACAAGATCAGGACGGGGAACCTTGTCTCGCTATCGGAGCAGGAGCTCTTGGACTGTGATAACGTCAACAACAATGGGTGCCACGGCGGGCTCATGGACAACGCATTCCAGTTCATCAAGAAAAACGGAGGCATCACCACCGAGTCCAGCTATCCGTATCAAGGCGAGCAGAACAGCTGTGACCAGTCAAAGGTGAAGAAAGGCAGCTCTATGCTTTACCCAGTCCAGAATTCTAATTTGAAACTCGCCAACATCTAAAGATTAACTTAATTACTGAGTTGTTTTTGTTTTGGATTTTTCAACTGGATCAAATCAACTGTTATGTTTTCAGTCTCAAAGTACGTGCTATCAGTTTCGTGATCTGTAGATTTTAACTAGGGACGTTATCTATGCTGCAGGAAAACCCTCATCATGTTTCAATCGATGGCTACGAGCATGTCCCTGCGAATGACGAGTCTGCTCTGCAGAAAGCCGTGGCGAACCAGCCCGTGTCCGTTGCAATAGACGCCAGCAGCAATGATTTCAAGTTCTACTCCGAGGTGCGTAATCTGATCGAACTATCCGTGCAGCTCATACACATGTACTCTAGCTTGTTCTGGTGTATGCGATGTATATGCAATTACTTACACCGATTACTCCAACGAACTCAGGGCGTCTTCAGCGTAGGTTGTGGCACGGATCTCGATCATGGTGTGGCCGCTGTTGGGTACGGTACTACTCGAGATAAGACGAAATACTGGATCGTGAAGAACTCATGGGGAGAGAACTGGGGTGAAAAGGGCTACATAAGGATGCAGCGCGGTGTGTCGCAAGCAGAGGGTTTGTGTGGTATCGCCATGCAGGCGTCTTACCCAACCAAGTCGGCACCACATGCGACGATGAGGGATGTGGCTCTTACTGATGAGCTCTAAATGGCATTCCTTCGGAGTGCAAGCTCGGGGGAAGTAAATCACCCCCTGTTATGTCAAGTACTTTGTGCAAAATGTTACTATGTGATTTCTTCCCGGTTCCTACCTGGTGGAGAAATTTCGTTGATTTCAGGGCATAAGACCCTGTTGTTACCCTGATGTTCACCCATTGTCTAGTTTGTACGTGTTGCGTGAAGACTTCGGGAGGTTTTGATGTATGTTATTTGTCAGTTGTTTGTTGAATAAAATTAATAAAGAGGGTCGTATGCATCTTTTAGGTGCCGTTTATATTCTCGAATGCATACAGAAGTTATTTAATTAAAGAAATTGATATGCACCAAAGCCAACACAACAACTTATAATAAGTATGTTAAAATAAGAGGAGGGTTTGTACACTTACTTGGGAGTTTTTTGCACGAATTTTTAAACAAACCAATGGTTGTGATTAGGGATTTAGAGGAGCTGACCCAGTGACCCACCAGTCCACTATCTTGATGAAATGAAAAAGAAGTTTAGTGAGATTACATCACACCTCTAACTGGCTCCCTCGTAGCCCAAATCCAAGTGCCCAAAGCCCACTACGGACCAGATCACATACCCACGGGGTGCAGGCCACAATATCGTCCCTCACCTGTTTGTTCTATTGCAGGAATTGAAACACTAAAAGCACCAAAAGACCTCCAACAAAGCACCAAAAGACCTCGAACAATTATGGGAGAACTATCATTAGTATTTACAGGTCTATGCTTTGTTATCTATCTTTGGCTGCTTTCAGGAAATTACAAGATTATGTCTTGTAAGAAGAAAGAGTTTGAAGATCTCGAAGATTTGCTAGTATGTTTTAGACTTTATTTTAAAACTGTTGAAGACAGCTCGTGTATCTCTACCATGTACTATTTGTTACTATAAATATATGTAGTATTGATTGTAAAAAAAGATCCAAATGAGACGGTAGCAAAACTGAAAACATTTCGGGATTATGGGTTTACCAGACCTATTCCGCAATGAGGCGGTAGCAAAAGTGATGGCATCAAAAATTGGGAAGTTCTTAAGGTGTAGCTTGGTATTAATGGTGCCCCGTATATCAAGTTCGTTAGGGTATATGCCAGGATCAAAATTTAGAAATCTATGTTGCGCTTTCTCACAGGGAGTGTTGGACCTGGAAAGGAACCGCAAAAAAAACAGGTTATGTATGAGAAGATGTCGTGTTTCTGTGCAAATTGTGGTATTATTGGCCACGCAGCTGATCACTGTGGCAATGGAGATCGTGACCCAGCAAAATTTCAATATGAGAATTTTACGATGGTCTCTCCCGAGGACATGTGGTTTCAGCCACAGAAGGAATTTGTTGCAAGTCTAGGTGCGAGCAAAACAAGAGGTAGAGGAAGGAATAACCGTGGTCATGGAGGAAGGAGTGCGGTATCCCCTGAGGCGCCCCAAGAGATGGATGAGGAATTTATGATATGCCTGAGGAAAATTTGGGTAACACCCACAATAAATCATCCACGAAAAGGCTGATGAAAGGAGGAGCAAATCCAACAGATTCCAGAGCTCCACAGCTCCTAACATCGCTTCTCATGTGGCGACTATCGTGGAGAATAAGGAGATTATGGCGGGGAAAGAGGGTGTTGAGACTACTCCTAAGATGTACAAGAGAAAAGAGACATGATTTTTTTTTTTGAGATCTAGAAAAAAAAAGACAGGATACTAATGTTGATTTGGCGAGCTCCAAAGAGAGGGTTCGCCGGGATCAACGAGAATTATGGGTTTGAACAACCGAGGATTGTCTTCTGACTCGGCTGTTAGGAAGCTGCAGGATCTGCAGAGGCAACATAAATCAGAATACTCTTCATATCGGAAACACAGTAGCATACCAAGGGTGAGCTACTTTAATTTTAATCGGAGCGGGGAAACCCTAGGTGGAAATCCAAAATACTCTGATGTTATGTAAGAGATGTGATGCAAACTACCACGTCACGACATAATGCGAGATGCAAACAGATGAATGGATGGTATATTAATATTCCTCATATTTTTCTGAACAATTTTCATATATAAAATATTTTATTTCGAGTTATAGTTTGAGAGATATGATTTCTGCAAGCAGAGACACAAAGCCGGTGGACTAAATTGCCTGTAGTGGGATTGGAACTCAGGATCTCTTGATCCAGTGAGAAGGAACGAACCAGCACGGCTGCAACAAGCATTGTGTCAATTAAGGACGCGCGGCTTATTGAAACAAGCAGATACGGGATTGCCTTGCAGATTTGCGGAGTAAATGACGAGGAACTACCACGTTACAGTAACGGTCATATCTGAAAACTACTAATATTGGGCAAGGCGACACATAACTACCACTGTTGAGACTTGGTCAAGACGCGGAGCACTGATTCTGCCAATTAGCTTTGTTAAGCCATTTTCTGACCATTCTGCCCACCTGTCAGGTCCACGTGGCATGTGAACAGCAAATCACCAGTTTCATTTTACAAAAGAAACCTAGATTTCTTATTTCGAGCTGAACATGTCATTATCCTTGTTCATTTTTGGCAAGAACAGGGCAGAGATCTGGTGATTTCGCCGGAGAGGTCCGTCGGCGGTGGCCTGGGGACGCGGTCAGACAGGGTGGGGATCGGCGACAGGGTCGGTCAGAAGATGTCAAGGACGTCGACGGTGGTGGCGTTGCAGAACGGGCAGCGTCCGCGTACGGCGAGGAGCTCGCAGGCGCAGCCCCGGCAGAAGGTGCGGCCGCCGGGTCCTGCTCGCTGCATCGCCATGAGGGACACCCTCTCCCCTGCTCCTCCTCCACATCCTGATTTGTCGGCGGGGACTTCTCCGGGGGCGGCATCGGCGCCATGGCCATGACCCTGGTCGGCGCAGGCGGGGAGGCAGTCTGCGGAGCAGGGAGGGACACGGCGCGACGGACGAACGGGTCGCTGAAGACGGAGCCGGCTGGTCATCGCGGATGATGTCGAGCAGCGTTCGCGCGGCGGTCGAAACGGCCGACGACAAAGACGTGGGCGGCGAGGAGGGGGCCCAGCGGTCAGCGCTGTAGGTGTTCCTGGCACGCCGCACGAGCGCACGATGAGGAAGACATTGACTTGGTACCTGATTGCTTTTGGGAAATGGGATAGGGGTCTTCTGTAAAATTAGCAGAAACAATTCAGTTGGTTTTTTGTCACATAGGACTTGACAGTGGGTCCCAACTGCCAAAAACTGGATTAAGATGTGTAAATTGGAAAATCAATGCTCGTCGTGACAAACATGCCTCAATAGTGGAAGTCATGTGACAAAACGAACACATTTGGTTTATTGCTTTATGAGTTAACTCTTATGCAAGACTTATTGATGCTTGTCTTGAAGTACTATTCATGAAAAGTCTTTGCTTTATGATTCACTTGTTTACTCATGTCATTACCATTGTTTTGATCGCTGCATTCATTACATATGTTTACAAATAGTATGATCAAGGTTATGATGGCATGTCACTTCAGAAATTATCTTTGTTATCGTTTTACTCGCTCGGGACGAGCGTAACTAAGCTTGGGGATGCTTGATACGTCTCCGACGTATCGATAATTTCTTATGTTCCATGCCATATTATTGATGATACCTACATGTTTTATGCACACTTTATGTCATATTCGTGCATTTTCTCGGAACTAACCTATTAACAAGATGCCGAAGTGACGATTCGTTGTTTTCTGTTGTTTTTGGTTTCGAAATCCTAGTAACGAAATATTCTCGGAATTGGACGAAATCAAGACCCAGGAGCCTATTTTGCCACGAACCTTCCAGAAGACCGAAGAGCATACGAAGTGGGGCCACGAGGTGGCCAGACCACAAGGCGGCGCGGCCAAGTGGGGGCCCGCACCGCCCTGTGGTGTGGGCCCCTCGTCAGCCCTCCGACTCTGCCCTTCCGCCTACTTAAAGCCTCCGTCGCGAAACCCCTGAGGCGGAAAAACCACGATACGGAAAACCTTCCAGAGACGCCGCCGCCGCCAATCCCATCTCGGGGGATTCTGGAGATCTCCTCCGGCACCCTGCCGGAGAGGGGATTCATCTCCCGGAGGACTCTACACCGCCATGGTCGCCTCCGGAGTGATGAGTGAGTAGTTCACCCCTGGACTATGGGTCCATAGCGGTAGCTAGATGGTTGTCTTCTCCTCATTGTGCTTCATTGTTGGATCTTGTGAGCTGCCTAACATGATCAAGATCATCTATCTGTAATTCTATATGTTGTGTTTGTCGGGATCCGATGGATAGAGAATACCATGTTATGTTAATTATCAAGTTATTGCATATGTGTTGTTTATGATCTTGCATGCTCTCCGTTATTAGTAGAGGCTCTGGCCAAGTTGATGCTAGTAACTCCAAGAGGGAGTATTTATGCTCGATAGTGGGTTCATGCCCGCATTGACACCGGGACAGGTGACGAAAGTTCTAAGGTTGTGATGTCTTCGTTGCCACTAGGGATAAAACATTGATGCTATGTCCGAGGATGTAGTTATTGATTACATTACGCACCATACTTAATGCAATTGTCACGTTGTTAGCAACTTAATACCTGGAGGGGTTCGGACGATAACCTCGAAGGTGGACTTTTTAGGCATAGATGCGGTTGGATGGCGGTCTATGTACTTTGTTGTAATGCCCAATTAAATCTCACTATACTTATCATGACATGTATGTGCATTGTTATGCCCTCTCTATTTGTCAATTGCCCGATCGTAATTTGTTCACCCAACATGCTTTTATCTTATGGGAGAGACACCTCTAGTGAACTGTGGACCCCGGTCCATTCTTTTAATACTCGAAATACAAATCTGCCGCAATACTTGTTTTTACTTGTTTTCTCTGCAAACAATCATCTTCCACACAATTCGGTTAATCCTTTGTTACGGCAAGCCGGTGAGATTGACAACCTCATCTGTTTCGTTGGGGCAAAGTACTTTGGTTGTGTTGTGCGAGGTTCCACGTTGGCGCCGGAATCTCCGGTGTTGCGCCGCACTACATCCCGCCGCCATCAACCTTCAACGTGCTTCTTGGCTCCTCCTGGTTCGATAAATCTTGGTTTCTTTCGAGGGAAAACTTGCTCGCTGTGCGCATCATACCTTCCTCTTGGGGTTGCCCAACGAACGTGTGAAATACACGCCATCAAGCATATTTTACGGCGCCGTTGCCGGGGAGATCAAGACACGCTCGCAAGGGGAGTCTCCACTTCTCAATCTCTTTACTTTGTTTTTGTCTTGCTTTATTTTATTTACTACTTTGTTTGCTGCATTATATCAAAACACAAAAAAATTAGTTGCTAGTTTTACTTTATTTACTATCTTGTTTACTATATCAAAAACACAAAAAAATTAGTTACTTGCATTTGTTTTACTTATTTCAACATGTTTCCTTTTAATTTTACCACAAAAAACATACCGGTAGGACGCGGGTCTATAATTGGGAGGAACAATATAGAAGAATTTTTCACCCATGTTAGTACCGTTGAAGATTTTGAAGATAGACACTTGGTAGAACTTGCTCCTACTTATGAAATTGCTGCTGCTGCTTTAGTTTGCATGTTGGAAACTAAATTTGTTAATCTCAATCCTATAATCCAACACATGTTTCTTACACTCGGTGATATGGAAGAGGGGGAAAAGAAAGATTTTGTTTTAGAAACCCTTCTTAGAGAATTTGGTGGTCTAGCAAGAGAGGCTAGAAAGGTCTTTGCTAAATTTAATATGCTTGGTTCTCATACTAATTTTGTTGGTCTCCTTGAAAAAATGGACATGGATAGGATAAGGTACACTAATAATATTAATGATGGTGGGGAGATCAAAGCACCAATACCATGTAAACTCCTAGCTATGAATGATGCACTAGAACATAATTATGCTTGGCTTGTTCCTGAAAATTTGTTCGATGAGAGTAGCAAGCCCAAGACTAATGAGAAGGGAGACGCTAAAACTTATGTATCTAATATACTATGCATGGTTGAGAAAACTCCAAACCCCGCTGTAGGTGCACCACCCTTTGACAACACTTGAGCTACACTTTCTGCGCCTAGCTGAAAGGCGTTAAAGAAAAGCGCTTATGGGAGACAACCCATGTTTTTACTACAGTATTTTTGTTTTATATTTGAGTCTTGGAAGTTGTTTACTACTGTAGCAACCTCTCCTTATCTTAGTTTTGAGTTTTGTTATGCCAAGTAAAGTCTTTGATAGTAAAGTAAGTACTAGATTTGGATTACTGCGCAGTTCCAGATTTCTTTGCTGTCACGAATCTGGGTATACCTCCCTGTAGGTAGCTCAGAAAATTAAGCCAATTTACGTGCATGATCCTCAGATATGTACGCAACTTTCATTCAATTTGAGCATTTTCATTTGAGCAAGTCTGGTGGCCTAATAAAATCCATCTTTACGGACTGTTCTGTTTTGACAGATTCTGCCTTTTATTTCGCATTGCCTCTTTTGCTATGTTGGATGAATTTATTTGATCCATTAATGTCCAGTAGCTTTATGCAATGTCCAGAAGTGTTAAGAATGATTGTGTCACCTCTGAACATGTGAATTTTTATTATGCACTAACCCTCTAATGAGTTGTTTCGAGTTTGGTGTGGAGGAAGTTTTCAAGGATCAAGAGAGGAGTATGATGCAATATGATCAAGGAGAGTGAAAGCTCTAAGCTTGGGGATGCCCCGGTGGTTCACCCCTGCATATTCTAAGAAGACTCAAGCGTCTAAGCTTGGGGATGCCCAAGGCATCCCCTTCTTCATCGACAACATTATCGGGTTCCTCCCCTGAAACTATATTTTTATTTCGTCACATCTTATGCACTTTGCTTGGAGCGTCGGTTTGTTTTTGTTTTTTGTTTTGTTTGAATAAAATGGATCCTAGCATTCACTTTATGGGAGAGAGACACGCTCCGCTGTAGCATATGGACAAGTATGTCCTTAGGCTTTACTCATAGTATTCATGGCGAAGTTTCTTCTTCGTTAAATTGTTATATGGTTGGAATTGGAAAATGCTACATGTAGTAACTCTAAAATGTCTTGGATAATTTGATACTTGGCAATTGTTATGCTCATGTTTAAGCTCTTGCATCATATACTTTGCAATTGTTATGCTCATGTTTAAGCTCATGTTTAAGTTATCTTAGATGTGTTAGGGTTAGCATTGTTCTTCGCATCATATGCTGTCGTAGTGCAACCCTTATACATCTAGCCGCCCTTACACCTATCCTAGGTGTAGGGGCGGCACCCCGCTTGATCATCGTTTAGTAGATCCGATCCGTTACGGTTGCTCCTTGTTCCCCAAGGATTAGTTTAATATCCGCAATAGTTAGGCCTTACAAAGGGTTGGAGGATCCAACGGCGTGTAGGGTGTCGTTTGCTAGCCCTAGATAGGATGTTCCGGGGATCAACCTCGTGTTGGTTTTTAGGCCCTGTCTAGGATCGGCTCACGATCACCGTACGCGAGCGCGAGGCCCAATCATGAGTAGGATGATCCGATTATGCGGTGAAAACCCTAAATCGTCGTAGATCACATTAGCTTTATCTTGATCAAGCAGGACCACCATATATTCGGACACCTCGTACGAATCATGGGTGGATCGGCTCTTTGAGCCGATTCACGGGATAACTCGAGAGCCGATCGAGGCTCGTATTTAATGTTTACGTGTATGCCATGCGAGGAAACTAAGCGAGGCATCATCCAACACCTTCCCGACCAGGTATAGGTCGGGTGGAACGCCCTTGCATCAGCATCGGACGTGTGCGCGAAGGCTTTGCCGGCCGTCGCTCGGAGGTACCGGGGCCGGCCGCAGCCACGAGTTGTTCCCGGCTCTACGGTGTTGCCCGTCGCTGCCCGCCGGTGGGTTTCCGACCGCAACACATTCGGCACGCCCGGTGGGACACTCTTCGACATCCACCGCATCGCCATCTACATCTGAGATGGCGGAAGGCACTCCGGTCAAGTACGAGGATCCGGCCGACGAGCTCAAGAAGAAGCATGACGAGATCAAGGCGGTCCTCGAGGCCGACCTCATCGGCTCTTTTCACGGAACCCGCTCCCATGGCATCGGTTGGAAGGGGTTCTCACTCGAAGGCGCGCTTGATGGAGTGGACCTGTCCACCCCGTCGAAGAACGCACCGGGTCGGCTGCGTCAGGAGATCAACTTCATGGTGGCTCATTCGCTGCACCACCATTCCGAGAGCTCGGTGAACACTTTGGAGCGTGTCGCTCTCCGCGTGATCCGGGAAATCATGAGCCATCGGTACTCTCCGTCGGGACCAGCTGCGGGGACTTACCAAGGAGAGATGCCACTCCGAGTCCCGTCCACCGCTGCCGTTTGCGTTGGCAGCACCGGAAGTGCCGAACTCATCGGCATACGTCGTCTACAAGATTGGTGGTGACCCTAGTGACTACCAATTCCTACATGAGGCGCCCAAGGAGATCCCGCACGGATACACGTGCGCATACGTGCCGGACTGCGATGGACCGGGCACTCTCGAACCGAGCTGCAACAGCGGGGACTTACGGAACAGCGGGAGGAACGTCGGGGACGGACCTTGAGAAGCGAGACGTGGCTAGCTAAGTACGCCACTCCGACGAACCTCCGAGCCCAGCTCCTGCGGTTGGCTCAGATCCGGAAAAGCAAGCGTGGCTGGCTAAGTATGCCACCCCGGCGAACCTTCGAGTTCGACGCTCGCGGCCATCACCGCGGATCAGATTTGTACAATTCCGAAAGACCGGTTCGGCATGATGCCGAAAAGGAGGACAATCGGCTATTCCAAGCCGTACCCTAATGAGTACGAATTGATCCCACTACCACCCAAATATCGGCTCCCCGATTTCACGAAGTTCGGCGGATCGGATGGTTCCGGCTCCATCGAGCATGTGAGCCGATATTTGGCACAGCTGGGCACGATCTCAGCATCGGACGAGCTGCGTGTGAGGTTCTTCGCACGATCCCTCACAGGATCGGCTTTCGGGTGGTACACATCGCTGCCACCGAACTCAATCCGGACTTGGAAGCAGTTGGAAGAGCAGTTCCATGAGCGGTATCACTCAGAGGCTTCCGAGGCTGGCATTGCCGATCTAGCACAAGTACGACGAAGCGCGGGTAGACAGGTGTCGAATACATCCGGCGCTTCAGGACCGTTAGGAACCGATGCTATTCGGTTCACATAAGTGAAAAAGAAGCGATCGAGTTGGCGGTGGTGGGTCTCTCATCATCGATCAAGGACGTGGCCTCCCAAGCGAGACTACCCTTCATTGGCGCACATGGTGCAGAAGCTGTCAGCATATGAACAGCGCCACCCAGATGTTTACCAGGACAAATTCTAGCGTGCGGTGGCCCTGGTTGAGGCAGATGAGGATGAAGGTGCTGCGGGAGATCAAGAAGTAGCAGTGGCTGAATGGACTCGGTCGGCAAGCCCCGTGTCCTGCAAGTGGGTTAAGCCACAAGGCCCTCTAAAAGGGTTCGACTTCGACGTGACCAAAGCTGAGCAGATTTTCGACCTCTTACTCAAGGAGAAGCAGCTAAAGGTACCCGAAGGCCACAAGATCCCCACGGTACAGGAGCTAAACGGAAAGCCATACTGCAAATGGCATAACTCGGTCTCCCATGCCACCAACGACTGCAGGGTGTGGCGTCAGCAGATCCAAATGGCGATAGAACAAGGACGTCTGATTTTCAACCAGTACGCCATGAAGGTCGACACCCACCCCTTCCCCGCCGTTAACATGGTGGGATGCACTTACCCTGAAGGTTGCCAGCCAGGATCCTCGTTCAGCATCAACATGGTAGGACTTGGACACCACTGTGGCAAGGACGGAGATGAGGGCAGCTGCTCTCATAGCAAGGACACAGAGGAAGCCGCTCCACGCGATCGGCTCCGCCACGACGGCAAGCGCTACATCACAGAGGGAGAAGTGAGGAACGTAAGATATCAGCGACCTCTCTCTGATCACCTCCTCAACAAGTATGTGGGTCAATACCACCAACGCCGGCGACACAACGACGATGATGAAAAAGATCGTCTTGCTAGGGACGACAGGAGACGTCGTCGGCATGATCGCGACGAGGAGCGATATGAGCGCCACGCCAAGGAAAAGTCGAGGGAGCAAGACGACGAGGATAGGCACTGGGACTATCCCTTCTTCAGACACTGCTGGGATTCAGGAATGAGCCGATTGCCAACAATCGGCAAGCGCCCGAATGCAAACAAAAGAAGAAGGATGCAGCTAACGTGTCCGTGTTCAAGCGTCTAGGGCCTCTCCCGCCTCAGAACAAGCGCTGAGTCCGCTCGGGTGGAAGATCTCGAGGAACTAGAGGACGATGAAGAAGAAGACAAATATCATCGGCCAAGGTGGTGCCCTGATGGACTCAGCCGATCCCAAAAGCGTAGGGTTCAGCGATTGCGCGGCTTGGAGGAAGCCGAAAGGTTATACCTGCACACGCTAAGGAAGGCGCGACCTGATCTGGCCGCAAAGATCCAGCGAACCCTGGATGAAGAGGGTCGGCCACAAAGGAAAGAGTGGCGCCCCAAGCAAAGGAAAGCCGATGATGAGACATCGGCTGGCACAAACATGGTCTTCATCCTTCCAACGGAGTTTAGCGCTCCAGGATTAGACGAAGCACCTGTGGCACAACTTGACTGCGGCCCACGGCCGGTCATCTTTGAGAAGCCACGAGAGAGAAGCTACGGGCATCCGAAGGCCACGTACTTGCGAGGTTACATCAATGGGCAGCTCTGTCAACAAGATGTTGGTGGACACGGAGCGGCGATTAACATTATGCCATACTCCATGCTACGTCGGTTGGGACGCTCTAGCTCGGATCTGATCAAGACCAATGTGACACTGAGCGATTTCAACGACCAAGCATCTGACGCACAAGGTGTTCTGAACGTGAATCTGACCGTAGGAAGGAAAACCGTCCGTACGACGTTCTTTATCATCGACAGCAAGAGCTCCTATGCTGTCCTACTTTTTGGATCCACGCCAACTGTTGTATTCCATCCACGATGCACCAATGCCTAATACAGTGGGATGGAGATGAAGTAGAAGTCGTCCACGCAGATGATTCAGCCGAGATTTCAACGGCTGGCATGGACGTTTGGGAGACATCAGGCCAAGAGCCACTCTCAGGCATCAATTTGGACGACTGCGAGCGCATCGACGTGACAAAGAACGGGGTTAGGCTGGTTTTATCCACCGGCCTGACCGTGTAACAAGAGCAACATCGATGGACAAATGTGGCGATGCCGATCCAAGTGATCGGCCCCAAGGATCTATGGAGCAACATTGCAAAAACCTTCATCGAGCAAGCAACAGGGAGGCCGATTCCAGCAATCGGCCAAAAAATTATCCTCACCGTCCATTCTGCCTGGGTTCAACTCCAATCTAATGGGCAATGGGGTTACGTCGGCTAATGAGCTAGAAGAAGTCCACACTGGTCCTAATCAAGCCGACGTTCGCATAGAGTGCCTTGACTGATCAAAGAGCCGATTTCAGCGGTTACACGCGGAGAATCGGCTCGGGGGGCACCTAATCAGATGAACATGTGCGATACATGTGCAGTGAAACATTGGGGGCCGATAGAAAAATCGGCCTGTTAAAAAAAAATCTCACGCAGTTTCTCGCAAATGTACAGCCGATGCACGGGCATCGACTTTAGAGCTGAGGGACAAAGCCGATGCATGGCCATCGACTCTAGCACAATGACACAGGATCTACAAAACACAAGGACCTCCAGCTCGGTGTCAGAGGGATTCTGTTTCTGAGCCGTTGTGCGAGCATCTGCAATATCGACTTTCCACGGAAGGAAGGTGGTCGGCTCCGGGCCGGCTCTGCGTGGCGGTTTTCTGCTGCGTGTCCGCATCCATTGTCTTCACCTCGACTGAGGCTCGGGGGGCAGCTGGCCTGGTGGATGCTCTGTTTTTGGGAGCCGATTGGGTGGCCATCGGTTAGTCCTGCGTCGCGATTTTCGTCAAGGGTGGTGATCCAGCAGGCCTCGAACTCATTGGTCGAAAAAGATGAAAGATAGATCATGAGGGCTTGATGCGCTGACATCGGCTTATTAGACATTGACCAAGTTCACGACCACTCCGACGTCAAAGAGATGAAGAACGGATGATGAGAGACCGATGCGTTGCCATCGGCTCATTAAGCACTGGCTAACTAACAATTGGCAAAATCAGCACGAAGAAAATCGGCAAAATCAAGTTAAGGAAAAGTCTTCTTCATTAACAAGAGAGGATTTTCACAATGAAGAGCCGATTGCTCAAGTGAGGAAGATCAAAAGAAGAGCCGATTGCTCGGGGACTACTAATCCTACATTACTAATCCTCGCTAGCATCATCGTCAGCGTCGGAGTCGCCGTCGGCGCTACCGCCGGAGGATTCTTCGTCGCTGCTGCCCCAGCCTTCGGCCGGAGCTTCTTCCTCCTTGTTATCATCATCATCCTCGCTGTCCGCCCAAGTGCGGAAGCGCTTCGTCGGCGGGTACCCAGCGGAAGAGGAGGAATCATCCTCCTCCTCCTCCTCTTCTCCTTCTTCGTCATCACCCTCGTCCTCGCTGTCCGCCCACATGCGGGAGCGCTTCTTCGGCGGAAGCTTGACGGAGGGGGAGGCCTCTGTCTTCTCTACTTCTCCTTCTTTCTCTTCCTTGTCGGAGGAGATGGGGTTCGCCCCGGAATGGGGGTCGTCTTCATTCTTGCTCTTTGGCGAAGATTGGAGGGGGAGGCCTGAGGGGGAAGAGGAGGAGGAAGACATTGCTACAGGGGAAGAGGGCTTTTTGGCGCTGGTGGATAGAACAGAGCAAGGGGATGGAGTGGCGAACCGTTCGACACAGATAAATAAAGGGGGTGTAGTGGAGGTTTAATGCCATGACGGTTCTCGAGGACGTTATGCCGAAATTATCAATTCGTGCAGAGAAGCCCAGGAGGCGAGGCGAAATGATGGAAGATTGCTGCGGCGATTCGCTTCTGCCACGACATGACCCGACGAAGGAGAAGCGTAATGATTTTGGAAATGTCATTTCCAAAACCAGGGGGGCATGTGTTATCACCAGATTTTGGCCAAATCAGGAGATGGGCCGTAAGTGAGATGGGCTTGAAGGATTACGCGTGGAGGATCTCTGAAGCGGCCTGACACGAAGAAGTTGGGCTAAATTGCCCATGTATCTGTATTATAGTAGATCGTATCTTAATTTAGAAGTTAGAGTTTTACCCGTGCACGGTTAGGTGCACGCTCGAATTAGAAAGTCCCCGGACTATAAATATGTATCTAGGGTTTATGAAATAAACAACAACCAACGTTCAACACAAATCAATCTCGGCGCATCGCCAACTCCTTCGTCTCGAGGGTTTCTCCTGGTAAGCACCATGCTGCCTAGATCGCATCTTGCGATCTAGGCAGCACAAGCTTATTACGTTGTTCATGCGTTGCTCGTCTTTGAAGCCTTTTTGATGGCGAGCAACGTAGTTATCTTAGATGTGTTAGGGTTAGCATTGTTCTTCGCATCATATGTTGTCGTAGTGCAACACTTATACATCTAGCCGCCCTTACACCTATCCTAGGTGTAGGGGCGGCACCCCGCTTGATCATCGTTTAGTAGATCCGATCCGTTACGGTTGCTCCTTGTTCCCCAAGGATTAGTTTAATATCCGCAATAGTTAGGCCTTACAAAGGGTTGGAGGATCCGGCGGCGTGTAGGGTGTCGTTTGCTAGCCCTAGACAGGATGTTCGGGGATCAACCTCGTGTTGGTTTTTAGGCCCTGTCTAGGATCGGCTCACGATCACCGTACGCGAGCGCGAGGCCCAATCGTGAGTAGGATGATCCGATTATGCGGTGAAAACCCTAAATTGTCGTAGATCGCATTAGCTTTATCTTGATCAAGCAGGACCACCATATATTCGGACACCTCGTACGAATCATGGGTGGATCGGCTCTTTGAGCCGATTCACGAGATAACCTGAGAGCCGATCGAGGCTCGTATTTAATGTTTACGTGTATGCCATGCGGGAAACTAAGCGAGGCATCATCCAACACCTTCCCGACCAGGTATAGGTCAGGTGGCACGCCCTTGCATCAGCATCAGACGTGTGCGCAGAAGGCTTTGCGGGCCGTCGCTCAGAGGGACCAGGGCCAGCCGCAGCCCTGAGTTGTTCCCGGCTCTACGGTGTTGCCCGTCGCTGCCCGCCGGTGGGTTTCTGACCGCAACAAATAATAATTGTTGCCACATGCTTATGCATTAAAGAGGAGTCCATTATCTGTTGTCCATGTTGTCCCGGTATGGATGTCTAAGTTGAGAATAATCAAAAGCGAGAAATCCAAAATGCGAGCTTTCTCCTTAGACCTTTGTACAGGCGGCATGGAGGTACCCCATTGTGACACTTGGTTAAAACATGTGCATTGCAAAGATCCGGTAGTCCAAGCTAATTAGGACAAGGTGCGGGCACTATTAGTATACTATGCATGAGGCTTGCAACTTGTAAGATATAATGTACATAACTCATATGCTTTATTACTACCGTTGACAAAATTGTTTCATGTTTTCAAAATAAAAGCTCTAGCACAAATATAGCAATCGATGCTTTCCTCTTTGAAGGACCATTCTTTTTACTTTTATGTTGAGTCGGTTCACCTATCTCTCTCCACCTCAGAAGCAAACACTTGTGTGAAGCTTGTGCATTGATTCCTACATACTTGCATATTGTACTTGTTATATTACTCTATGTTGACAATTATCCATGAGATATACATGTTACAAGTTGAAAGCAACCGCTGAAACTTAATCTTCCTTTGTGTTGCTTCAATACCTTTACTTTAATTTCATTTATTGCTTTATGAGTTAACTCTTATGCAAGACTTATTGATGCTTGTCTTGAAGTACTATTCATGAAAAGTCTTTGCTTTATGATTCACTTGTTTACTCATGTCATTACCATTGTTTTGATCGCTGCATTCATTACATATGTTTACAAATAGTATGATCAAGGTTATGATGGCATGTCACTTCGAAATTATCTTTGTTATCGTTTTACTCGCTCGGGACGAGCAAGAACTAAGCTTGGGGATGCTTGATACGTCTCCGACGTATCGATAATTTCTTATGTTCCATGCCATATTATTGATGATACCTACATGTTTTATGCACACTTTATGTCATATTCGTGCATTTCTACGGAACTAACCTATTAACAAGATGTCGAAGTGCCGATTCTTGTTTCTGCTTGTTTTTGGTTTCAGAAATCCTAGTAACGAAATATTCTCGGAATTGGACGAAATCAAGACCCAGGGGCCTATTTTGCCACGAACCTTCCGAGAAGACCGAAGAGCATACGAAGTGGGGCCACGAGGTGGCCAGACCACAAGGCGGCGCGGCCAAGTGGGGGCCCGCGCCGCCCTGTGGTGTGGGCCCCTCGTCAGCCCTCCGACTCTGCCCTTCCGCCTACTTAAAGCCTCCATCGCGAAACCCCTGAGGCGGAAAAACCACGATACGGAAAACCTTCCAGAGACGCCGCCGCCGCCAATCCCATCTCGGGGGATTACGGAGATCTCCTCCGGCACCCTGCCGGAGAGGGGATTCATCTCCCGGGAGGACTCTACACCGCCATGGTCGCCTCCGGAGTGATGAGTGAGTAGTTCACCCCTGGACTATGGGTCCATAGCAGTAGCTATATGGTTGTCTTCTCCTCATTGTGCTTCATTGTTGGATCTTGTGAGCTGCCTAACATGATCAAGATCATCTATCTGTAATTATATATGTTGTGTTTGTCGGGATCCGATGGATAGAGAATACCATGTTATGTTAATTATCAAGTTATTGCATATGTGTTGTTTATGATCTTGCATGCTCTTCGTTATTAGTAGAGGCTCGGCCAAGTTGATGCTAGTAACTCCAAGAGGGAGTATTTATGCTCGATAGTGGGTTCATGCCTGCATTGACACCTGGGACGATGTGACGAAAGTTCTAAGGTTGTGCTGTGTCTTGTTGCCACTAGGGATAAAACATTGATGCTATGTCCGAGGATGTAGTTATTGATTACATTACGCACCATACTTAATGCAATTGTCCGTTGTTAGCAACTTAATACTCGGAGGGGTTCGGACGATAACTCTGAAGGTGGACTTTTTAGGCATAGATGCGGTTGGATGGCGGTCTATGTACTTTGTCGTAATGCCCAATTAAATCTCACTATACTTATCATGACATGTATGTGCATTGTTATGCCCTCTCTATTTGTCAATTGCCCGACTGTAATTTGTTCACCCAACATGCTTTTATCTTATGGGAGAGACACCTCTAGTGAACTGTGGACCCCGGTCCATTCTTTTAATACTGAAATACAAATCTGCTGCAATACTTGTTTTTACTGTTTTCTCTGCAAACAATCATCTTCCACACAATTCGGTTAATCCTTTGTTATAGCAAGCCGGTGAGATTGACAACCTCACTGTTTCGTTGGGGCAAAGTACTTTGGTTGTGTTGTGCAGGTTCCACGTTGGCGCCGGAATCTCTGGTGTTGCGCCGCACTACATCCCGCCGCCATCAACCTTCAACGTGCTTCTTGGCTCCTCCTGGTTCGATAAATCTTGGTTTCTTTCTGAGGGAAAACTTGCTGCTGTGCGCATCATACCTTCCTCTTGGGGTTGCCCAACGAACGTGTGAAATACACGCCATCAGGGGGGCGGATAATCCGTCCCTTACTTAAGCCGGATAATCCGGCCCCATTTTTCCCCCAATGGCTGGATTTTGGAAGGGGGTATTTATACCCCCTTCTTCCTCTTCCCCAAGTTGCTCAAACCCTGCCAAGTTCATCACCATTAGAGCCACCTCAAGAAACACAAGAATCACAAGATCTCATCCTCCAACCAACCAAACCTCTTGATCTTTGGAGATTCGAAGGAGAAGACCCCGATCTACATCTTCACCAAAGCGATTTGCATTTCCCCCTCATATGCTTGAGGGCCCCTTTGCTAGTGTTCCTATTTTGGAATCCCTAGTTATTTGTGGTTGATTTGTTCTTGTTGTTGTTGTATTGTTACAGATATTGGTAGCCTCAAATTTGGTTGTGAATGTGTGTCCCAAGAACCTTGTAAAGGCCCGGTTTCCACCTTGAGGAAATCCCTTAGTGGAAGTGGGCTAGGTCTTCATGGTGGTGCTCACAGGAGACCTGAGTGAAGCCTTCGTGGCGTTGGTCTGGCTTTTGTAGCGACCGCACTCCTCCAAACGTAGACGTACCTTCTTGCAAAGGAAGGGAACTACGGGAATCAACTTTGTGTCTCCGCGTGCTCTACTCTCGGTTACCTCTATCCTATTATCTCCCATATATATTGTCTAGCTATATATTTCTTAGTAGTTGATCTTGTCATATAGGTAAATTCACATAGTTGCATATCTAGAGAATTTACCTTTGTTTCAAGCCTAAACTGAAAAATAACTAAAAATTGGTTAGCACCTATTCACCCCCCCCTCTAGGTGCAGCATACGATCCTTTCAGCAGGCGCGCTATCCGCTCCGTTGCTGCAAAAAAATTGGTGAGCGCGGCGTTTTGCACTAACCGGGGCGCCATATGTGACTATTCGGAGGCGTGTGAAGCCACAATGGCTAGAAAATTCACCCCGCGACGGCTGTTGGATAATAAACATTAAAAGTACACTGAAAACAGAGAAAACTGAAAAGGAAAATCGGCAGCCCAGAAAACTTACTGGACTTTCGACAACCTGGGTCGAAGCCCATTTTCAGATTTAGCCCAACAACACCCCCGGCCCGGTTACCCCTCCAGTAGCAACATGGGCCATCGGATCGAATCGATGGCCGAGATTCACTCGGAATGGAACAAAACCGGCCGCCGGCCAAAAACCCTGAACATTTTCTCCCCCCACCCCCCCCCCCGATTTTCTCGTGTCTCGGTGAGTGAGAGAGAGAGAGAGCGACGGAGACGGCGACCCGGCCCTGCCCTTTCTCCATTCCGACGCGGTGGCTGCGCTCGCCGGACGAGCGTGCGCCGGACCAGGTCCTGCGCGCTCCTCCATCGAACGTGGTGGCCGGCGTTGTGATTCATTTGGGGCGACAAGGGTGGGCTGCCGATGGCAAAACCGCCCGGCCGTTCGGAGTTGCTGCTCAGTTGCAGCCTTTAGGCGATGGCGGTGACTGCTGACACGAGGACAGCGACGCGCGCGTCCATTTTGCGTCTCGCGACCCATCCATCTGTGCGCATCTCCGTCGAGAGAATACGGCGGCGCGGCATCTTTGCCCTCGCCGGAGTTACTCAGAGCTCCGGCGGGCCTCGAGGGGATAGGCAACGACGGCGGCATCAGGTGAGGTTCTCATCCTCAAACTCGTGCCGAATTTCATTTTTAGGGTTCATCTGTAATTGCGGATTTAGGTTTCATACAACATCTAATCATGCAACATAAATAGGATCTGGGCTAATCTGAGGCTTAAGACATGATCTCGATAATAAATAGGATCGTCATATTGCTTGCATAACTAATCTGAGAGCCTAACATCAACAAAAAGAGCGTTAAAACATGATCTTAATCATAAACATGGTTCTACTGCTAGCATAATTAGGCCTCTAATACCATTGTTAGAACTGAAACCTTAGGGGTGGCACTAGATCGTGAAAGGCGGCAGCAGCTAGAACACCTAAAAGGCATTAACAGATCATCATTACGAATTGCTGCATATGCCATCGTCGCCTGCTTGTTACAGGCGTGAAGCAGAGAGGCTATGGGCGAGGTAGATGATCTGTAGATCCTCCTGATCCCCTCCGGTCTCCAGCGGTACTGCCCTAGTACCGGCGGTGGGTAGCTTGATCTTCCCGTCGTTGATGTGCCTCCCTAGATCGGTAGGGCTTATAGAATTGTGTGTGTGTGTGGAAGTGGGTGAGGGAGGGGAGCCAGCTGATCGTGAAACTGGTAGATCAGATCGCAGCCATGTTCTCCCCCTTTTGACCAAACCATTGAGTTAGTTTTGGAGCTCCCGATCAGGGTGCGTTAGATGCGTACGAGGTGGCCACGAACGTTGGTTCGTGTGCCTTTTTGTCTCTGTTCTCTTAAACCTGATAGGTCAACCAACAGGAGGGACTTTGAAAATGAATCGATTCGTGGTGGAGCATTTTTACCATCTTTTTAAATCATCCTTTAATACTGACTATGGTTGTGAGGTAATCTACCATTCCGACGTCTCCGTTGGGTATGAAATGGTGGTCCGTGCCCCCTCCAGCCGCCTCGGCCACTCCTGATGCGGTTACGATGGTAGAGGCAGCGGGTTCGGATGCGTCGCCCATGGCAGGAGGGGATTTTACACCGCCATTGTCCCCTCCTACTACAGTTTTGGGGCCGAGGGCGGCCCCAACGCCCTCTTCTCCCTCGCCCACGGCATCTCCTGTGTCGTCTCCGATGCTGTCGCCCTCCCCGTCTCCGACGCCTCCTCCACTGTCCACACCTGGGCCATTGAGTGACCACCATGGTGGGTTAATCACTCCGGTCAGGCGGAGTGGGAGGTTTGGCATGGATGCGGATGACGGGACGCTGACGGATGAGGACACCATGCAGAAGGCGATGCGCCATAAAGCGCAACAAAACCTTGATTATGCTGGTATGATGTCTTCTCATAAATCCAAATCTTTTCTCTCGTTTTCATCACCTGTTATTTCTGCTAAACTTAATAGTTTAGGTGTGAGTCTAGGTAGTTCTGAAAAACAGATATCTGTTTCAACTAGAGTCTTGAAGCATATGGAATTTGATCGTCTTACGGTTATTCCAAAAGCTTCGACCATGTTGAACTCCACCTATTTAGATGAGGAGGAAGCGATTGCCACATCAGATGGTCAGCTTCTTTCTCACCTAGTTGGTGAAGTGTCGGAGGTGGGTTTGGATGAGGATGACCTTATTCATTATATGAGCTAAAGGCTTCTCGTCGGAAATCCAAATCCTCCTCTAACAAGAAACCACGGAAACGGTCAAAAATTCCCAAATATCCAATTGTTTCCCAATGAATGGCATGTTTGCGAATAGCAGAGGTCTTGGTGACTTGGCTAAACACTTACATTTTGCTTATTGCATTAGGGATCATAATTTGGATTTTTGGCTATTTCTGAGACGGGGAGACGAGATTTCTCGCAAAGTCTTCTAAACCGTATATCCGGTGGTATAGACTTTACTTGGATATCCCGTCCACCCCGTGGGAGATCTGGCGGTATTTTACTCGGCGTAAGAACGGACTCAATGGAACTGTTAGCACATTCGGTAGGGGAATTTCACATCAAATTCCACATCCGTAATAGAGCTGACAATTTCATCCGGAGTCTAGTCGCCGTGTATGGTGCTGACCAGGAGGATTATAAAGCCGCTTTTCTTCGTGAATTGGTGAATCTGGCAAAGGATAATCCTCATCCTATTCTCATAGGAGGAGATTTTAATTTGCTGAGATTTCCATGTGAGAAGAGTAGGGGCAGTTTTGACAATCATTGGCCTTTCTTGTTCAATGCGGTCATTGACAGCTTGGATTTTAGGGAGGTGTCAATGAGTGGCAGACAATTCACCTGGGCTAACAATCTCCCAGAACCAACATATGAAAAACTAGACCGCGTGCTAATGGATACCGACTGGGAATTGAAATTTCCTATGGTAACGGTGCGTGCGCTAGAACGCATTGTTGGGTTTTGTGATCATGCTCCCATTTTATTATCCACTGGTGTATCTAGACCTCCGTCTAACCGCCGTTTCAAGTTTGAACTCGGTTGGTTGAATCGGGAAGGTTTTCAGACCATGGTTAAAAATATTTGGGATCGTCCGGTTGTGGGGATGTCTCCGATACAGAGGTGGAATAACAAGATGCGTGCTGTACGCAAACACCTCCGTGGATGGGCACGGCATACAACTAGGATTCTTAAAAAGGAAAAACAACGGCTTTCATCTATCATAGATGACCTCGAAGCCAAGGCAGAAGTTCGACCACATTCCGCACAAAAGATTGAGCAAAAAAACCAATCAAATGCAGAAATTGCAAAACTTTTGCGAGAGGAGGAGATGAAGTGGTACCAACGATCTAAGGCCCAGTTTATCCTGGAGGGAGATTCGAATACAAGGTACTTTCATTGTGTTGCAAATGGCAGACACAGGAAGAAGCTTATTCGTACCCTTTTGCAGGATGAGGGTTTGATTGAGGGCCATGAACATCTTAAGTCATATATTACGAGTTATTATAAAGGGCTCTTTGGTGCTCCAGAGGATAGTAATTTTGCGCTAGATGAGACAAGAACAGAGGATATTCCTCAAGCCTCTCAAGCGGAGAATAATTTTCTCACTTCGCCTTATACGGAGGAGGAAGTCAGAAAAGCTGTTTTCAGATGGAGCATAATAAAGCCATGGGTGCTGATGGCTTCCCAGCTGAATTCTACCAGTCTTTATGGGATATCATCAAGTCTGACCTGTTGGCCCTTTTCGCGGATCTTCATGCTGGTCAGTTGGAGCTTTTTAGGCTAAACTTTGGTGAAATTATTTTATTGCCGAATGTTAATGAAGCAGAAAGGATTCAACAATATCGTCCTATCTGTCTCCTTAATGTAAGCTTTAAAAATTTTACTAAGGTTGCCACGATCCGACTTAACACGGTAGCTGATCATGTGATAAGGCCTTCACAAATTGCCTTTATGCAAGGACGGAATATCCTGGATGGGGTTGTAGTCCTTCATGAAACTGTTCATGAGTTGCATAGAAAGAAGTTAAATGGTGTGATTTTAAAGATTGATTTTGAAAAAGCTTATGATAAGGTTAAGTGGTCTTTTTTGCAACAAACCCTCAGAATGAAAGGCTTTTCTAATGAGTGGTGTGCACTGATTAATAGTTTCGTCTTGGGGGAGTGTTGCCATTAAAGTCAATGATGACGTGGGCAAATACTTTCAAACCAAGAAGGGACTGAGGCAGGTATCGCCAGTGCTATTTAATATAGTGGCGGGTATGCTTGCTGTTTAAATTGAACGCGCAAAGTCAGAGGGTGAGATTGAAGGGGTCATTCCTCATCTTGTTGATGGAGGATTGTCCTTTCTTCAATATGCCGACGACACAATTCTGTTTATGTGTTGTATTGTGATCCAAATTCATATACTAAAGGGAGGCTAACTTCTGACGAGCGGAGCGAGGCCCGTCGCCGGAGGCTTGGGCCGAAGCGTATATATATACATCTTGTAAGCCGTCGTACGGTACGGATCGTTGGCACCGCCTATATATACATCTTGTAAGCCGCCGGCTAGGGTTTATCAGATTATAAGATAACCCACGGCGTTTGTAAACACCTCCCGATATAGTGAAGTTTTGCTGGCTGGCGCCCGTGGTTTTTTCCCCTTCTGTGTTGGAAGGGGTTTTCCACGTTAAATCTCGTGTCCCCTGCGTGTGTTCTTGTTTCGTTCTTTGTTATTTGCTTGTCGCTTTTATAACATTATGGATCATGACATCGAAAAGGCTCGAAATCTAAAGTTAATTCTTTCAGCTTTTGAGCATCTATCGGGTCTAAAAATTAATTTCCATAAAAGTGAGTTGTTTTGTTTTGGTGAGGCCCAAGACCATGTTGCAGATTATGCTGAGTTGTTTGGTTGCGGCCAAGGCCAATTTTCGATTAGGTACTTGGGTATCCCGATTCATTATCGGAGACTCACCAATGCTGAATGGAAAATGGTTGAGGAAAGACTACAAATGAGGTTAAGCAGTTAGAAAGGCAAATTCCTGTCCTTGGGAGGAAGATTGGTACTCATAAATGCGGTACTCAGTAATATGGTACTATATATGATATCTTTCTTCCAACTTCCTAGAGGAGTCTTAAAAAAGATTGGATTATTTCCGATCAAGATTCTTCTGGCAAGGGGATAGTGAGAAGCATAAATATCGACCGGCTAAGTGGAGTGTTCTTTGTCGACCTAAAGATCATGGAGGTCTTGGTATACAGGACCTTCAGTGCAAGAATAGGGCACTTCTCGGTAAATGGTTATCCAAACTACTTACTGAAGAGGGCATATGGCAAATACTCCTCAAAAGAAAATATATTGGCTTAAAAGTTCTATCTCAGGTTATTTGGAAACCAGGAGATTCACATTTTTGGGCTGGACTTATGGACACAAAGAAATATTTCTTTCCATATGGATCTTTCTCTATTAAGGATGGATCGGAAATTCGTTTCTGGGAGGATAAATGGTTAGGTAATACCACGCTGCGAGAACAATATCCGGCATTGTATAATATCGTGCGGCACAAAAGTGATACTATCGCTAAGGTGATGGAAACTTTCCCACCAAATGTGGCGTTTAGAAGAAGTCTCATTGGTCCCAGACAAACCTCATGGCAGGATTTGTTACAGCGTCTTGAGTTAGTTCCATTGACGCAGGGAGCTGATGTGTTTTGATGGAATCTTACCGGGAATGGTTCATTCTCAGTAGCATCCATGTACAATGCTCTTATTCAGCCTGATATTCCGGTCGATAATAATTCAAAAATTTGGAAGATGAGGATACCGCTTAAAACAAAAATCTTTGCATGGTATCGTTGTGGGGTCATTCTCACTAACGATAATCTTGCCAAACGCAACTGGCATGTAAGTAAAAAGTGTGTATTCTGTCATCATGATGAGACTATCAAACACTTATTCTTCCAATGCAAGTTTGCTAGGTCTATATGGTCAGCCGTTCAAATAGGGTCTACCTTATACCCACCCCGTAGTGTTGTCAATATATTTGGCAACTTAATGGTGTGGATGTAAGGTTTAAGCGTCTTATTAGGATGGGAGCGATTGCAATTATTTGGTCGCTGTGGCTACGTAGAAATGACAAGATTTTCAATAATATTTCTTCCTCTTTTATGCAGGTCATTTACCGGTGCACCGCTATACTCCATTCTTGGGTGCCTTTGCAGCGGGTGGAGCATCGAGACCTCTTTACGGAGGTATCTTCACGGTTGGAGGACGCGGCGATGGATATTTTTTCCCAACATGGGTACCAGCGTGACCTTCGGCTGCCTCCACCTAGCTAGTCTTGATCTTCCATGAACTTTGTTGTCCTTTTTAAACATTGGTGTGGTGTTGTAACAGAGTATGCATCCTAGCTATGCAGAAGCCAGGTCCATTACGTTAAGTAATAAAGTGCCCATTTTCCTCCGCCTCTTATCCCCTTCTGGACCACGGTACTAGTAGCCCAAGCGAAACACATCCGCCTGATTTGGATTTGCTCCCTTTTCCGCACAACAGTTACATAGTACTCAATATTTACATCACAAACGCAAAGTTTTCTCTCACAAATCGTTCACAGGCTAATGCGCCTGCAAACAGACAGAGCTCCCGGAGATGACGAACAAGAGTAGCAGAAACAGAGTAGATCTCATCCGGCAAAAACACCTCTACGTACGGCGTCGCACCGCCACTGGTAGTCTACTGGTGGTAGCAGTCCTGGTTAAGAGGAATATTCCGGGAAGCCCTCCCGAAGCCGTTCCCGGCGGCCATGAGTCCGAGGTTCGCGCATGAGCTCGCCGCCGGCACCTGCTTGGCGGGCATCCCTCCGGCTCCGAGCGTTGCGTAGCTCTTGCATGGTTTGATCCTGCGCGGCGGCTTTTCCTTCTTCTGCAGGTCCTCGAGGCTCCGCACCTCGGACATGCACGCGAAGGACTGCGACTTGCCCTGGTAGTACGCCGACAGCCCCTTCCTGCAAGAGATCGTCCTCGCGGGGTCAGCAAAAGCTTTCATCCATCGGGGCAGAGTTGTGAGATTTGGCCGGTGGTACTTACTTTGCGGGGAGGTGGGCGGTCATGCCGGACATGTCGTAGATGCTGTCGGAGTTCATCCGCATGAGGGGCGGCTGCGGCGGCGCGGACTGGCGGCGGTGGCCTCCCGCGCTGTCCGGGAAGCGGTCCCCCTCGTCGCCCGAGTCGCCGCCGGAGGAGTAGCCGCACGACGACTCGTCGGCAAGCCTGAAGCTCATCTTGGCTGAAGCTCAACCCCGGTCGGCCGGTCCTCTTGTGCTGCAGCAGCTGCTCGATCTCCCGACCCGTGGCTAAAAGCGCACGAAGAAGACGCGAGATGGGTGTCGTCTCTGGCTGGTGCGGCGGGCGGCTGTGCTGGTTGGCCTTTGGAGCGCCGGTGGGGTGGCGAGCGAGCGTATATATACAGCACAGCGGGCAGGCAGAGCTGGTGTGGAGCCGGGAACGGGATAACGCGCGCGGGTTCGATCGGGCGCGGGTTCGGCGCGTGCGTGGTTTGACTGATCTGACCGACACGGCTCGTTAGCACCTCCGTGATTTGCTGCAGATTTTGCCTGCCGCCACCGTCGCCGTCGCCGGTTCCGGCTCCGGTGGGAAACCACTCGGTCGTGGCCACTCCCCAACCACATGGCTTTTCCCCGGATTCTGATCCGGCGGTCCGATTCTGTCACGACTGATCTTATCTTCTTCCGGTTGCATGGGTGGATGGATGATGGCCCCGGCATGGTCCCGCCGACGATTGTCTCTGAGGCTGCGGCGTGGGTCTCCCGTGCGGCGCGGTGGGCACGTCACATACTGTCCAATGACCAATTTCTTATTTTTCGATGACATGTGGCTATTTTCTGCAGGAGCATCGTGAATTTAGCATATCTAGGTGAATCTTTGAAACATTCACGATGGCGAGAACGACCACATGAAAAAAGAGTTTGCATTGTTAAACCATCATGGCATCAAGGCAAGTGAGTACTGACATGAAATCGTAGAAAACTTGGGTACAGTTCCCGATGCGATCGCTGTATTCAAATGCATACACGTCAACACGTGGGTACGTCTGTTATGCGTGGGTACTGCTGCATTACTTGGCCCTTTCATTTTGACAGGAAGGTCCTGCTGCATTAGTTGGCCCTTTCTTTATAAAATTTGAAAATTATATTTCAATGTTCCAAAAAAAAACATCGATATAGCCAATGATCTGTACTACTAACGTGCAAAATGTCAATACAAAATAGTATATACGTTAGCTGGCGAAAACATGTTATATAAGGGAATGGAGGGAGTACTTCTCATTCATACAACAAAATGATAAATGTGTGGAATCTAACTATATTGAAAAGCGCTATTACAAAACTATAAATTTGTCATGTTTTGTTATTCTTTTTTTGGTAGCCTATAATCTTTTAAAAAAATTTATTGAGACTGTAGATACATTATTGACTACAATCATTTTTTTAAGCACGCAAATATTGATTTTGAATTTTAGAAAAATAGCACGGCCTCTAGTTGTGCACGCAGAATAAGGGTGTAAATGGGTCGCGTTTTGCTCGTGACACATCATTTACCGTATATGATTCCTGGATTCAGATCGGATGGATATCTCCCGGTTGCATATTCGAATCGAATATACCAAACATAGATTCAGATCAGACGGATATCTCCCTATTGTGGATTTGAACGCGATATCCCGAACAAAGGATTTGGATCGAAAGAGGGGGGTGGTGGGGAGGGGGGGGGGCTCGGACCGCAAAAAATAGTCAAATAAATACCGCCATGGACTGGTAATTATATTTCTTGCAAAATTTGATAAGGTTTATAAGCTTCAACTTTGTGTCAGTCAATTAATTATCTATGTAGAGATATAATTTGGATTCAAATTCAAGCATCGATGGGATTGTCTATTTATAAATTAAACAGTTGAACCATCACTTTACTGGTGATAAGAATTTAGAGCTATGCATAATGGTGAAATGGTAACTTAATAGCTATTCATCATGTGAAATTGGCCTTGGTTTTTATCACTAAAACCGGATTATTCAGTTTAAAACATTCAGAGTGTGCTGCATGTTATTGCGATAATCCATGTCCGCATGCTACTTACTTTATCATATATTACACCGTATCCTAGGTGACACATCGGAATCTAATAATCCGATGAGTTCTTAAAATCCAAATATGGATAGCTTAAAATAGATTTGGAGCTAGTTTTGATCTTGAAATTATCTTATCCGTTTACTTCTCGGTGGCTAAACGTCTATGCCTACTCCTCCCATATCTTAGCAACTCCCTTTAGCCCGATTCATATTCCATGTAACAAAATAACATGTCCCATGTAACAAAAAAAAATTGAATTACTCACATTCCATTGCATGGACACTAATGATAAAAGGATGTCCAACCTTTTGTTTTTGCGAAACTAAAAAGGATGTCCAACCTAACCAGCCCCATACATAACTTTGAGACAAAACACGTCTGGTAGGAATAACACTCGGCGATTGTCACTCACCCATCACGTATTCACGTGGCCCGTGCGTGGCCGGAACAAGTACCGACCTCCACCATAATGTCGGTCACTAAAATACGTTCATCTCGATCACCATCCTCCGCCTGTGTCGACCAATCAGCTACTCGCATCGCCATCTGTGAAAAGCAAAGATATTTTTCTATTCTTTCAAACCGAACGACGACGTGGTGCCGTTGGCCGGACACGCGTCGGGGGAGAAGCTGCTACGCGCCAAGTGCGTGTCCCGTGCGGAATCCGGCGAGCCTGACACGTCGAGCAGTAAACGAAACACGTCGGCCCGGCGGAAGAAAAACGGGTGCCTGAACTTTAAACAAGTCCCGGCGCGCGACGTCGTGTCACCGCCAATTCCGGCGACAGGGCCACGGGCCTTTTCCGGCGACGGGGCCACGGTGCATCTCACCGGGGCGCACGCCGCACTGACATTTCTCGCGTTCACTTGTTGTCCAGCAGCACGATGTCACGATGCCCCAGAACCAGATGCAACTGCTTTTATGTTTTCTCCCTGGCCCTACTCTATTGTACTGAGATCTCGGTATCAATATGCCATCCTCTAAGACTAGTCACAATGCATAATATCATATAAAAATATCATGCGTATGATACTACTACATGTTACTATGTCCGCAATGCATATGATCACGTATCAAGATCATAGTCTTCTTATATTAATTGATTTGTAGAATCTCAATGCAAATCTATGTACAAGATGTATTTAACATTTAATTTTCTAGTACTACGTGCTATGATACAGTATCTACCTATGATACTACAATCCTCTCTCTCATCTTTAATTACACTGCCACATCAGCTTTTTGCATGCATGAGCTGCATGATACTAAGTGGCGGAGCCACACCTAAGCTGTGTAGTCAAATGACTACACAGATTTTTGACAAAATAAGCTAAAAGTGTGTAAAAAATTACTATTTTTTTTAGAAATACATGTATTTGACTACACAACATCAAGTTGACAGCACAAGTTTACTGTTCTGGCTCCCCCATTGATGATACTACCTATGATACTACCATTGTGGGTAGTCTAACTCCATTGTACTGAGATCTAAGAGCATCTCCAGTCGCGTCCCCCAAACCGTCCCCCAAAGGGATTTGGGGGACAAAAAAAGCGTTCCAGCCGCGTCTCCCAAAGCCCATTTTTGTCCGGCGCGCCCCGATACGGTGTCCGGCGCCCCGAGCCCGTCCCCGTCCCACAGGGGACGCTCCGGGGACGCCGGACACAACGAAAAGCGAGGCGGGCTCCCACATGCTCGGCGACTATTTGCATAAACCGTTGGTTCGCGCCTCTCTTCTCGTCGCTCCTTCCTTCCCCGCGCCTCCCACCCCACCGCCGCCGCCGGATTTCCTGCCGTTTGGGCGTCCGATCTGTGCCGCGAGTCGGCACCGTTGTCGCGGGCCGGGGCTCCCGCCGGTCGTGCCGCCGCCGCCGCGTCGCCGGCGCCTCCCGTAACGCGCCGTCAAATCCGCCCCACCTCCGCGCCACGAAGGTGCTCGACGACTTGCCGTGCAGGCGCGATTGGTCGCCGTTTGTTGCATCGTCTCGCCTCGGCGCAATTTTAACCATTGATTTTGAAGGCGGCTAGCAGCCCAGACCCCCAACGTCGAACGGGTATGTTGAGCGGAACACAAGAACGACCCGGATTACTCCGCGGCGAGGGCGGGATCGTCTTTTCAACTTCGATTCGGGTATAGAAATGCCCGCTCCAAAACCCGCGGGACCCGTTAGCCCGAGGAGGTACGCGTATCACCGCGAGAATACATACACGCCCGTACACCTCTTCCGCGTACACGCCGTACCCCTTCCGCGTACACGCCCGTACCCCTTCCGCGTACACGCCGTCAATGCCCACGGGTCCACACACGGGTCCACGCACACGCGCACGGTCCAAAAGAGTCCACTACTTTATCCCCGGTCGGCCGCATCCCCTCCCCACCATCCCCATTTCCGGCAAAAAGCGAGAGAGAGAAAACCCTAACCCTAGTTCTTCGGCGAACGAAGCCTCTCTCCCTACACTCCCATTTCTTCGGCGAGCAGAGATCCGGCAATGGACATGAACCTAGCCGCGGCTGCGCTGCTGGTTTGGAGGGCGGAGAGGGAGCGGCTGCGGGCTGCGGCTGCGGGGGCGGCCGCGGGAGAGGTTGCGGGAGCGGGAGCGGGAGCGGTTGCGGGAGCGGGAGCGGGAGCTGGAGCTGGAGCGGGAGCGGCTGCGCCTGCTGCTGCGGCGGCGGACATCGGCGCGGGAGGCTGCTGGTGCTGATGCGGGCGGCATCGGCTGATGCGGTGGGCTGCTGCTTGCTGCTCGCGCCGGCTGCCGATAGGGAGGCGGCGTACAAGGAAATCGACGCCATGTACGAGGCCAGCCGGTACGTCCGGCCCTGCGAGGTAAATCTATGTCTCCCTCTCGGATGCGGTAACCCCTGCAAAGTAGATGTAGTAGATGCGCGTGGATGCTATGTCGATGCGAGTAGCTGCAGCTATGTCCTCGAGTACATCGAGCCTGCCGAGTTAGATCTACTCCCTCCAGTCCGAGAAATAAGTGGATCTTGTATTAAAAGCAACAAACATTGGCGAGTTAATATTACTAGTTGAATGCCCGTTGTGATCTGTATCCAAAGCAACAAACATTCATTTTTCTTGCACTTCTTCTACCATTGTGATCTTGTATCCAAAGCAATAAACTTTGTATTAAAATCATTACTGTGTACCACTATAAGAAGACGATACCATTCAAACTATTGTGGATTCAGCTAAATTATTCTCAAACAACAAATAAGATACAACTACTAAATAAGCCACTTGCCTAATATAAATGAAAGTTGCAGTCATACTAAGTTGGTTTGGAGCTTCTTCATATAGAAATGAGCCTATTTGCCGTTGGGGATTGAAATGGGTCAAGAGCTGAAGGTTTCTTTGTTTACCATGATTTGGATACGCAAGAATGTATGATAAACGACTTGAGAACCACTTTTTAATACGAGACCTCTCATTTGAATTTTTAAACAAGAAAAACATAGTTAACGAGTGTTGAACCGTGTAGAAAAGCAATATAAGGCACATCTAAATTTTTACGAGACATAAATACTAAACATATGTCTTGACAAGTGTTAAACAAGGAAAAAGTATTGGTATTTCAGACCTTGATTGTGGATCAGGTCCTTGCCCCGTTCCCTGTAGATTCGGTGAATTATGGGAAAGCTTTTTTATGTCGGATGGAAAACTCATCATTTACATCCTGATGTATGTATCAAACAAACCAGAAATAATATTTATTATATCAGCTCTTGCTTTATATGCCGCTTGCATAAGAACATAAAGTCCTAAGGAAATTCAAACTTATGCTCAAATTATAAACGAGAACGAGAAAAATAGTAATTGGACTTCCACTAAGAAAAATAAAAGATATGTTCAAATGAAAGCTACTGCTTTCTTCATGAAAAAAGTAATATAGGAAACAAAATCAGCAACATATGTGACAAGGTAACCAAAAATGGACTGCCTTTTGACAACACTGCAAACCTAGAAATTTTAGGTGGTTGAAGAATGCCTACCTACGGTTGATTTGTTTTTGGATGTCGTAGAAACTCTTAGTAAGCTATTATTTTTGAAATTATTCATGCTTAGTAGTGACTCTTCGGGTTTGCCAAATGTGTGGAAAGTCCTTTCTTGGCGGTATGTAAATCTTGTACCAAGATAGAAAGCATAAATACATTATCTTTAACGGTTTGTAAATCGTGTATCCAAACTCCCATGGTTAAAGTTTGCTCTCTATGTTCCTCGGGTATGAATTGTAAGAATTACTCATTAAATTTAGCGAGTTAATATTAAGAAGATATGAACTTTGTGAATACCATACCATGTTACTGCATCCTTTAGCCGCTTCCTCACATGTGCCCCTTTATTTGCGGTACAACACGGATGACGACGTCGACGAGGACAACTTTGAGTCCTACGTGCGAGAGGCAGGTCAAGGGATTCGAGTCTCGGATTACGAAGACGGTGCGGAGGGAAAGCATGCTTGCCCCTTCGTCCCTACAAGGTGAAGGACGGCGCGCTGGCTTCCCTTGAGATGCATGCTATGGACACTCGCAACGGCGCCCCGAGTGGCGGGGCAAGGCTGACCACGAGGCACTTGCAAGGTTTCTGCTGGGTCCTCGCCTTCCCCGTTACGGCGGGATCCTCAAGAGGCGTCGCAACATCTGAACCTACCATGCATGCCTCAGCCCGATGCTCGCCCCCGTATATATGTTATGTCCTTGGAGCTTATTTACAGTACGGTTGTAATGGATAACTAAGAACTTTTAGGTTTAATGTGTGTACGTAGAACCTTAAGTTCTACTTATGGAATTTCTTAGTACTAATTAAGAACTTATATCTCCGAGTGTTATGCATGAATGCTGCTTGTTTAGATAAATGCTAGTTATGATTGTTATGCATGAATGCACTGCTTGTTTAGATAAAGGCGCCTTAGATAAATGCTAGTTATGACGAGTTATGCATGAATGCCTTGTTTAGATAAATGCTAGTTATAACTTTTAAGCATGAATGCCTTGTTTAGATAAATGCTAGTTATAAGCTGTTACTCTTTTATCTAGATAAATGCTAGTTATAAGCTGTTATGCATGAATGCCTTGTTTGTTATTCTCATGCATAGATTGTTTTTCACATAGGCTGCTCGGTCTCCGTAGCTAAACTTGTTCGATCCCTCGATAACAAAGTCATTGCCACGTAGAGATGTTATCTAAAATCAACAAGTTTGATTACCATAGAAGGTACGGGTAAGAAAGGAGTAAAAAATAGTCACATATGAGTTTGAGGTAAAAAATAGTCACATATTTGTGTACTTGTGATTATTTCGACGTTGACTAAATAGACCATGCAATCCTAGGTTTCTCACATGAAATAACCATGCACTCGAGTTGGACTCACCACAGCAGCCCCATCCACATCCACATCCACATCCATCCATTTGATTTGGCATCGAAGGTTTCGTGTGAACACACGAAACCTTTAAAATACTTTTTTTGGTATTTTCATTTCAATTTCCACAAACTAATACATAATTGGGACATGGTTTTCCACAAACTAATACATAATTGGGACATGGTTTTCCACAAACTAATACATATTTTGAACCATGGTGGACACAAATATAAAATTTTGCAAAAAAACTAAACCTAACTAGACCGTGCATCCAAGGTTTCCTGTGTTCACTGCTAACAATCCCCGATCACCCAAAGCTGGAAAATCCAGCGGGAGGATGAGGCGAACACCCAGAAACTTCCGTGCACGTATTCGCTGCGAAGAAACAACACTCTTCATCGGTCGTCCTCCTCGTCGGTCTTGTCGCCGTGGTTGTCGTGGTTGTCCCGGCGGCGGCGCGTCTCGTCGAAAACCTTGACGCTCAAGTCCCTGTCGCCATAGTAGGTGAACGAGGAGGATGAAGCCGGCTTCGAGTACGTGGTGGCGCGCGAACTTCTCCCGGCCGATGTGGAGGTACATCTTGCCGCGCCCGTCGTATATCACGTCGACGATCCACCGGTAGAAGCCGGACGAAGCCTCCCGCGGATGCGGCGTGCCCGGTCGATCGTCGCCGGCGACATAGACGGCGAAGGGGTCAGGAAGTCTCTGGATGCCGCGTGGGTCGCCCTTGAGTACGAGGACGAACTCGAACAGCACGGGCCCCTCCACGTCCATCTCCGGCGATGAAGCCGACGGTGTGGCGGGCGACGGCGGCGTGCGGCTGCCGCGGCCACGGCCACGACCACGTCGGCCTCCGCCTCTCCCGGCCATGGCGTCAACTCTTGTTGAGACGGTGGCGGCAAGGGTTGGGGAGAGAGCCTCTAGGGTTTGTGTGTGAAAGGGACGATGAGAGGCGGCCCTTTTTATAGTCCTTAGGGAGGCGATGGAGCGGTGGGTAGGGAACACTCATGGCCCATCCAGGTGGGTTCTCTAGTTTCTTCTGTCTTTTTTTCCAATTCGAATTTAACTGAAATTTAGTAGTTTATTTTTACAGAAATTCAAAAAATGAAAAAACCTTCACGAGTTCGTCTTAGAATGGATACGAGAGTGTGTGCAAAAATTTATGGAGCGTTTCTCGAAGGTCGAAAAATCCACATTCTTAGAAACGGAACCGTTTGGGTTACATCAAACCACTTTTTGTAAGCTAGTCGATTTTTCGACCTTCGAAAAAAATTCCAGTTTTTTACCCAATATGTCACACGTTTTTGTGAACATAATCCGTTGGTTAAAACTTTTTTTGAATTTTTTGAATTTAACCAGGTTTGCTGCAGATTTATTGAAATCAAAACTAAAAAACTTATCGGTTAGGCCGAAAGACATGTAACGCGGTTTGTACTAAGCCCATTAACGTGGAGCATGGACGTGGGGAAGGAATACTCATGGCCCATCCAGCGGGGTTCTCCGGTTTTCTTGTTTTTTTTCAACTCGAATTTAACTGAAATTTAATAGTTTATTTTCACGGAAATTCAAAAACTGAAAAAACCTTCACACTTCGTCCTAGAATGGATACGAGTGTGTGCAAAAATTTATGGAGCGTTTCTCGAAGGTCGAAAAATCGACATTCTTAGAAACGGAACCGTTTGGGTTACATCAAACCACTTTTTCTAAGATAGTCGATTTTTCGACCTTCGAAAAAAAATCCAGTTTTTTACCCAATATGTCACACGTTTTTGTGAACATAATCCGTTGGTTAAAACGTTTTTTGAATTTTTTGAATTTTACCGGATGTCTTTGCAGATTTATTCAAATCAAAACTAAAAAACTTATCAGCTAGGCCGAAAGACATGTAACGCGGTTTCTACTAAGCCCATTAACGTGGAGCATGGACGCGGGGAAGGAACACTCATGGCCCATCCATCAGGGTTCTCTAGTTTTCTTTTGTTTTTTTTTCAACTCGAATTTAACTGAAATTTAATTGTTTATTTTCACAGAAATTCAAAAATTGAAAAAACCTTCACACTTCGTATTAGAATGGATACGAGAGTGTGTGCAAAAATTTACTGGAGCGTTTCTCGAAGGTCGAAAAATCCACATTCTTAGAAACGGAATCGTTTGGGTTACATCAAACCACTTTTTCTAAGCTAGTCGATTTTTCGACCTTCGAAAAAAAATCCAGTTTTTTACCCAATATGTCACACGTTTTTGTGAACATAATCCGTTGGTTAAAACTTTTTTGAATTTTTCAATTTAACCGGATGTGCTGCAGATTTAAAGAAAAATTAAAAAACTAGGTACTATCGGACATGTAACGGGCCAATGCACGCGGGGAGGGAACTCATGGGCCATGGCTTTATCTGTCAACTTTTTTTCGCCTGAATTTAACGAAATTTATAGGTTTACTATCACAAAAATTGAAATAAATAAAAAACTTCACAAATTTTGGAAACCAATAACTTTTACCTAATTTTTTTCTCTTTTTCATTTAAACACGGATACGAACATTACACAAACCATTACATAGTTTAAAACAAGATTAGAACATTGAAAAATGAGGAAACCTAACTAGTGTCGTCCTCGGGTGTTTCCTGTGTTCGCTGCCAAGAAAGAACACTCCCGGGCACCCGGACTGGAAACGTACACTAGTGGTTCTATTGGCCGGTGGCCATTTTCGCTGCAAAGAAAGAACACTCGAAAATATCTAGCTGTCGGTGCTCGAGCTTGACTCGGCTGATGTGGTAGTATCTCCGGCGGGATGTGCCGTCGAACACTTTGACGACCATGTCGCCATCCCCGTCGTAGCGAGAAGATAAGGCTGGCAGCCGGGTTCGAGATCGAGGTAGCGGGCGAACTTGTCCCACCCGGTGTGCGGGTACATCTTGCCACTGGCCGTCGAACAATACCTCGACACGCCATCGACGAAAGTTGCGGCTCGCCTCCCGTAGGCTGCAGCTCTGCCGGCTCGACGCCATCGACGAACTCGGCGAACTTGTCCGGAAGCCGCTTGATGCCGAGAGGGTCCTGGTCGATGCGTAGGATGAATTCGAAGCACGTCGCCTCCTCCGAAGACAATGACGGCGGCGGCGACGACGAGCGGCTGGGTGATGCTGCTCCAGCACGGCGGCCGCGCCCTCGGCCTCGACGGCCTCGACCGCCTCGCCGCCCACCAAAACCAGCCATGGATTCCTTCGTGGGCTTGTGGGTGGGCTGCGCTACGGTGCGGGTTCGCGGCGGCTAGGGTTTGTGCGGGAGTAGATGAGGCAGCCGAACGAGCGCCGCTATATAATGCCCCGAGGCAGCCGTGGTCGGCGGCGGCCGGCTGTGCACGCGTGGCGTCGCCAATAAATTCATTGGCGAGAGGTGGGCGGCGGCTGATGGGCACGCGTGGCGTCGCCAATAGCTTCATTGGCGAGAGGTGGGCGGCGGGCTGATGGGCACGCGTGGCGTCGCCAATAACCCGGGCGCGCCATAACTTCATTGGCGAGAGGTGGGCGGCGGCCGCTCGGGAGCCGAGGAATGGCCATTCTCACGTGGCGGTCGAAGCGACTCCGGGCGGGCCCTACAATACCTAGCTCTACGCCGTTGGATGGAGGCCGTGCACGGCTGCGATCTGCTGAGCGACGGCGATCCGCGAGAGGCTCACTCCGCAGTATGATTAGTCTAGGGAGGAGACGTGGTTCGGACCGTTGCACGGTTTTGTCCCGTCGCAGACTTCGCCATGCATGCGCCGCACCAGCTCGAGCGCTCGGCGAGGCGGACGACGATTCGAGCCATTTATGGTCGACGATTCAGAGCAATAAAGGAAGACTGAATCAGGCGCACCGCATTGACACGGATACACACACGCGCGACGTTTCATTGTAAGGCGCGCCTCATTGTAATTGATCGATTTGGCGCCCTATTTATACCCCCTCTTTCCCTCTTCACTCGGCGCGACACACAATCCATATATTCTCCACTTGAAGCTAATCCCCACCCAAGACCTTGCAACGCACCGGTAGGATGCGGTTCAACGCACCGGTCTTCCGTCGGCCTCCTACCGTGCCCGGCGACGCTACCCGGCGGGCGTTGTCGTGGAGAACACACTCCGCGTGTGGGCCATCTCCGGGTGGAGGGGACCGGTCGAGCTCGCCCGCGCGTTCCTCACCGCCGGCTTTGCCCACCTCCCTTCGGACGCGCCGGTGATGTTTCGCCTCGACGAGGCCCGTGACCACACGCGCGCCTTCCTCTTGTTCCTCACGGTCACCTTCACCAACCGCTACGACGCGTACGAGCTCCTCGGCAAAGTCTTTTGGTGCGGCTGCGAGTTCATAGCATTCACTACGTTCAACATCTACACCAACTTTGAGTGCCACTTTCCCACGCGCAACATGATGCACACCCTTCCCTACAACTTCGACGAAGAGGAGGAGGAGGAGGAGGAGGAGTGAAGTTCACGATGGCGGTGAAGCTGCCGGGGCTACTTGAGGATGGTCATGTTTAGTTTCATTAGTTTTAACATGTGTTTGTTATGTTTCCCGCTTTTTCTATGTCATGTCGTGTGCTACTCGTTTGAATTATGTACGTGCGAAAGGTTGAATTACTTATACTGTACTTTTTATCGTGCAAAAAAGTACTTATCTCATTGTGGAACAAATAACATCAACCCCAAATAAGTTCAACACCCAAAGTAAAAAAGTTCTACAGGTCTATGAGACCTTCGGGACACAAATCCACCCTAGCATTACAACTAGTGCAAATAATATCTGATAATGTTTTTTACGCACGTGCTTTCGCCGCGATGTCAAGGACATCCTTCTTCGCCTTCTCGTGCATGTTTGATTCTGCCATTATAATTTTGGCGGCAGTCATATTCCTGTTCTTGTTTATCGTTTCCTGCAACAATTATTATGTAGTTTAGATTACCGGGAGAGATAAACATGTGTGTAACAAAGATACTATAGATAAGAGGTAACCTGCGAAAATTCGGCCGTTAGTTTATCTCCATCCCAGTGCTCCATACATGCTAACCGGAACAGTCCACATGAGTTCCTGCATATAGATCGAGAGGTAAACTATCTGCATATAGGCATCAATAGTAATGGCGTAAGATTAACGGTAGACTCACGTATCGGTTTGCATAGGTATTGGGTATCTTCTAATTTCCCATTTCGAAACGTACTGGATACTTCTTTCTTGATATCTCATTGTTCGCAAACTCGACGTCCTTCAAGATTTCTTCTCTCTGTGAAGCATAAAATTTAAGTACAGTGCACTGAGTACCAAAAGGTGGTCTTACATTCCGTGATCAAAAGTCATACCAGCTTTTCCACAAAATTCTTGCTCTGCTCAAGGCGCCATAACGAGTCTAGCACCTGAAATTCCTTCTTGTCACTTGTGCATGACGACGGTGACCCGATGGCATTTGGAAATGTTAACCGAGAAATAAGCCTACAAAAAATACATAGTTAATAATTAATGCATTAATAGTTAATTTTGAAACCTCTCACTTAATAATGTACAAGCAATCATTACCTTGTTAGTGCCAAAATATTCCAGCTCGCATCTTTCGTAGCAACTTGACATTTACTGCAATATCCGTCGTGTCAAGGTTTTCTTTTTCCATCGCTGCCTTCTCGGTCGATTTTCGACTATAGAATTTGCCCTCCGGGCGGGGCATATTGTCCTATCCTTCAATTTTAATCTCAGCTCAGCCAAGTAACACTCAATGACCTGCATATAATTCAAACAGGTGATCACTCCGGAGCACATATATATTCAAGCCTAGGAGAAATAGAAGGATGACATCGGTTGTTGGACTTACAGTGCCGCACAGCCATCCACGGTCAAGGATAGGTTTAAGAAAATCAGCCCTCGCCACGGTCCCGTCTTCATTCTCGTACACGGTCTTACTTACTGCCGTTTTTTTGTAGATTTGCATATTATCCGAATATACTCGGCAGCCGCGTCAATTATCTCCGGTGTCGGCGGATTTGATCCGTCCGTGGCATATTCGTTGTTGAACAAAGCATCGGGACCTATCGACAACAACCATATATAGTTAATTATGTGAACAAGATTCCTTGATATAGTGCAAAATATTTCAGAAAATATACCTTTTACATTGCGCGTGGAAACCGTTTAGGACAGTTCTCGGTCATCACAATGCTTGGGGAACTTAATTTGCGAGGAGCTGCGTTTGCGCTTCCCGAGAGACATCTTCCTTTTTCTCCTCCTTTTTGCCACATACATCATCTTTTTTCTCCTCCTTCTTCCCACTTTCTATCGCTTTCCGGCGAGATCGTGTTCAAGCTATCAAATTCTTCTAATGCATACGGAAGAGTTAAATCAATAGTTGCCGAGCGGGACGATTCGGGTGTAGCCTTGTCGTCGATGATTATGGGTACTTCGGGGGTGTCTCCACTGCTAGGCGCGGTGTCGTGTACCCGGCATTAGCGATCTTCTTCTTGTCGGTGGGTGTCACGAAGTTCGAATCATCCATCGGCTCACTCTTCTTACTTGCATCTTCCAATTCATCGTCATGTTGATCCTTAGCTGAATTCAAAAATGATGCGGTGCCGTCGACTTGATGTCGTCAAAGTCCATGAAATCTTTAGGCGGAAGGACGCCATGGCTAGGTGTGGAGGCCGCTCCTTCTTTTTGTCTTCCACCTCCTGATCTTCGTCATCGGACATGTCGGCCTTGCACTGCCATGTACGCAACTCCTTTCGCGTTAAGCATTTTTAGGACTTTACTGCAGAACAAAATTCAGAAGGTAATTAATGTCATGCTTGTGTAGAGATGCATTTCAGCGAGATAGAAGCATACAAAAAATAGTCCATGTCACACGAGCGGATACGTACGCAACTTTGTCCATATGTTTGCTTAGTGATGTGTCTATGTGATTGGTCGGTTTAATCGAGAATCTGCTCAACCATGACCTCCATTCTTGAATCATCCACTGAACCTGAAGCTTTAGCTCTTTTACTTTGCTTCCTCTTTGATCTTGGAGGAACGTCAGGTGTGTGGATCACCTCCCTTCTGTGGTTAGCAGATATGTCGTCGTCAATCTAGAAGGAATGCACATGAAGTGATGATGTAAGTCCACATGAAGTGATGATGTAAGTCCACATGAAATGATGAAGATAATAGTACATGAGTAAGAGAAAACTTACCAAGCTCTGTTCCTCGTCCATGTTGGTATTCAATGTTGTCTCTCTTACTCGCCTCTTCTTATGTCCAGTTCCTCATCAACGGCTTTGATGACGTCAATTGTGAACCAGTTGGGTGCACTTTTTCATAGTAAATATACTGCATATGTTGGCACAACAGTTAAACACCTTTATACATTGTTGGATTTTTTTTTAAGAGAATGGACGTGGTGAGGACAAATATACACGAAGCGGGGCTAGGTTGCCGCGGGGCCATTGCACCATCTCATGTTCACTTTGCGGTTTCTTTATATTGTTAATTAAATAAGAACGTGTGAAACCATTGAAGTTCATATTCTTCAAACGTGACACGTACTTAACAATTGTCCAATACTCCAACGGAGCTGTTTCTTTGGATTGTGGTGCAAGAAGCTGTACCAAGGGCCACAAGAACAGCTCTTCGAAGGAAGTCATCGTCGGCTAATCCGCTCTTGATTGCGTCCGAGATCAATCCATCAATACTCGGACTGCCGGTGGACTTGTTCGGAAAACGAGATGGTATATCATTTTACGCATATTCCCCATCCTCATAAAGGATGGTGTCAATATCCAGCCCATCTGCTTGCTTTGTCCTTGAGACCAAAAATTTCCTCCACATCGACTCCTTTTATAGTAATCGAGGGTTGATCTTTTTGCAAGTTGAATGTTTCGACTCTGCGTCAAATGCCTTAAACATGAGGCTAAGTATAGACGATCGTGGACTTATACTCTTCATGTGAATCAAGCTTTGTAAATCAGCTTCGGCGAGTTTACATCGCTGAGCTTGTGTCATTCTTGTTACAAAGCCCACCCAACGATCCACATCGCACACACCAATTTTCAACTTACTTGTTCATAAAAACGAGTAGATAAATGTCAAAATTTGTGTGCAAGTATAATGCCATGCAACATAATTTCTAAAGTCATATTTATGTTACGTATGAAAGGGCCGGATATTTTTTCTTAGATCATAATTCTATCCGCTATCTTTATCAAAGCGATGATTTGCGTTGAACAAAAATTTCCACTAACAAGTGTTAAGATCTAAAATTCAAAGAACAATTATATTGACATCGATTACTGCCTATGATCTCACCATAATCACAAAAGCTATAAGGATATCATACGTACAGAAACATCCCAAACAAAGAACACGTACTGCATACAAGCAATAAGGCAAGGCAATACCTCGATGTTTGCATGTCTTGTGAGCAGCTAGAGGAGGCTTTCTCGCCGATAAGGGGATGGGGAGGGAGGCGGCGGTAGTCGAGATCTCACGGATGGCGGCGGCGTTGGGCGAGTGCTGGCGCCTAAAAAATGTGGAAGACGAGCTTACCACTGCCAATCTTCGTGATTATCGTGCGTCAAGTTATGGTAGTTTCCTTCATCGCACGAAGGACGTGGGGTAATTGCGCGCGCGGTGCGTTGACCATTAACGGATGGGCCATTAGATTAGCCGTGCGGCCCAGGCCCAGAAGTAAAGGACGCTTTATTAAGAACGAGAGCAAGGTAGAAACCCTACAATTCCCCTTCAACGCCTCTACCTACGACTTCATCTACTCTAGATCGAACGTCGTGCCGCCGGCAAAGTCATGTCTTCCTCGAGCTCGGCCACTATAATCCGGCACCCAAGTTATGGTCCTCTCCCTATGATCAAGTGCACGAGCTGCCGGTGGCGCGTCGTGGAGAGGAAAACAGCCTCCACAACGTCCAACGCCGGCGATTTCGTCGGGTGCAATAATCACAATGTAAGATGTTTTTAATGTTATTCAATATCCGTCTATTATCATCGGGACTTATGCCAAAATTGTAAGTGTGATTAATGTTCGTTATTTCTAGCCGGTTAGAGGAGGATGCAACTTCGGTATTGGATTGAAAAGTACGCAGATCTGCTCGTGAAGAAGGGTATTGTTCCACCAAACTCACCTATGCTGATTCCCCTAGAAGGAGAAGTGGTTGAAGAAAACGGAGGAGATGGAGAACTACGAAGCAAGATGCACTAAACAAGGACATGAAGCACCTGAAGAAAATAATTGTAATGAAGGCTGAACGAAATTGTGTCAATGCTTCAGATTATAGCGATTCTTCGGGTATTGTAATTGTACTCTTGGGTTATAAGAACTAAATTTGTAATATGAAATAAAGGATTTAGAAGTAGTGTACTCTCAGCAAGATATATTGCTACAAATTTGTCTTGCATTGTTTGTTTTTACTTAGTTTGTGGATCACATGATTAACCATGCATTTT
>NC_061511.1:234048744-234059522 GCF_022539505.1 Lolium rigidum | reverse complement strand
CGATCTCCATTCCCGTCGAGAATACACTCTTCTCGTAGTGCCATCTGCACCAACGAGGTAATCCGGCAGGCTTCTACCACGGCTTGAGGTTGATTTGGTTATATCTATATGTTCTGCTCCCTCTGATCTTGTTTAATTGATGCTACATCTGTACGCATGTAAACCAGTATGTGTGCATCACTCGCGCCAATATTTTTGAGCACAGAACTCTCTGTTACACTCATATGGAAATTTCATAATGTAATGTTGTATTATGCGCTCCACATCGGTATATGATTTTCAGTAGTGGGCATATGGTAAACGGCATGGCAAGCGATAAACAAAGTTAACACCAAATAGGCTGAGCATAAAAGAAAATAATATCTAAATATGAAGTTACTTCCTATCTAAAATATTGAATGTTTAGGCATCATTTTCATATCTACCATTCATTCAGTGCAAACATCACTAAATTTTAGCTTGATAGGAGAAGGTGAAAAATATGGCAAGATTACATGCAGTACATCTGCACTTTGATGCCACAATATGTGTGCCTACACCAATATGTTTGTAGCCTAGAATTTCAATTAGCAGGATTTTCTTCAAAATTATTCGACTATATCTATACATTCTAGGTCTTAACTCATTATCAATCAGCAAGAGGTCAATGTACAGTTTGCACTCAGACCTTCTTTTTGTCGGTGTTAGACTTGCAGAGTCTGACAGTTCGCTGAGCATAGAACTGCCGGTTCTGAACTAGTACTAGAATGATGGCTAGGTAACAGATGCACACATGCTGTATTCTGTTGTTGCTTCACATTTTTCAGTTAGCTGTCAGTTAACTTTTTTCACTTGAAGTACTCGTATTAATTTTGTATATGCTCCAGGTTAGTAAATTATTAGTATATCTACTTGGCCTATGCGGATCATACTTTCATGTTTCTACATTTAAATTTGACTTCTTGGGTTGATCGTAAAAGTTGCATTTGTGGTATGATTGCATCATAACAGGCCCTAGCTGAGAAGAATGTAATTAGTCGTTCCCTTCTGAAGAATACACATAATGCTGGGACAAAGAGTTATGCTCGTTGGGGTGAAGACATAGTGAGTAATCCTCATTCATGAAGTTTTTTTCTCTACCTATGTTTTCTTTATCATGTCGTTGTTCTTTTTATTTTGTAGAGGCAAGCTGATCCTGAGAAGAAACGACCACACCGATCAACAGTTTACTTAGCAACTCACAAGAAGAAAGATGCTCCTGAAAATAAAGAGAAAAATGACCGTCTGGTATGCAATATTTATGTGCTTTTTAATTTTAAAGTTGCAGTTTTCGTGGGTCAACTTACAAATTCAGTCTAGCAAGTATTATATGCATGATTCTTATCTTATAGGATCGATTGGAGGATCTAATAGCTCAACGTCCAGAGTTGGGACAAAATGTCAATGAAAGAGTTGCATGGGAAGGTGATGCCCTGCGGGAAGTGTTAGGGGAAGAAAAGACTAGACAGGTTCATGGCATGGGCTTGCTTCCAACTCCTAAGCAAGTCTATGGTCGAACACCACGGTATCTCAAGAACATCAATATGACTACAACTGATGGACCAGCGTGTGAAGGTGAACATGATGTCTGGGGGGAAATAGCAATGATGAAGGAACATATAAGAAGGCTTGAAGATAGGAATAATAAAGAAGGCCATGGGAATGAAATAGAAGAAGAGGTAAATGAAGTCCTTTTCTCTTCCTATTGTATGCATTTCTTCCAATATTTTACTTAGACTTGTTACTTATGTAGGAAAATCTACGATCAAACAATAATGTTATTTCTCGGTTACCGGTACTACATGGTAAAACAAAGGTAAATGTCAATACATGGCTATATCATTGCCTGCCACTTCAAACCTTGTATTGATATTCCAATCTGTAGAGAGTTCAATGCAGGTGGACCTGTTGAAGCAAACTCATCTATGCAAGCATGGCACATCTCGGGATAATTTATTGCTTTCACGTGAAAAGGTTATGGCTACTTTTACTCATGTCAAAAAAGATAGAATATAAAATAGTTACTTGCTTAACATTTCTGTGTCACGGAACCAGGATGGTGAGCATGACAATAGCAATCAATTACTTATGCAACAAAATTCATCGCTGCCACAAGACCCTGTTAGTGGTTCTATGCCAGAGGTAATATTCATGTGCTTTTGGGTTTTGAAGTTGCAGCTCTTACGTAGTTCCGGGCTATGAATATCACTCCATGTACTATTATTCTCTTGTGTAGGTGAGGGAAACGGGAGATCCGATTGATGAATCTTTTGCACGATTAGACCAACAGAGGATCAAAAATAAGCGTGGAAGCTCAGTACCCTCAAAACCCTCGAAAAGACGGCATACATCTTCACTCAAGGTAAATATCCGCACAATATGTACAATCACCAAGTTATTTGCTTCTGGAGTCATACGATGTGCCCTTTAATACCTGGTTTCACCAAAATGGCATTACAAAACGTAGTTGCACATCTATTAATGTTGTCCTGCAACCAACTTCATTTATTATTTTCTTATGTAATCAACACTGTATCATAGCAGAACTTCGTATACTGAATTTGTAGAATACTGAATTGGTATTTGATCATTAAACTTCTAAGCATGTACTTTCTCTTGCTATTACTATTAATATTTAAAATCCAAACATATTAGGACCTGGTAATACATGCACTCTACTTTCTCTTGTTATTACTATTAAAGATCCAAACAGATTGATTAGGACTTGGTAATACCTGCACTCAATGTATTATTCTGGTAGTATTAGAAATATATAGTTAGAAACTTGTACATATGCCATACTTAAATATGCGACATCTAGTAGCATAAAATGTGTAGTCTAGAAGATATCATGGCCATGACACACTTAGTATTTTACATGCAACTATAAACATGTTGTGTTTATTTCGAGAACGCGAGTACTTTTTGAGGGTGATGTTGCATGTGGTGTATATGCCTTGATGGCCTTTAAGAAACTAGTGCATCAATGTGTGTTTGTAACAAAGCCTTTAACTATGACCATGTGTATCCGTTGCCATTTTTTATGCAAATATATAATACTTGTCATTGAATGCTAATATTGATCATAATATAGGCTGGTTGTGAAGTAGTTCTTAGAACTTCAACCTATCCAAACAAGCGGAATGTTGCATATGCTACTATTCGGAGCACTGATCCTGCAACTAAGGCTGGTGGTATTGAGTTGGGTGCGGAATTTTCACTAGTGCGCATAGATGAACCTATAATGGATAATGAGGAATTAGTAAGGGAAGTATCTGATTGCAAGACCATTGGTGATGCTTTTTCGTTGGGATTCTTAATTGCTTAGCCTACAGCTTTCGTGAGTTATTTTCTTCCCTTTAATATTTTATAAACTTATTTATGTACATTTAATCATCAACTATAGTTTTCAATTTTATTTTACTGATTCGAAAGAAAGATTGAGTTCCGGTGAAGTTCCTGATTGGATCAAAGAGGAAATAAAGTTTGAAGATTTTTCTGATCAGTAGTTGTAGTTTACATTGATAGAATGAAAAATGTACGGAGTATTGTTATTTTAAGAGGATATTTTTCTTTCGTCGAATTTATGCAAATGTGATACTGTGTAATATTCTTTATAATTGTGTTTTCTATAGATATGATTGTTAAGATGTCGCACCAAGTATTAGCATTTTTTAATTATAATATATATGTGTCCTACACTCTTATATATTTATAATAGATATCTTAATAAATTCTATTTGTGTGCAAGCGTTGTGGTTCAAGCTTTCACATTGTAATGGCGTGTGCTTCTATTTGTCTCACATTGTGATGACATCAAGCATCATACTAAAGTAGTTAATTGATTGTGCAATTCATTAATTGTATTACATAAATATATATTTCCTAAATTAGGCACCTTATTTAGTGATTAATAATAAAAATACATTTATTATGTTGTAATAATGATATTGTAGTGTTACTGTTCATGTTACCGTAGATACAAAATGTGTTACTAAGTATAAATCATTGTGTTACAATGTACATATATTATGTTACTATTTGCGCCACAAAGCTAAAAGAATGTTACTAATTATGTTACTACAACTACAAAAATATGTTACCACCAATGTTCTACATCTATGAAAATATGTTACTGTCGGTGTTACTATAGTTTAGAAAATGTGTTACCAACACATCTAGTAACACAGAATATGCGTGTTACTACAATATAAATTGTAACACAATATTTGACATATGGTAACAATTATTATGTGTGACTCGGGACGTCACCTAGTAACACGGCCTAATGGAACACATCTCAAAATATGTTACTACGTGCGCTAGTAACATTGTTTTGGACCTGTAGTAACACAACATGGTGTTACCAAAGCTCTGTCCTGTTGTAGTGGTGGGAGAGAGACACGCTCCGCTGTTGCATATGGACAAATATGTCCTTAGGTTTTACTCATAGTATTCATGGCGAAGGTTGAATCTTCTTCGTTAAATTGTTATATGGTTGGAATCGGGAAATGCTACATGTAGTAATTCTAAAATGTCTTGAATAATTTGATATTTGGCAATTGTTGTGCTCATGTTTAAGCTCTTGCATCATATACTTTGCACCTACTAATGAAGAAATACATAGAGCTTGCTAAAATTTGGTTTGCATATTTGGTCTCTCTAAAGTCTAGATAATTTCTAGTATTGAGTTTTGAACAACAAGGAAGACGGTGTAGAGTCTTATAATGTTTACAATATGTCTTTTATGTGAGTTTTGCTGCACCGATTCATCCTTGTGTTTGTTTCAAATAACCTTGCTAGCCTAAACCTTGTATCGAGAGGGAATACTTCTCATGCATCCAAAATCCTTGAGCCAACCACTATGCCATTTGTGTCCATCATACCTACCTACTACATGGTATTTCTCCGCCATTCCAAAGTAAATTGCTTGAGTGCTACCTTTAAAATTTCCATTCTTCACCTTTACAATATATAGCTCATGGGACAAATAGCTTAAAAACTATTGTGGTATTGAATATGTACTTATGCACTTTATCTCTTATTAAGTTGCTTGTTGTGCGATAACCATGCTTCGGGGACGCCATCAACTATTGTTGAATATCATGTGAGTTGCTATGCATGTCCGTCTTGTCCGAAGTAAGGGAGATCTACCACTTTAATGGTTAGAGCATGCATATTGTTAGAGAAGAACATTGGGCCGCTAACTAAAGCCATGAATCATGGTGGAAGTTTCAGTTTTGGACATATATCCTCAATCTCATATGAGAATACTAATTGTTGCCACATGCTTATGCATTAAAGAGGAGTCCATTATCTGTTTTCCATGTTGTCCCGGTATGGATGTCTAAGTTGAGAATAATCAAAAGCGAGAAATCCAAAATGCGAGCTTTCTCCTTAGACCTTTGTACATGCGGCATGGAGGTACCCCTTTGTGACACTTGGTTAAAACATGTGTATTGCGATGATCCGGTAGTCCAAGCTAATTAGGACAAGGTGCGGGCACTATTAGTATACTATGCATGAGGCTTGCAACTTGTAAGATATAATTTACATAATACATGTGATTTATTACTACCGTTGACAAAATTGTTTCATGTTTTCAAAATAAAAGCTCTAGCACAAATATAGCAATCGATGCTTTCCTCTGCGAAGGACCATTCTTTTACTTTTATGTTGAGTCAGTTCACCTATTTCTCTCCACCTCAAGAAGCAAACACTTGTGTGAACTGTGCATTGATTCCTACATACTTGCATATTGCACTTGTTATATTACTCTATGTTGACAATTATCCATGAGATATACATGTTACAAGTTGAAAGCAACCGCTGAAACTTAATCTTCCTTTGTGTTGCTTCAATACATTTACTTTGATTTATTGCTTTATGAGTTAACTCTTATGCAAGACTTATTGATGCTTGTCTTGAAGTGCTATTCATGAAAAGTCTTTGCTTTATGATTCAGATTGTTTACTCATGTCATTACCATTGTTTTGATCGCTGCATTCATTACATATGTTTACAATAGTATGATCAAGGTTATGATGGCATGTCACTCCGGAAATTATCTTTGTTATCGTTTACCTGCTCGGGACGAGCAGAGAACTAAGCTTGGGGATGCGATACGTCTCCGACGTATCGATAATTTCTTATGTTCCATGCCACATTATTGATGATATCTACATGTTTTATACACATTATATGTTGTATTTATGCATTTTCCGACACTAACCTATTAACGAGATGCCGAAGAGCCGATTCTTTGTTTTCTGCTGTTTTTGGTTTCAGAAATCCTAGTAAAGAAATATTCTCGGAATTGGACGAAATCAACGCCCAGGGGCCTATTTTTCCACGAAGCTTCCAGAAGTCCGAAGGAGAGACGAAGTGGGGCCACGAGGCGGCCACACACTAAGGCGGCGCGGCCTGGGCATGGGCCGCGCCGGCCTGTTGTGTGGGGCCCTCGTGTGGCCCCCTGACCTGCCCTTCCGCCTACTTAAGTTCTTCATCACAAAACCCCCATTACCGAGAGCCACGATACGGAAAACCTTACTGAGACGCCGCCGCCGCCAATCCCATCTCGGGGGATTCTGGAGATCACCTCCGGCACCCTGCCGGAGAGGGGATTCATCTCCCGGAGGACTCTTCACCGCCATGGTCGCCTCCGGAGTGATGAGTGAGTAGTTCACCCCTGGACTATGGGTCCATAGCAGTAGCTAGATGGTTGTCTTCTCCTCATGTGCTTCATTGTCGGATCTTGTGAGCTGCCTAAAATGATCAAGATCATCTATCTGTAATTCTATATGTTGTGTTTGTCGGGATCCGATGGATAGAGAATACTATGTTATGTTGATTATCAATCTATTACCTATGTGTTGTTTATGATCTTGCATGCTCTCCGTTATTAGTAGAGGCTCGGCCAAGTTTTTGCTCTTAACTCCAAGAGGGAGTATTTATGCTCGATAGTGGGTTCATGTCTCCGTGAATGCGGGGAGTGACGAGAAACCTCTAAGGTTATGGATGTACTTGTTGCCACTAGGGATAAAACATTGATGCTATGTCCAGAGGATGTAGTTATTGATTACATTACGCACCATACTTAATGCAATTGTACTGTTGTTTTACAACTTAATACTTGGAAGGGGTTCGGATGATAACCTGAAGGTGGACTTTTTAGGCATAGATGCATGCTGGATAGCGGTCTATGTACTTTGTCGTAATGCCCAATTAAATCTCACAATATTCATCATATCATGTATGTGCATTGTTATGCCCTCTCTATTTGTCAATTGCCCGACTGTAATTTGTTCACCCAACATGCTATCTATCTTATGGGAGAGACACATCTAGTGAACTGTGGACCCCGGTCCATTCTTTTACATCTGAAATACAATCTACTGCAATACTTGTTCTTTACTTGTTCTTTGCAAACAATCATCATCCACACTATACATCTAATCCTTTGTTACGGCAAGCCGGTGAGATTGACAACCTCACTGTTTCGTTGGGGCAAAGTACTTTGGTTGTGTTGTGCGGGTTCCACGTTGGCGCGGAATCTCCGGTGTTGCGCCGCACTACATCCCGCCGCCATCAACCTTCAACGTGCTTCTTGACTCCTACTGGTTCGATTAAACCTTGGTTTCTTACTGAGGGAAACTTGCCGCTGTGCGCATCACACCTTCCTCTTGGGGTTCCCAACGGACGTGTCAACTACACGCATCAACAAGCATCAATAAGTCTTGCATAAGAGCTAACTCATAAAGCAATAGATTCTTAATAGAAGGTTTTGAAGCAACACAAAGGATGATTAAGTTTCAGCAATTGCTTTCAACTTGTAACATGTATATCTCATGGATAATTGTCAACATAAAGTAATATAACAAGTGCAATAAGTAAACATGTAAGAATCGATGCACACAGTTGACACAAGTGTTTGCTTCGAAGATAGAAAGAAGTAGGTAAACTCGACTCAACATAAAGTAAAAGAAAGGCCCTTCGCAGAGAGGAAGCATGGATTACTCATGTGCTAGAGATTTTTATTTTGAAAACATGGAAACAATTTTGTCAACGGTAGTAATAATTCATATGTGTTATGCATAAAACCTCCTATAAGTTGCAAGCCTCATGCATTGAATACCAATAGTGCTCGCACCTTGTCCTAATTAGCTCGGATTTCCATGGATTATCATTGCATTACATATGTTTCAACCAATTGTCACAAAGGGATACCTCTATGTCACCTGTACAAAGGTCCAAGGAGATAGATCGCATTTGATTTCTCAGTTTTGATAGATCTCAACTTGAGGACATCCATACCGGGACAACATAGACAACAGATAATGGACTCCTCTTTAATGTTTAAGCATTCAACAACAGATAATATTCTCATAAGAGATTGAGGATTAATGTCCAAGCTGAAACTTCCACCATGATACATGGCTTTGGTTGGCTGTAGTGACCTCACCTTTTAAGGTGCCGATCTCTGTGCGTATCTATGCTAGTCCCTGGATCAATCGCTAGCACACACAGTACAAGATGTAATACCAAGAAACAAAGGTCTTTATTACATCGTATGATCCAGAATTTACATAAAGGATTACAAATTGCATAGCACGAGGCTAGCATATCATCAGAGTTTCACATCGAATAAATATAGATAGCATGGAGTCCTTCGTCTTCATGTGCCACAGGCGAGCATGTTGAGGATAGACTCGTAACCCTAATCATCGTAACTCACTCGTCTATCAAAATATCTGCAACAGGTAAAGTTACAGCCAAAAACATTTGGTCAATACTTTGAATGTATTGACAAGATGACACTTTAGTGGACACAAGTGGTAACCTAACACATACATGATTATTTGGCTGGTAGAAATCAGGCAATTTTGCGTAAAGCAAGTTTTCACCTATCATTTCTCAAAACATTTTCTCTTCTATTAAGCGGTACCATTGATAGAAACCAATGGTCCTAGATGGACATCACCGATAGAAACCGGCGAGTCTTCCTACCCTTGTTCACCCATCAAGTTTTAATTTAAGAAGTTGGGATGAGGAGACTTTCGAACATGTGCCTTGTCAGTTCGCTCAAATTGTCCGTAACCGGGGACACGGCTAAGTACTTAGATTTAACACCCTGCAGGGGTTGTACAAATTTACCCACATGACCTAGTCTCGTTTCTTCTTCCATGATGCACATTTTGCTCAAATGGACAGATGTCGACTAGGACGAGACTTTTCCGAAGTGATCACCCAGACCATCCTCTACGGACCCGCTCCAACCTACATTCCCCTACATCATCATGTCACGTAGGACCCAGGTTCACACAACATACTCCGTCAAGCCAGAGCCCATATAGCATGTGGTTGTACGGTAAGCTAATGAGCAAGGTTGTCTACAATCTCTTTAATCTTGGGTGACTTTCCGCAAATGTGTACTCACACCAGGGTATCGCCGTTGACAGAGCCCCCTGATGCAGCCACCCGCCCCAAAGCTCCACCATTCACCCAGGTAGTTCATTAAACTTAGTTTTTTTTCCTTAACCACTAGCAAAACATTTTTCATAGCATAGCTAAGCATCCTACTAAGTTTAATGGCGACAAAAGATACAAGTCAAGAACAAATACCTATTCTACTAGGTGTGAATAGCAAAGCATATAATTTCCTATACATGCATACTACAAAAAGGACTACATGCATAGATAAAAACTAGGACTTTTATGATTGGGTGTGTCACTTGCCTTTTTGATAGTTGAAGATCGTTCCCTTTTCTCTCAATCAAAACACGTGGCTCTCCGCACAAACTATAAGATAAAATAGCACAACATAAGCACACCATTCATAGCAACATAATCAAACAAGACAACAATCGAACGTCGCTCTATGGTACTAAGGTGGGGCATGAGGTTTGGCTTGCAAGATATAGTTTGATAGATTGGAAGATCTAAAGTCAAATACTTGGAATCGGATCGTCTAAGATATAGTGGAAACAATTGGTAGGATACTTAAGCATAGATGGAATTTGAATGGAATTTGAATGGCCCATGTGAATAGGATTCACTCTAGTCTCAAACGGTGCAACTATAATACTATTAAATATAGTGTGACAACACTTACACAAATAGTACAAGTTTCACATAGGTTTTGGTATGAGCAAAAGATATGTTGAATTACTCAAATAACTCATTTGCCATTTGAATAATTTAAACTAGGGACATAGGATAGATATGATTTATATTGACATAAGGTGGAAGTGTCTAAGTGAGATTGGTGGATATGTATGATCAAAGGATTCATTTTATGCAAAATGGATCATGACAAAAGGAATTGTTGAATTTAAGCTGTGACAAAATACTCAATATCCCTCATTTGAGATTCGAATATTTTATATCTACAAAACATGAAACTAATGGTTTCATTGGATTCTATATTTGATAACAATTCTAACGATACCAAAATTGTCGAAAACCGGCGTGTAGAACTCAACATATGAATTTTACAATACGCGGTTTAATTTTTAGTGGTGTCTAAAAAGTTGCCCAAATAAGTTGCTCGGATGGAAAAACTTTCTACATAAAATTTGTAGAGAATTGTATTACAAAATCAACGCAAAAACTAACATCTAAAACGGAGCTCTAAATCTAAAGATTTGGAATTTTGAAGTTAGACATGAGCTATGAGCTAGACAGCTAGTACACACTAGTGGAGAAGAGGCCTTTGGTCCCAACCAAATGTCCCAGTGCAGACCCAAACCGGGACTAATGTG
>NC_061511.1:234014697-234048644 GCF_022539505.1 Lolium rigidum | reverse complement strand
GACAAACACAACACCAATTACATCGGATGAATCTCAATCATGTAAGGCAGCTCATGAGATCATTGTATTGAAGTACATGGGAGAGATGATACCAACTAGCTACAGCTAGAACCCGTAGTCCATGGGGGAACTACTCACGGAGCATGATGGAGGCGATGGCGTTGATGGAGATGGCTTCCGGGGGCACCTCCCCGTCCCGGCAGGGTGCCGGAACAGAGACTTCTGTCCCCCGAATTGGAGTTTCGCGATGGCGGCGGCGCCCCTGGAGTCTTTCTGGAGTTTCGTCAATTGGTACTGTGTTTTTAGGTCGAAAGGGCTTAAATAGGCGAAGAGGCGGCACAGGAGGGGCGATAGGGTGGCCCCACAGTAGGCCGGCGCGGCCAAGGTGTGGCCCGCGCGGCCCACATGTGTGGTGGCCCCCTGGCTCTCCTCCGACTCCCCTTCGGTGTTCGGGTGCTTCCGGAAAAATAGGATGTTTGGTCTTCGTTTCGTCGAATTCCGAGAATATTGCCCGAACAGCCTTTCCGGAACCAAAACAGCAGAAAACAGGAACCGGCACCGTGGCATCTTGTTAATAGGTTAGTTCCGGAAACGCATAAAAACATTATAAAGTGAAGCAAAACATGTAAGTATTGTCATAAAACAAGCATGGAACATCAGAAATTATAGATACGTTGGAGACGTATCGGCATCCCCAAGTTTAGTTCCTCGCTCGTCCTCGAGTAGGTAAACGATAAAAGAGTAATTTCTGTAGTGACATGCTACTTACATAACCTTGATCATACTATTACAAAGCACATGAGATGAATGAAGTGACTCAAGGCAATGATCTATAGTTGCTAACAAATAGATAACATATAGCAAAACTTTTCATGAAGAGTACTTTCAAGACAAGCATCAAAAGCCTTGCACAAGAGTTAACTCATAAAGCAATAGATTCAAAGTAAAGGCATCGAAGCAACACAAAGGAAGATTTAAGTTTCAGCAGTTGCTTTCAACTTTCAACATGCATATCTCATGGATAATTGTCAACATAAAGTAATATGATGAATGCAAATAAGCAAGTATGTAAGAATCAATGCACAGTTGACACAAGTGTTTGCTTCTAAGATGGAAGGAAGTAGGTAAACCGACTCAACATAAAGTAAAAGAATGGCCCTTCGCAGAGGGAAGCGGGGATTAAGTCATGTGCTAGAGCTTTTTAAGTTTTGAAATCATATAGAGAGCATAAAAGTAAAGTTTTGAGAGGTGTTTGTTGTTGTCAACGAATGATAGTGGGCACTCTAACTACCTCATCAACCAGACTTTCAAGAGCGGCTCCCATGAAGGACGTTATCTCTACCAGCAAGGTAGATCATCCCTCTTCTCTTTTGTTTACACATGTATTTTAGTTTCATTATTTATGGATGACACTCCTCCCAACCTTTTGCTTTCACAAGCCATGGCTAACCGAATCCTCGGGTGCCTTCCAACATTCACATACCATGAAGGAGTGTCTATTTGCAAAATTAAGTTGCTTACTGATGAATCAAGGCAAAACACGTGAAGAGAATTATTAATGCAAGTTAATTAATTGGGGCTGGGAACCCCATTGCCAGCTCTTTTTGCAAAATTATTGAATAAGCGGATGTAGCCACTAGTCCATTGGTGAAAGCTGCCCAACAAGATTGAAAGATAAAACACCACATACTTCCTCATGAGCTATAAAACATTGACACAAATAAGAGATAGTAAAGTTTTGAATTGTTTAAAGGTAGCACATGAAGTATTTACTTGGAATGGCAGGAAATACCACATAGTAGGTAGATATGGTGGACACAAATGGCATAGTGGTTGGCTCAAGGTTTTGGATGCACGAGAAGCATTCCCTCTCGAGTACAAGGCTTTGGGCTAGCAAGGTTATTTGAAGCAAACACAAGTATGAACCGGTACAACAAAACTTACATAAGAACATATTGCAAGCATTATAATACTCTACACTTGTCTTCCTTGTTGCTCAAACACTTTTACCAGAAAATATCTAGACCTTAAGAGAGACCAATCATGCAAACCAATTTCAACAAGCTCTACAGTAGTTCTCCACTAATAGGCTTAGACTACATGAAAAAACTTAATCATGATCTACTTGAGAGCTCAAAACAATTGCCAAGTGTCAAATTATTCAAGACAATATGAGGCATTTTCTGTTTCCAACCAAATAACCATAAGTGATGTAGCTTCCAACTTTTGTCATTGAACATTAAAAGTAAAACGAAGAACAAGTGTTCATATGAAAAAGCGGAGCGTGTCTCTCTCCCAAACAAGGATTGCTAGGATCCGATCTTATTCAAACAAAAACAAAAATAAAAGCACATAGACGCTCCAAGTAAAGCACATATGATGTGACCGAATAAAAATATAGTTTCAATAGAAGAAACCCGATAAGTTGATGAAGAAGGGGATGCCTTGGGCATCCCCAAGCTTAGACGCTTGAGTCTCCTTGAAATACGCAGGGATGAACCACGGGGGCATCCCCAAGCTTAGACTTTTCACTCTTCTTGATCATATATCATCCTCCTCTCTTGACCCTTGAAAACTTCCTTCACACCAAACTTCTCATAAACTTCATTAGAGGGCTTAGTACTCAAAAAACTTGAATCCACCTTGGTCCTGTAGTGACACATTGCAAGAACTCAATAAAACATTAGCTACAGCTCTCCACGTCTAGAAAGCCTTGCTTAAAGTCCGCAAGAGACAATGCAAAAAACGAGACAGAATCTGCCAAAACAGAACAGCCAGTAAAGACGAATTTTAACGAGGTACTTACGTTGCTCAAATCAGAAAACTCAAAACTAATGAAAGTTGCGTACATATCTGAGGAACACGCACGTAAATTGGCATAATTTTCTGAGTTACCTACAGAGAAAACAGCCCAAATTCGTGACAGATAGAAATCTGTTTCTGCGCAGAAATCCAAATCTAGTATCAACCTTCGATTAGAGGCTTCACTTGGCACAACATTGCAATAAAATAAAGATAAGAAGAGGTTGCTACAGTAGTAACAACTTCCAAGACACAAATATAAAATAGAGGTACTGTAGCAAAATAAACACATGGGTTATCTCCCAAGAAGTTCTTTCTTTATAGCCATTAAGATGGGCTTAGCAGTTTTAATGATGCACTCGCAAGAAATAAGAGTTGAAGCAAAAGAAAGTATCAAAAGGCAAATTCAAAACACATTTAAGTCTAACCCACTTCCTATGCATAGGAATCTTGTACACAAATAAATTCATGAAGAACAAAGTGACAAGCATAAGAAGATAAAACAAGAGTAACTTCAAAATTTTAAGCATATAGAGAAGTGTTTTAGTACCATGCAAATTTCTACTACCATATTTTCCTCTCTCATAATAGTTTTCAGTAGCTTCATGAACAAACTCAATAATATAACTATCACATATAGCATGCTTTTCATGATCCATAAACACATAATTTTTATCAAACTTAAAAATGGTGCGATTAAAACTTTCAAACACACTTTTATCAATAATATAACAAGATGGTTGATCAATCTCAAGAGATATGGGACTCATAGATAATGTCAAGACCTCTCCAATCCCATTTTCATTAGTAGTACAATTAATATTATCAAGTAACATAGGACCATCATCAAGAGCTTTATCATAAACATTTGCTACGCAAAATTCTTTAGTACCATGCATTTCGACATCGAGCACAAACAAAGCATTATCATAAGATTTATCAAAGTAGCATGGATTATCATAAATAACAGTAGCATAATTATTCTCACAAGTTTTACTCATAGGGAATATTTCAAGAGAATCCACAGGAACATAACATTCAACCTCTTTCGGTAAGCATGAAGGACAATCAAATAGTGTAAGAGATAAAGAGTTACTCTCATTAGAAGGTTGGCATGGGTAGCTAATCCATTCTTCCTCCTTTTGTTCATCACTCTCCTCTTCTTTTTCATCCAATGAGCTTTCGGGTTCATCAATTTCCTCCTCTTTTTCATCCAATGAGCTTTCAGGTTCATCAATTTCTTCTTCCACAGGTCCCTGCAAATTGTGAGTGCATTCTTGTGCATTAATGAGTCTCTCTTTATAATCAATGATATAAGGATTATCAGTGTAACTTTCATTGCAAAAATTAAGGATAGAAGAGACATAATCTTTAAGGTCCTTACAAACAACACAAGTTTCATAATTTTTAACCATGAAGGATTCTATCTCGGAGGCTCCCATAAATATGACAAATTGTTCTACCTCTTCAAACCCAAAATGAATATAGCTATTCCGATTATAGTTCTTAATTAAAAATTCCTCACTAAAGCCACACTTGAAATTTAAGATGTTTAGTGTCCCGTTCGGAAGCAACGAGTTTATATCATGGCGTTTAAGCAAGATTTTAGCAATTGTATTCAATTTTTCTATCACAGCACTCATCACTTTACCAGTTCTTGATTCTCTATAATTATTATAATATTCTATAAGCTCCAAGTAGGTTGTTGGTTCTCCCATAACATCAGTTTTTAATTTTTAGGTTTTTCAATTTTTTATGGATTTTTGGGTATATGGGAGAAATAAAATAAAACAAAAACAAACTAGGCAAAAGTAAACTAAGCAAAGTAATACTAGACAAAAATAAACTAAGCACAAATAAACTAGACAAAAGTAAACTAAGCAAAACAAAACAAAATAAAATAGAGAGAGAGGTAGAGTGTACTCCCCAGGTGAACTTATGAGTAGAGCTATGCCTCCCCGGCAACGGCGCCAGAAAACGGTCTTGATAACCCACAAGTATAGGGGATCGCGGCGAGTCTTCGAGGGAAGTAAAACCCAAATTTATTGATTCGACACAAGGGGAGGTAAAGAATACTTATAAGCCTTAACAACCGAGTCGTCAATTCAGCTGCACCTGGAAAAGCACTAGTAACTGGGGTGATGTGAAAGTAGCAGTGATATGAGAGCAGTAGTAACAGTAGCACAGCAGCAGTAATAGTAATATGAGAGCAATGGCACCAGAAAATAGTTGATACTACTTCCAATGTCATGTAGAACGAGTATATGATGATGAAAGATGGACCGGGGTTCCCAGCTATCTACACTAGTGGTAACTCTCCAATAACAAGTGTTGGGTGAACAAATTACAGTTGGGCAATTGATAGGAATCAAAGCATTAAGAAAGAATATCAAGATCATTAATCATGTAGGAATGTTTTCCATATATAGTCATACGTGCTCGCAATGAGAAACTTGTACAACATCTTTTGTCCTACCAGCCGGTGGCAGCCGGGCCTCAAGGGAATCTACTGGATATTAAGGTACTCCTTTTAATAGAGTACCGGAGCAAAGCATTAACACTTGGTGAAAACATGTGATCCTCACATCACCGCCATCCCCTCCGGTTGTCCCGATTTCGTCACTTCGGGGCCTTTGGTTCCGGACAGTGACATGTGCATACAACTTGTAGATACAATCTAAGCAATAATTATAGAGCTTAAATCTAAGATCATGCCACTCGGGCCCTAGTGACAAGCATTAAACACAACAAGATTGCAGCAACAATAACTTCATAAACTTTGTAGATAGACAATCATAACGTAACAATCCATCGGATCCCGACAAACACAACACCGATTACATCAGATGAATCTCAATCATGTAAGGCAGCTCATGAGATCATTGTATTGAAGTACATGGGAGAGATGATACCAACTAGCTACAGCTAGAACCCGTAGTCCATGGGGAACTACTCACGGAGCATGATGGAGGCGATGGCGTTGATGGAGATGGCTTCCGGGGGCACTTCCCCGTCCCGGCAGAGTGCCGGAACGAGACTTCGTCCCCCGAATTGGAGTTTCGCGATGGCGGCGGCGCCCCTGGAGTCTTTCTGGAGTTTCGTCAATTGGTACTGCGTTTTTAGGTCGAAAGGGCTTAAATAGGCGAAGAGGCGGCGCAGGAGGGGCGACAGGGTGGCCCCACAGTAGGCCGGTGCGGCCAAGGTGTTGCCCGCGCGGCCCACATGTGTGGTGGCCCCCTGGCTCTCCTCCGACTCCCCTTCGGTGTTCTGGGTGCTTCCGGGAAAAATAGGATGTTTGGTCTTCGTTTCGTCGAATTCCGAGAATATTGCCCGAACAGCCTTTACGGAACCAAAAACAGCAGAAAACGAGAACGGCACTGTGGCATCTTGTTAATAGGTTAGTTCCGGAAAACGCATAAAAACATTATAAAGTGCAAGCAAAACATGTAAGTATTGTCATAAAACAAGCATGGAACATCAGAAATTATAGGTACGTTGGAGACGTATCAATGCCAGAAAGCGGAACTCAAGGGTTGGGAAGTCGTCTTCCAGGTATCACCATATGGTAACCTACCGATTCCCTCTGAGGATGATTACAACAACATTGACCCCGTGACATACGAGGGGATTTTCTATCAAGAGGAACAGGACTTCGGGGAATATATTTAGAACCGTTTGTTCAAGAGGACCTCGGGAACGATGCAGAAACTCGTGGTGAGTTAGTGGTGGATCTAAAGGACATATCTATGCTCGAGAAGTTACTTGAGGCGAATGACAATTATGATGAGCCTCCACCCGTCGACCCTTCAACTTTGTACTCACAAGATAGTGATAGTGATAGTGATCCAGAGAAAGAGAAAGAGAAAGAGAAAGAGAAAGAGAAAGAGAAAGAGACTGAGTATGAGAGTGAGCGTGAGAGCGATGATGGCTGGTGAGGGTCTTTTATTCTTAGTATTTATTTGTCAACATGCTTCTTAATTGCATTGTGCCTTTTATTCTTAGTATCTTCATTTTATTATGTCAACATGCTTCTTAATTGCATTGTGCCTTTTATTCTTAGTATCTTCATTTTATTATGTCAACATGCTTCTTAATTGCATTGTGCCTTTTATTCTTAGTATCTTCATTTTATTATGTCAACATGCTTCTTAATTGCATTGTGCCTTTTATTCTTAGTATCTTCATATAATATGTCTTTGTGCTTAACTTGTTTTATTCTTCTCAATGCGGGTGATCGAACAATATGACCAGCGGCAAGGCAGACTCCGAGAGCTTGCTTAAGACGCTGGTGCAGGTGAAGAGGAATATTCCTAGACCCACTAGACGGAGTGATCGAGCCCCGGTGCCCAATCCGCGTTACGACGATGGTACCGATGGAGGACGAGGACGAGGAGGACGAGGTGGAGGACGAGGACGAGGAGGACGAGGTGGAGGACGAGGTGGCGGCGCGGTACACATGGACTTTGACGAGCCACCCTCCGCTTCTGGCGACGTGGCTCCTGAGTTGTTCCTAGAGGGTCCGTCTAGTGGGGAGGTGGAGATGGAGACGGAGTCTACACACGAGTCGGACTCTAGGGCTGAGTTGGAGGTGATGGAGGGTGGGGGCGCGCCGAAGCCCTTGAAGATTCGTGGAGAAGCTAGAGTCCCCGATGCGAGGAAGGAGCCGAAGACCCATGATGACAAGATCCTTAACATTCCTTCGAGCGATGAGTAAGTGTACTACTTCAGAAATTTCGAACATGTATTTTTCATCTTGGGCATAATAATCAATTTGGCATTTGTACTAATGTGTGATTTATTTGCAAGCAACTGGACATGGGAGGTCAAGCCCGCCCGCCAGCCTAACACCTTGCTTGGGGCTCGATTAAGAAGTTCGGCCGGGCGGATACACTCCCCTTAGCATGGTCCCCGGTGGCGAGACGAGGCTAGCCACTACTTGGGCGGACTATGAGGATGCCCCTGCCGTAGGCTTCGCGACAGCTGCTGAGGCTGTGACCACCAAGTTTTGGGTAAGGCATATATTTCTCGAGCACCGTTCATAGTTGATTACCCTAATGTGCTAACTCATGACTTTCACAACTGATTTATGCATGATTGAAGTGCTTCTGTCGTGTGGACCCGGAGCATGAGACGCAGGCGCATCTCACTTTGCGTGGCGCTTGCGAGAGGTTGACACCGCAGCAGTGGTACAACCAAAAGGTCACCTGCGCTAGTGCCTTCTGGGCTAACAAGGGTGAGAGGGTCAAGAAGGAGTACTATGTTGGTAACCAGCCTACGGAGGAATGGGCAATGACCATTGAGGAGTACATGTCGGTGAGTACAATGTCAATGAGATTCTACATTGCTGCTAAGTTTTCATTGGATTATCTTGAGTTGAGTATTGCGTTTTCAGGTTTGTCCCGAGTGGGCCGAGCAGCATAGGGAGGCATGGGAGGAGCTGATTAGGGCGAGGTGGCTTAGGTTGGACGAGGAGTTTGCAGCCGTGTCGAGGCGTAACATGGAGAACCGAGGCACCGGTGGCACACACTGCGCGGGAGGCCGCGACTACACCCGCTTCAAGGGGAAAAAGGTATGTATATACATGGAACGATCTTCTTTCATTTCCCGTCATGTCTCATTTGTGATACGCATAACTTTTCTTTTTGCGATGCAGGTGGCCGAGGCACCACCTGGGGTGGTGCTTCATGATGCCCAGATATATGACATGATGCGGCAGAAGCAGAAGCCCAATCCCGCATTGCCTCAGCCACAGTACTACGGCAATGCCAAGGCCGCCAAGGAGGACTACTGCGACATGGTGTTGTCTCGTCACCCGGAGGTGGATGACCCCTTGAGCATTCCGATCGACGAGGAGTCGTTGGTCCTGTCGGGGCACGGGCGTCCGCATGGCCGTTTCCCCTTTCTGAATAAGGCGGTCAAGCCTACCCCAGCCACGAGCTACACGCGTCTCAAGCATACCCTCACCGCCGACAGCCCCCAGCCTCGTCCACGGCCTGCTCATCCACCCGCCTACGATGTAAGTTTTCCTCATTTTCATCCTCTTTCCGGTTTTCCTTCCTACATGGCTAAGTGTTGACGAGATTCATTGTTTCCGAAATTGTAGCCTGAGTTCGAGGCGGCCTTCGAAGCCTCGCAATGAAGCGTATCGGCAGGCCGCTGCCCGGTGGAATAGGCAGAATACGGCCTACATGGCGTATATAGGAGTAAGTCTGAATCTTTCTTCTCGCAAGTAGATGACAAGTCTCGGTTTGATGCTTTATTTCCGCAAAGCCTAACTTGTAACCTATCTTGCGGGAAATGATGATTTCTATGTCTGCGGTACACCGCCACCGGCTCGAGTTACCGTGGCGGGGGACATGCCTATCATGCCATCGAGGGCAGCTTTCGCTGCGACTTACTACGGATCCACACCGGAGGTAAGTTCTTTGCCAAACCGGTAGTTACCACTTCCCAGGCCTCGCCGGGTGGGCACGAGGTCACACCGGTTTGTGAAGGTGGTCGGTCTGCTGGTGCCTCTCCTTCGACAACTCCTGGAACTACTCCCGGTGCCTCTCCGTCGACTTCTCCTCGGCGTAGCACCGGTCCTTCTCCAGGTGGTTCTTCTACAGCTTCTACCGGAGCGCAACCCCGGGCTGCTCGTTTCGCCAACGATAAGGGCGGACACACCCCGCCCGGGTCCTTCCTCCGCTACTCAGCTTAGAACTAGGGTTTGCTTGCTACTACTATGTATTTGGATGACATGGCACTCTCCGCTCTCCGCTTGTATGCTATTATGTGCACCATGTATGGTATTATGTGGATTATATGATATTTATGTGAATTATGGCGAATTTGGATGAATTGGACCTGCTGAATTGCATTGCAATTGAATTGGAACAGGATTATGTGAATTGCATTGCAATTGAATTGGAACAGCAAAAAAAAAAATGGCAGTCATACGCCGAGGGGGTTGCCGTCGGCATAGACCCTGGCGCGGGGCCATATGGTCAGATCTATGCCGAGGGGGTTGCCCTCGGCGTAGACCGACGCTCGGAGGTGGCGCCACGTGTCCATGCATGGATCATGCATACGCCGAGGGGGTTGCCCTCGGCATAGCCTCTGGCTACGGTGCGCCTCCGTGCGCCACGTCGCCTCTCCCGTCTCTCTACGCCGAGGGGTTGGGCCGTCGGCGTCTCCGGCCGCTCCGTTAACGTCGACGGCGCGCCGCCACGCTACGCCGACGGCGTCTACGCCGAGGGTCTTCTCCACCGTCGGCATAGAGCGAAGATGCCGACGGCTACTGCTACGCCGAGGGCAAGCCGGGCTACGCCGAGGGACCTGGACGCCGACGAGGTACGCCGAGGGCTGCCGTTGGCGTAGCCTACGCCGAGGGCCAAGCGTGGCTACGCCGAGGGCAGCCGGCCGTCGGCGTAGAGCTCCATTCCTGTAGGCTGAGGTGCTGGGGTGTTGAGCTCGATCTGGCCACCGGCACCACACCAGCGCGCCGCCGTAGTCCGTGTCTGTAAACAAGGATTGGAATTCAACACACTTGCATTATCGATCTGTGGCAGCAGAGATTTGGTGCACATGAGCTCCAGTGATCCCATTTCAGAAAAGTAATTAAAAATCATATTTTTAAGTTTTATAAAAATCTGAAAATAAATCATGAGGTAGTCTGTATTGTATTCCACAAACGTGTAAATTTTCAACTGAAAATAATGTGTATTTTGGGCTGCATAAAAATAACAAATATTTGAATCTGAGTATAGTGATTCAAATCTCAAAAAAAAATTCAGAATTTGTCATTTTTATGTAGCTCAGAAAACAAAACATTTGTAATTGAGATTTTATACGTTAGTGCAATACATCATTGGCTACTTTAAGAATTTTACTACTCCCTCCGATTTATATTAATTGACTTCAATATGGATGTATCTAGACACATTTTAGTTCTAGATACATCCATATTATAGTCAATTAATATGAACCGGAGGGAGTACATAATTTTTTAAAATATATAAATATAATTTTCGAATTATTTAATACACTGAGATCACTGGTGCCCATGATCCAAAAGAACTTTTCGTCTGTGCATACTTATACAGGTGAATGGCACAGCCGTGCAGAGAACGTGCGAAGGCCACAACTGCTAACTGTCTATCGTGGTGATCGTGTGATCGTGAGTGTTGACTGTACACAAAACTACACAGTCCGCACAGTCGTGATGTCGTTGGTCGAGACGCACAGACTGGAGCAGAATTCCTTGAAGACATCTGTGGCGAGCCCTTTGGTCATGATATTGGCAAGCTACTGTCGCGTGGGGACATGCAGAACCCGGAACTGACCCAGGGCGACGCGCTCACGAGCAAAATGGATGTCTAGCTCCACATGCTTCGTTCACCCACTAGTAGAAAAAAAGGTCTTCCATCCCAACCCATTAGTCCCCAAATACTGTGACCTGAAACTAATGGAGTCTTTAGTCCCGGTTCTGCCGGTGAACCGAGACTAATGCTCGGGCAACCGGGACTAAAGGGCTACGGTGGGCTGCGGCCAGGGCAGGAATCTTTAATCCCGGTTGGGGACACCAACTGGAATCCCGGTTGGTGTCCCCAACCGGGATTAAAGGTTTTTCCTGGTTTTTGGCTCTCCACGCACCTCCACCCCCCCTCCCCCACGTGGATCGTCTTTTTTAGCACTGTAAAATAGAAAATAAAATGATAGAAAATTTAAAAAAATAAAATATTTTCAGATTCTTGTATGTTATGCAACCTAGTATTAGGGAAAATTAATAAATTTGAATTTTCACTTTTTGTGCAAAAAAAGGTTTGAAAAATGGTAAAACCGCAATAACTTTTGCATACGACGTCGAAAAAAACGTATAATATATCAAACTAATCGTGGGAAAAAGTTACATCCGGATTCTCAAAATTCCAAATGAAAATACGAAAGCAGGAAGATTTTAGTTTTTGCTATAAATTCCGGATATATATATTTTTATTTTTTTAAAATTAAAATTAATAATTGCATCCTGCATAAAGATTAGTATTACTTTCACCTAATTTTTAGATTTTCAAATTTTTAGGTTTTAGGTTTGGCAAAAAAAATTAAAAATTGAAAAAAATAAAAAATAATACAAATTAAAAAGTTAATGTTCATTTATTATCGAAGATTATTATTACATCATTAATTTTATTTATTAAAAGAATTATTTGAAATTCAAACAACAAAGAAATGTGACATCGACCAACATGTTAATAGGATTGATATGATACTAATATCACATACATGCGCGCGAAGCACTTGGATGCGAGACGGGATGGAACTCGGAAGTTAAGCGTGCTAGTGCTAGAGTAGTGGGAGGATGGGTGACCGAGTGGGAAGTGCGATCACGAGTAAAGTAATTTGACTAGAGATAAAAAAAATGGAGTGCAAAAAAATTTGAAAAAATGGAGATATTTTCGCCCCAACGGACGAACCCAGGCGGATGGACCTTTAGTCCCGGTTCGTAAGCAACCGGGACTAAAGGGGGGGCCTTTAGTCGCGCTTAATTAGTCCCGGTTGCGCAACCAGGATTAATGCCCGTTGCCAACCGGGACTAAAGCTCCTTTTTCTACCAGTGACCGATGGTGAACTGGATTAGCCGATAGGTACACCGGAGAAATGTTATCGCAGTATACCAGCGTGGCCTTGGACACTAGACAGAGGAGCTCGCCGAGGAGCTGTCGGAGCCAGATGCACTCCGCGACGACGTTCTCCACGGTGCGGTACTCGGCCTTTGCGCTGGAGCGGGAGACGATGGCCTGGCGCTTGGACGACCAGGAAACCAGAGCGTCCCCAAGGTAGATGCAGTACCCTGAAGTGGAGCGGCGGGTGTCAGGGCACCCAGCCCAGTCCGTGTCGGTGAAGGTGCGCAGGTCCAGCATCGACGGGGCGCGGAGATGGAGTCCAAGGTAAACGGTGCCCCGGACGTAGCGCAACACACGCTTGGCCAGGTTGAGATGGCATTCTCGTGGACCGTGCATGTGGAGGCAGACCTGTTGAACGGCGTAGGCGAGCTCGGGGCGCGTGATCGTTAGGTACTGCAGGGCGCCAGCGATGCTGCGGTAGGCAGTGGGATCGTCGACACGCGGGCCGTCCTCGGACGGAAGCTTGGCCTTGGTGTCGACGGGAGTGGGAGCCTGCTTGCAGTTGTCCATGGAGGCACGCTCAAGGATGTCCTCGGCGTCTGGGTCTGGGACAGGAAGAAGCATGCCCCGGTGCGAGTCACGCGGATGCCCAAGAAGAAATGTACTGACCCGAGTTCCTTCATAGCAAACTAGCCGGTGAGCAGCGCAATGATACGGCGCATGAGCTCGAGCGAGGAAGCAGTGAGGACGATGTCGTCGACGTAAAGGAGTAGGTACGCCACGTCGGAGCCGTGGACGGAGGTGAACAACGACGTGTCCAAGCGCGTTGCAGTGAAGCCGATGGACTTGAGGAAGCCGGCGAAGCGCAGGAACCAGGCCCGAGGCACCTGTTTCAGGCCGTACATGGACTTGGAGAGCCTGAAGACATGATCGAGCTTGCTCTCGTCGACAAAACTGGCAGGTTGCAGGCAACATACTTCTTCATCGAGCGTTCCATGTAGGAACGCGTTTTTGACATCAAGTTGATGCACAAGCCATTGCCGAGAGGCAGCGATGCACCGGGGAGAAGGTCTCGCCGTAGTCGATGCCCGGGCGTTGAGTGAAGCCACGCACAACCCATCTGGTCTTGTACCGATCGAGCGATCCATATGCACGAGTTTTATGCCTGAAAATCCGCTTGCCAGTCATGAGGTTAGCTCGGGGAGGCCATGGAACAAGCTCCCATGTGCGGTTGCTGTCGAGGGCAGCGAATTCCTCGCGCATGGCAGCGAGCCAGTTGGGATCGCGAACAGCCGAACGGACGGAGCGCGGGACTGGCGAGACGTCTGTGGAGGGAGCGGTCGATGCAACGTGGGCGTACCACGGATTTGGCTTGAAAATCCCGGACTTCACGCGCGTGACCATCCGTCGAACAGGTGGCGAGAAGGGTGCATCAGTAGCACGATCTGGTGGCGATGGGGAGGGCAGCTGCGAGCCATTTGAACTCGATCGGATGGCGCATCTTGAACCGGGCAATGACGGGGAAGTGATGCTCGACGAGGTGGACGGGTCAGGAGAGGCCGCGTCGTGAGGCCGATCAAGTTGTCGCAGTGGTGAGCCCAAGAGACCACGAGGCCTGGTGTTGGAGCTGGGCGTGGGGGTGGGGGAGCTGGCGACGCTGCGCGCCGGTACCTGCAGTGCAGAGGGGACGAACATGGGAATCTGCTCATCGTTTGCTGGTGGTGCAGGTGCAGTGGTCGCGAGGTGGGGGAAGGAGAACGGAAACACGCCTTCATCGAAGCGCACATGGCGAGAGGTGAGGACACGGCGCGAGACGGGTCGAAGCACCGGTAGCCACGGTGGTCGGACGGATTACCGAGGAAGATGCCGGCCACAGAGCGATGCTCTAGTTTGTGGCGTGCGGTGGATGCGGTGTTTGGATAACAGAGTCATCCAAAGACACAAACAAGACCGTAGTCTGGGGCGACGCCAAGCAGAAGCTCAGGAGGCATGCGTGACGTGCTGGCGCGGCAGGGACGCCGGTTCAGAAGGTAAGTTGCGGTGCTCACTGCTCCAGCCCAGAACCGCGGTGGCATGGACGCGTGAAACAACAAAGTACGAACGCTATCGTTGAGAGTGCGAAGGGAGCGCTCTGCCTTGCCGTTTTGCTGGCTTGTGTATGGACAGTAGAGGCGAAGCACCGTGCCACGACCACCAAGGAGGGAGTGCACAGGGGCATTGTCAAACTCACGGCTGTTTGCGAGAATGGGCCGCTCGAACTGGGTCTGGACATAGGCAAAGAACTTGCAAGGATGGAGAACACAACGGATTTCTGTTTTAGACGAACTGACCAAATGTAGTGTGTGTAATCATCTAGAATGAAAAGGTAAAATTGATAATCTGAGATGCTTACAACGGGAGAGGCCCATACATCTATGTGCAACAATTGGAAAGGGAAAAAACTACTGTTTTGTGATGAACTAAAAGGGAGGCGCGCGTGCTTGCCAAGACGACATACATAGCAGCTACGTGGACTAGATTTACTACACTGAAACTGAAATGAAGATATAGTGCGCCGAAGCGCAGGTTTGCTGGGATGCCCGAGTCTCTGGTGCCGAGGTCCACCGTGACGACGCCAGCGAATAGTGAGCGAGGTGGAGAGCGGCCGGCCACGGGGTAGAAGTCGCCGTCAGAGTCACTGTGGAAAATCACATTCCGAGTACGGATGTCCTTAACAGAAAAGCCAACCGCGTCAAATTCAACAGAGACAGGATTGTCACGACATAACTGACATAACTGACGAACCGACAACAGATTTTTAATCAGTGAGGGAGATAGTAGTACATTGCGTAATTGGAGTGAAGAAGTGGAGGTGATCAGAGCACCGGTGCCAGTGCGTGTGACATGAAGTGCATGTCCACTACCAACAACGATGCGAGAGGAACCAGAAAAAGGACGAACGGAGGAGAGGTTGCCGGAGTTGGAAGTCATGTGCGATGAAGCACCTGTGTCGAGAAAGCATGATGGCGCGTGAAGCACACGTCCGTTGGGAACCCCAAAAGGAAGGTGTGATGCGTACAGCAGCAAATTTCTCTCAGTAAGAAACCAAGGTTATCGAACCAGTAGGAGATGAAGGTCACGTGAAGGTTGTTGGCGAAGAAGTGTAGTGCGGCGCAACACCAGGGGTTCCGGCGCCAACGTGGAACCTGCACAACACAATCACAATACTTTTCCCTAACTTAACAGTGAGGTTGTCAATCTCACCGGCTTGCTGAAAACAAAGGATTAAACGTATGGTGTGGAGAATGATGTTTGTTTGCGATGAACAACAGAGAACAGAGATTGCAGTAGATTGTATTTCAGATGTAAAAGAATGGACCGGGGTTCACACTTCACTAGTGGTGTCTCTCCAATAAGATAAATAGCATGTTGGGTGAACAAATTACAGTTGGGCAATTGACAAATAGAGATGCACATACATATATCATGATGACTACTATGAGATTTAATGAGGGCATTACGACAAATTACATAGACCGCTATCCAGCATGCATCTATGCCTAAAAAGTCCACCTTCGGGTTAGCATCCGCACCCCTTCCAGTATTAAGTTGCAAACAACAGACAATTGCATTAAGTACTGTGCGTAATGTAATCAACACAAATATTCTTAGACAAAGTATCGATGTTTTATCCCTAGTGGCAACAGCACATCCACAACCTTAGAACTTTCTGTCACTGTCCCAGATAAAATGGAGGCATGAACCCACTATCGAGCATAAATACTCCCTCTTGGAGTCACAAGTATCAACTTGGCCAGAGCCTCTACTAGCAACGGAGAGCATGCAAGAACATAAATAACACATATATGATAGATTGATAATCAACTTGACATAGTACTCAATATTCATCGGATCCCAACAAACGCAACATGTAGCATTACAAATAGACGATCTTGATCATGATAGGCAGCTCACAAGATCTAAACATGATAGCACAAGAGGAGAAGACAACCATCTAGCTACTTCTATGGACCCATAGTCCAAGGATGAACTACTCACGCATCAGTCCGGAGGCGGGCATGGTGATGTAGAGCCCTCCGGTGATGAATCCCCTCTCCGGCAGGGTGCCGGAGGCGATCTCCTGAATCCCCCGAGCTGGGATTGGCGGCGGCGGCGTCTCTGGAACTTTTCTTGTATCGTGGCTCTCGGTACTAGGGTATTCGCGACGGAGAGAATATATAGGCGAAGGGGCAGAGTCGGGAGGCGCTCGAGGGGCCCACCCCATAGGGCGGCGCGCCCAGAGGTGGGGCCGCACCCCCCTAGGGTGTGGCCGCCTCGTCGCCCCTCTTCGTCTCCTCTTCGGACTTCTGGAAGGCTCCGTGCAAAATAAGACCGTGGGCTTTTGTTTCGTCCAATTCCGAGAATATTTCCGTGTAGGATTTCTGAAACCAAAAACAGCAGAAAACGAGAACCGGCGCTTCGGCATCTTGTTAATAGGTTAGTGCCGGAAAATGCATCAAAATGATGTAAAGTGTATATAAAACATGTGAGTATTGTCATATAACTAGCATGGAATATAAGAAATTATAGATACGTTTGAGACGTATCAAGCATCTCCAAGCTTAGTTCCTACTCGCCCTCGAGTAGGTAAACGATAACAAGGATAATTTCTGAAGTGACATGCTACTATCATAATCTTGATCAATACTATTGTAAAGCATATGAGGTGAATGAAGTGATTCGAATCAATGGTAAAGACAATGACTAAACAGCTGAATCATATAGCAAAGACTTTTCATGAATAGTACTTTCAAGACAAGTGATACGTCTCCGACGTATCGATAATTTCTTATGTTCCATGCCACATTATTGATGATATCTACATGTTTTATACACATTATATGTCGTATTTATGCATTTTCCGACACTAACCTATTAACGAGATGCCGAAGAGCCAGTTGCTGTTTTCTGCTGTTTTTGGTTTCAGAAATCCTAGTAAAGAAATATTCTCGGAATTGGACGAAATCAACGCCCAGGGGCCTATTTTTCCACGAAGCTTCCAGAAGTCCGAAGGAGAGACGAAGTGGGGCCACGAGGCGGCCACACACTAAGGCGACGCGGCCTGGGCCTGGGCCGCGCCGGCCTGTTGTGTGGGGCCCTCATGTGGCCCCCTGACCTGCCCTTCCGCCTACTTAAGGTCTTCGTCGCGGAACCCCCAGTACCGAGAGCCACGATACGGAAAACCTTACTGAGACGCCGCAGCCGCCAATCCCATCTCGGGGGATTCTGGAGATCACCTCCGGCACCCTGCCGGAGAGGGGAATCATCTCCCGGAGGACTCTTCACCGCCATGGTCGCCTCCGGAGTGATGAGTGAGTAGTTCACCCCTGGACTATGGGTCCATAGCATTAGCTAGATGGTTGTCTTCTCCTCATGTGCTTCATTGTCGGATCTTGTGAGCTGCCTAACATGATCAAGATCATCTATCCGTAATTCTATATGTTGTGTTTGTCGGGATCCGATGGATAGAGAATACTATGTTATGTTGATTATCAATCTATTACCTATGTGTTGTTTATGATCTTGCATGCTCTCCGTTATTAGTAGAGGCTCTGGCCAAGTTTTTGCTCTTAACTCCAAGAGGGAGGATTTATGCTCGATAGTGGGTTCATGTCTCCGTGAATCTGGGGGAGTGACAGAAACCTCTAAGGTTATGGATGTACTTTTGCCACTAGGGATAAAACATTTATGCTATGTCCGAGGATGTAGTTATTGATTACATTACGCACCATACTTAATGCAATTGTCTGTTGTTTTACAACTTAATACTGGAAGGGGTTCGGATGATAACCTGAAGGTGGACTTTTTAGGCATAGATGCATGCTGGATAGCGGTCTATGTACTTTGTCGTAATGCCCAATTAAATCTCACAATATTCATCATATCATGTATGTGCATTGTTATGCCCTCCCTATTTGTCAATTGCCCGACTGTAATTTGTTCACCCAACATGCTATCTATCTTATGGGAGAGACACCTCTAGTGAACTGTGGACCCCGGTCCATTCTTTTACATCTGAAATACAATCTACTGCAATACTTGTTCTTTACTGTTCTTTGCAAACAATCATCATCCACACTATACATCTAATCCTTTGTTACGACAAGTCGGTGAGATTGACAGACCTCACTGTTTCGTTGGGGCAAAGTACTTTGGTTGTGTTGTGCGGGTTCCACGTTGGCGCCGGAATCTCTGGTGTTGCGCCGCACTACATCCTGCCGCCATCAACCTTCAACGTGCTTCTTGACTCCTACTGGTTCGATTAAACCTTGGTTTCTTACTGAGGGAAACTTGCCGCTGTGCGCATCACACCTTCCTCTTGGGGTTCCCAACGGACGTGTCAACTACACGCATCAAGCAAATTTCCGGCGCCGTTGCCGGGAGATCAAGACACGCTGCAAGGGGAGTCTCCACAATCCAATCTCTTTACTTTGTTTTTGTCTTGCTTTATTTTATTTACTTACTTGTTTGCTGCATTATATCAAAACACAAAAAAATTAGTTGCTAGTTTTACTTTATTTACTGTCTTGCACTCTATATCAAAAACACAAAAAAATTAGTTACTTGCATTTTACTTTTGTTACCATGACTAGTTCTGCACTTATTACTTCTTCACCCGAGGAATTAGTCTTCACTTTTAAACAAGGGAATGAGGAGAGTTTTAAAGATGCTTGTTCCAGAATTTTTACTTCTTATCGTAAAACTGAACCTCAAATGACTCTAAGTTTGCTCCTTAGTAATTTTTATTTTGGTCTTATGATTCGCTATAGATATGCCTTGGATGCTGTAGTGGGAGGAGATTTCCTTCATTGCAATGGGGATCAAGCTTTTAATGCCATAAAGAAGTTGGTTGCATCACATGATTCAGCTAATAACTTTGATTCAGCCCTTCTTAGCATTTATAATAGATTAAACACTCTTGAGACAAGTGCATCTCGCTTGAATGAAAATTATGGATATGTTCGTAACCGTCTTGATCAAGTTTTAGTGAACTCTGAACCTTCATTATGGGATCCTACTATTAAAATTGCTATCGGTGACCAAACTCTTCATGCTAATTGTGATATTATGTCTGAATTTTGCCTAATGCCTAAGAGTATTCATGAATCTTTGAAACTTTGGGGATTTGTTGAAGGGGGAGAAGGAATAACCCTTATTGATAACTCTGTTATAATTCCTAAAGGAATAGCTGCGGGTGTGCATACAACCATTCTTGGGAGAACAATATCCATTGATTATCTTGTTATTGAATGTGCAGGAACAGGACAAATCACACTCGGAAGATCCCTGCTGAAACTATTGGGAGCAGTCATAGATATGGGAGAAGGCACCGTAAAATTCACCTCTACACCCGGGGGTAGACATATATTCTCTAATCCAAAGAGTAAGAAAAAGAACAAGAAAGGTAAGGGTAAAGCCCAAGGTAATGTCGATGCTTCATCTCTTGATAATACTTGATATACACTTTCTGCGCCTAGCTGAAAGGCGTTAAAGAAAAGCGCTTATGGGAGACAACCCATGTTTTTACTACAGTATTTTGTTTTTATATTTGAGTCTTGGAAGTTGTTTACTACTGTAGCAACCTATCCTTATCTTAGTTTTGTGCTTTGTTGTGCCAAGTAAAGTCGTTGATAGTAAGGTTCATACTAGATTTGGATTACTGCGCGATAGCATGATTTCTTTGCTGTCACGAATTTCGACCTGCCTCTTTGTAGGTAGCTCAGAAAAATATGCCAATTTACGTGCGTGATCCTCAGATATGTACGCAACTTTCATTCAATTTGGGAATTTTCATTTGAGCAAGTCTGGTGCCTCGATAAAATCCATCTTCACGGACTGTTCTGTTTTGACAGATTCTGCCTTTTATTTCGCATTGCCTCTTTTGCTATGGTGGATGAATTTCTTTGTTCCATTAATGTCCAAGTAGCTTTATGCAATGTCCGGAAGTGTTAAGAATGATTATGTCACCTCTGAACATGTTAATTTTTATTGTGCACTAACCCTCTAATGAGTTGTTTCGAGTTTGGTGTGGAGGAAGTTTTCAAGGATCAAGAGAGGAGAATGATGCAATATGATCAAGGAGAGTGAAAGCTCTAAGCTTGGGGATGCCCCGGTGGTTCACCCCTGCATATTTTAAGAAGACTCAAGCGTCTAAGCTTGGGGATTCCCAAGACATCCCCTTCTTCATCGACAACATTATCAGGTTCCTCCCCTGAAACTATATTTTTATTCCATCACATCTTATGTGTTTTGCTTGGAGCGTCGGTTTGTTTTTGTTTTTGTTTTGTTTGAATAAAATGGATCCTAGCATTCATTGTGTGCACTACAACAGGACAGAGCTTTGGTAACACAACCATGTAACACATAGTAAAATATGTTACAGGTAAAATTACAGTAACACAAGATTTGTGTGCCACCGATAGACAGTAACACAAACCGTATAAGGCCCAAAAAGGTGTTACAGGAATATCAACGTAGTAACAGATAAGTATATGTTAGAGGTGATCTGTTACAAGTATTGTGACATAGTAACACGTAGGTGTGTGTTAGTGGGAGTGTGTTACAAGCTTACCTAGAAGTAACACATAATCATGTGCTCGAGCATAGTGTTACAAGCCCTATTATAGGGGCAAATAAGAGCATACATGTTGAATCGTATAGATGTACCTTTCTAAAATTTGAGAATGTAGAATCGTAAAAATTGTAGGTTAGTGGAAAAAAATTACATTCTAAAAATTATACTCCAAATTTATAATTTTTTTATTCCCCCTCGATTCCAAATTAATTGACTCACATTTTTTAGAAACGTTTCTAAAAAAATCTGAATAGACAAATTTAAATCAATTAATAGAAAACACATAGATTATATAACTAGGCATGTAAGGCCTGCCGGCTACTACTTTGGATCAGGTTAGCCCAAGTAGTTATAAAAGATGCAGCCCAAAACTTTGTGTGGTTGGACTCATAGACCTGCCCGCTACTACTTTGGGTCAGATTAGGCCAATATTTATAAGGGATGCAGCCCAAAGCTGATGCGTTAAACGTTTATTTAATCTAATCTCAAATAACGCAAAACCAGGCGAAATGGCAAGTCACTTTGATGTGCAGTACGCATTTTAGTTCGTTAGCCATTTCAACCTGGATTACAGATTGCTTTCACGCCGTAGGTCCTATCTTGGAGCCTCTTTGGTTTCACGGAACAGACAGCCCTCCGGCCCGCCTTGTGTTCTAGGACCAGGATTGGTAGCACCCAGCTGCAAGTGCAAGGCACAAGTCACACACACCCACGGTTTCATAAGAATTGAATCATACATTCAGGTTTTGACACAGAACAAACATCGCACATAACTTAAGAAGTCCATTTCAGCAAGACATAACAATTCTTTAACAAGTCTAGCTGGTTCCAACGAAAATCTGTGATACATGAGGCTTAACTTAGTAGCAATTTTCTGAAATTTTCCAAGCATCAGAGTTCAAAGAGCAAAAACTATGCAAACATATGAAAGTTCACTAATAGAACCCATAGCTTCATGCGCCAGTTCAGAAATATCCTTCTAATCTCCACATGCAAATTAGTCAGGTAGGCACAACCTGAAAAACACCAACAGGCAAACTTGTTTAAAAAAGAACATAGACAACGTGAAGAGAGAAGCATATAGCAAGTATTAATTATGTAATAACTCAGTACGAGTAACTTCTAGTCGGATGTGGCATATACGTAACAATCATCTTGTTAGATTAATGACACATGTACACGATCCGGGCTCGCCATTGTTTGTACACGATCCGTATATGTACTACTTGACCGGATATGCAAGTGATAAACATAACATTTTCTCCTCATTGCTTGATTTGTACGTGTACTGAGTACTAGATGGATGGTACATCTTTTCTTGCCGTATATGTTGTGAACATGGCGTGCAAGTGATATTGGTGGCTGTATATGCAAAGCTACACAAAAATACGGAGTAGTTAAATTCTCCTCCGTGAAACTGTTCAAGATGTATCTCTAGGAAAAAGAAACTACAGCCTAAAATTTTAGTTGTGCCTAAACTTTTGCCTCATAGTCTCAACGGAGTAAATGGCACACCTAAAATACGAAATCACATAAGAAAATTCATCTAAATCTACGCGTACCATGAGCAAGATGATCATTCAGTAAATTACCTTTTACTATTCTTCATTGCTCGGAGCATTGGTGTTATCATCCACTTCGTTCCTTCAATGTCGGTTCTTACCCAATGCTTGTCATGCTTTTTATTTTTGAACATCTTCGCAAGGTGCGAGACATGGAAGGGCTCTGTGTCCTCTCGCATATTCCTCATTGCCGTATCATAGAGACTTCTAGGTTTTGGTGGCTTCATTACAACAGACCAACCAGGCTTCGTTTCATCATCCACATAAAACACTTGCTCAGCTTGGTTAGGGAAAATAAAGGGCTCATGCTCGATATTGTCCCCGCTGTGTATCAGATGTGAGAAGTTCACAACTGTGTAGCCGTACTTATCTTTTTGAATTCCATTTTCAGAAAAAACATCAATCCACTCACATTTAAACAACACAACTGGAAACTGTCCAGAGTAGTTTAGCTCGATAATATCAATTATTCTCCCGTAGTACGTCACATCATCTAGAACTGGATTTGCATCACCTGCTCGGCATAAGTAGATGTTTTTGCAGTTACCATTACTCCATTGATTCACTCGTGAACAAAAAAAATAGTTACTGCAGTCACTATAATGCTAGGCATCCATGGGCGCTGAAAACTCTAGTGTGTATTCAGCAAACTGAAAGTACAGAACGCAAGAGCAAAAGATTTTACACGTATTGACATTGAAGGGCAGAGAAATTTTCTGCAAAATTACATGAATTTACACTAGTACTGTACAAAACGAAGCTAGTCTAATTCATGTACTAATATATCATGTATCTAGAAAACGACAACAACATACATCTCGATTTCATCAAACTGAATAAATTTCAAAGATTCAACAAAGAACATCATAGAAGATTTGAGACATCCATTGGTAACTTACGTGCCTGATTGCTCGGCGATTAGCCGTAGATGCCGACGTGGGACCGGAAGAAGCGAGGGTTGATACCGTCAAAGGTGGTCGGCGGTAACAGCGGCCGCCGGCCGGGTGGGAGGCGACGGGCGGTAGCACGGTGGTTGGCGGCGCAGCGGTGGAGTCGGGTATTGGCGGCGTCCGTGGATAAAGGACGAGATTTGTTTTCCTTGGAGAGATTCACATGGGGAATTAGGGGAAATCTGTTTTTTCTTTTACTTGGAGAGATTCACACGGGGAAAAGAGACAGGGACGGCGCGCGGCTATTCACTTTGGGTGTGTTTGGTAGACCGGGGCAACTCAGATTCGTTCTCCCACTTGAGATATCTCAGAGCATCTCCAGTCGCGTCCCCCAAACCGTCCCCCAAAGCGATTTGGGGCGCGCCGGACAAAAAAAGCGTTCCAGCCGCGTCCCCCAAAGCCCTTTTTTGTCCGGCGCGTCCCGATACGGTGTCCGGCGCCCCGAGCCCGTCCCCGTCCCACGTGGGACGCACCGGGGACGCCGGACACAACGAAAGCGAGGCGGGCTCCCACATGTCGGCGACTATTTGCATAAACCGTTGGTTCGCGCCTCTTTTCTCGTCGCTCCTTCCTTCCCGCGCCTCCCACCCCACCGCCGCCGCTGGATTTCCCGGCCGTTTGGGCGTCCGATCCGTGCTACGAGTCGGCACCGTTGTCGCGGCTGGGGCTCCCGCCGGTCGTGCCGCCGCCGCCGCGTCGCCGGCGCCTCCCGTAACGCGCCGTCAAATCCGCCCCACCTCCGCGCACGGAAGGTGCTCGACGACTTGCCGTGTAGGCGCGATTGGTCGCTGTTTGTTGCGTCGTCCGCGTCGGCGCAATTTTAACCATTGATTTTGCTTTAGCCATGGACAGCGACAATGAGATGGTTGCCCTGGCTGCTGGAGGACGAGCAAGCGTTCGACGACGACCTGCGGGAGCATTTGCTGATCATCGCGTCCCTCCAGGACATGCTTGACGCCGAGGCGGAGAAGAGGGAAGAGGCCGCGCCGCGGAGGATCAAGGCCGGGAAGAAGGAAGTCGAAGCCCCGGCAGAGGATGGAGGGGCATGCCATGCTGCACAACGACTACTTCGCCGACGGGGCAACACATGCCGACAATTTTCGGCGCCGGTACGGGATGAGCAAGGGCCTGTTCATGAATATCCTCCACGGCGTTCGAGAGTTCGACCCCTACTTCAAGCTCAAGCTCGACGCCGTAGGCGTTCTCGGGTTCTCATCCATTCAGAAGTGCACCGCCGCCATGAGGATGCTTGCATACGGAGCACCTGCCGATACACAGGACGACTACCTTCGCATGAGTGAGTCTACTGCCATTGAGTGCATGTACAAGTTTTGCCGAGCCGTGGTGGGAAAGTTTGGCAAATACTACTTGAGAGGGCCAACTGAGGAAGAGACTGCAAGGATCATGGCACAAAATGCTGCCGGAGGATTTCTCGGAATGCTTGGAAGCATCGATTGCATGCACCGGGCATGGAAGAACTGCCCGTTTGCTTGGCAAGGTATATACAAAGGGCGTCATGGATATTGCAGGTGTGGTGCTTGAAGCTGTGGCAGATTATGACCTGTGGATTTGGCATTCTTTCTTTGGCATGGCGGGATCACACAATGACATCAACGTGTTGCGGCGGTCTCCGGTGTTCAGCAGACTAGTGGAAGGGCATGCTCCACCATGCAACTATGAGATCAATGGCCACCAATATACCAAAGGCTATTATCTAGCCGATGGTATATATCCAAAATGGGCCACTTTTGTCAAAACAATCTCGAATCCATCGGGTCCGAAGAATTCTCACTTTGCTACACGACGGAGGCTTGCGGGAAGGATGTCGAGCGGGCATTTGGTGTGCTTCAAGCACAATTTGCCATTGTCCGGTACCACTGCTCTAAGCTGGTCTCACGACCAAATGTGGGAGGTGATGCAGGCTTGTGTGATCATGCACAACATGATCATCGAGGATGACCGCAAGAATCATGTTAGGTCACATGTTGGTCCCTATGAGTGTCAAGGACCTCTCGCGGAGGTTGATCATGAGGTGCCTGCAGATTTTGCTGATTTTGTGGTCATGCACGCAGAGATCCGTGACAGCAATGTGCATGAGCAACTTCAAGCTGATCTCGTTGAGCATTTGTGGAGGATCAAAGGAAATACCGTGGCACCTTGATGTATCATCTAGCCCTTTTTATTATATTTGATTACTTGTTTTATTGTTTGTTGTAATTTAATTTGAAAACAATCCTCGAAAACATTTTTTTTTCATATGCTACATTTGATATAAATGGTTTATGTGTTAAAAAAATTATTTTAAATGTTTGGGGGCGGCGTTTGGGGGACGCGGCTGGGGAGCGACGTCCCCCAAACGCGGCACGAACAAAACACGTCCCCCAAACGCTCAATCCGGCGCGCTTTGGGGGACGGTTTGGGGGACGCGACTGGAGATGCTCTCATCTCATACAAGCTGACTTGAGATTTTGAGGCTTGTTTGGAGGCTCGGTTCTGTTGAGATAATCTGAACCAATACATTGTTTGGCAACATCTGTGGGTTGAGATTGGCCCGAAACATAAAGAATTACATACCAGTCCAAACTCTTACACAAAAGACCCTTAATAAAATTTAAAAAATCAATCGGGTCCCTGTCTATGGAACAACACGGCGGCGGGCGGTGGAGCTCCGGCGGCGGGCGGTGGAGCTCCGGCGGCGCGAGGTGGTAGCTGGTGGGCGACGCGCGGGCGGGCGGTGGTGCGCCTGTTGCTGCTGCTCGGCGGGAGAACAAGAGTGCGGCCGCCGCGAGATGGGGAGGGAGGCGGCGCGACCGTTGCTGCTACTCGACGGCGGCGCGGCCGCTGCTTCTGGTCGGCGGTGGCGCGGGTGGCCGGGGACGCGGGAGGATGGCGACCGAAGGGAGAGGCGGAAGGCGGCCTGCGGGATGACGAAAGTGGCCGACGGAGGAGCATGGGCCTCGGGCTCGGCCGACGGGAGATCTGGAGGCGGCGCTTCTTCTGCTTGGCGGCGACGCCCCTTGCTCCTGCTGGCGGAGGCCTGTGCTCCCGCTGGCGGCGGCGCAGATCGTTGGGAACGCGGTAGGAAGGTGGTGACGGGAGAGGCGGAGGGTGGCCGATGGTGGAGCCTCGGGCTCGAGGGCTCGCGGTTGTTGGAAATGAATGAGAAAAAGGTGGGAGTTGGGGGTCTGGGGGGGTCCGCGGTGCGATTTGCGGGATGGACTCAGCTAGGCTGAGTTGTGAAGCTCGATTTGAGCTTCACAACTGGGCCTGGCTGAGGAGCGTTTTTCTGTATGAGGTGGGATAGCTGAGATGTGTTGACCCAGCCTAACAAACACATGCTTCTCTAAAAATCTGTGTGGAGATGAGATTTTCTGAGTTGCCCAGTCTACCAAACACACCTTTAGGTTAGCTGCAAATAATATGGTGTTTAATCTAATTATTCCCTTTGTTTCAAAGGAAATGTAATTATTCCCTTAAAATACTTCATACCGTATCTTAAAATACCGGGGCCGCCAACGTTCTCGCCGACTCCTGCTCGACGCGGAACTTCGCCGCTCGACGAGCTCCTTCTTCGACCTCTGCGCCTCGAGAGCCACCCGGTGCGCCTCGATGTCGTATGCGGGCGTCGTAGACGGAGCGGCGTGGTGAAGGGGCCATTCGGCCGTGCATCGCCGGCTGCCATGAAGACGGCGGCGTGGAGGTGGTACTGCGGCGCCTCGACGTCTCCCGGGTTAGAACCAGGGTGACGGAGTCCGCGATTGACTCCGCGACGATGGATCCAGCGACTAACGCCGCAACCGCCAACTCGCCCTCGACGTAAGCTTCGGCAGAGAGCGGGAGAGTGGCGGTGAGGAGCTGGCCCGGCGCATATGGATCATGCAGTTGGTCGAGGTGGACCTCGACGGGGTCGCTGACGCCGGCGAGGCCGACGAAGAGGTTGATCATGCCGATCGGCACCATCCAGGCGTGGGTGATTGGCGCCGTTGTCGGGTGGTAGGTGCTCGGATGGATGTGGAAGAAGCCCCACCGGCAGATAGACGACTTGTTGGTTGCTCGTTCGGCGGCCGCTCGGCTCGACTCCGGGCGCCGTTGTTCCTGACATGGGCCGCCCCGTCCGGGGTCGACAACGCTCTCGCCGACTCCTGCTCGACGCGGAACTTCTGCCGCTCGACGAGCTCCTTCTTCCTCTGCGCCTCGAGAGCCACCCGGTGCGCCTCGATGTCGTCTGCGGGCGTCGTCGATGGGAGCGGCGTGGTGAAGGTGTCATTCGGCCGTGCATCGCCGGCTGCCATGAAGACGGCGGCGTGGCGGTGGTACCGCTGCGCCTCGACGGAGTCGGCTCCGAGTCGTTGTCGAAGAGGGGAGGATGGAGCTGTCCTCGTAGTCTCCCGGGTTAGAACCAGGGTGACGGAGTCCGCGATTGACTCCGCGACGATGGATCCAGCGACTAACGCCGCAACCGCCAACTCGCCCTCGACGTAAGCTTCGGCAGAGAGCGGGAGAGTGGCGGTGAGGAGCTGGCCCGGCGCATATGGATCATGCAGTTGGTCGAGGCGGACCTCGACGGGGTCGCTGACGCCGGCGAGGCCGACGAAGAGGTTGATCATGCCGATCGGCACCATCCAGACGTGGGTGATTGGCGCCGTTGTCGGGTGGTAGGTGCTCGGATGGATGTGGAAGAAGCCCCACCGGCAGATAGACGACTTGTTGGTTGCTCGTTCGGCGGCCGCTCGGCTCGACTCCGGGGCGCCGTTGTTCCTGACATGGGCCGCCCCGTCCGGGGTCGACAACGCTCTCGCCGACTCCTGCTCGACGCGGAACTTCTGCCGCTCGACGAGCTCCTTCTTCCTCTGCGCCTCGAGAGCCACCCGGTGCGCCTCGATGTCGTCTCGCGGCGTCGTCGATGGGAGCGGCGTGGTGAAGGGACATTTGGGCGTGCATAGCCGCTTGCCATGAAGACGGTGGCGTGGCGGTGGTACTCGCGGCGCCTCAACGGAGTCGGGCTCCGAGTTGTTGTCGAAGAGGGGGAGGATGGAGCTGTCCTCGTAGTCTCCCAGGTTAGAGACCAGGGTGATGGAGTCCGCGACTGACTCCACAACGATGGATCCGGCGACTAACGCCGCAGCTGCCGACTCGCCCTCGACGTAAGCTTCGCCGCAGAGCGGGAGAGTGGCGGTGAGGAGCTGGCTCGGCGCATATGGATCATGCAGTTGGTCGAGGCGGACCTCAACGGGGTCTCTGACACCGGCGAAGCCGATGAAGAGGTTGATCATGCCAATCGGCACCATCCAGGCGTGGGTGATTGGCGCCGTTGTCGGGTGGTAGGTGCTCGGATGGATGTGGAAGAAGCCCCAACGGCGGATAGACGAGTAGGGCCTCGCCGCAGATCTAAGGCCAGACGCCCCACGCTCCGACCAAGGTATATATCAATGACTACTTTGTGCATCTAGAATACCGACAAATATTCGCATACTTCTTGCAAAGTTTTTCCTCTAGTTATTTCCGTATAAAAATTACATCCCATTCAGTAGAAAGAAGTCGGTCACCCGAGGGGCCTGAATTATTTTATATTTATTAGAGGTGGATATTCTGCAAATTTATTCAATAGATATCAATTCCAAAAAACAAAATAAACCTTTTGTCCCGCCAATCTGGTTATTTTGTTGAGACTAAAAATCAGCGTGAGGGAAAATTTTTAGTTCTTCCCGCTGTCATACACTTTTCCCTCCAATTAATAGCTCCTATATATAGAGGGCTAGCTCCTCCATCCCGTAGTATCAGCGTGAAACAAAAAACGCCGTAATTAACTCATACCGAGTATATCTGATCTAATCTACAGAGAACCACCACCGCGCCCCCTCGCCCCGCCCGCCACAGCGCCCAGCACCGCGCCGCCCCCCACCATTGCGCCTCCCACAACACCTAGCCGGCCCTTCCCCCGCCATCTCGCCGCCTCCCAACACCTCGCCGCCGAGCCACCCACCACATCCCGTCCCCCTCCCCCCACCAACCACCACAGCACGGCGATCTCCATTCCCGTCGAGAATACACTCTTCTCGCAGTGCCACTGCACCAACGAGGTAATCCGGCAGGCTTCTACCACGGCTTGAGGTTGATTTGGTTATATCTATATGTTCTGCTCCCTCTGATCTTGTTTAATTGATGCTACATCTGTACGCATGTAAACCAGTATGTGTGCACCACTCGCCAATATTTTTGAGCACGTAACTCTCTCGTTACACTCATATGGAAATTTCATAATGTAATGTTGTATTATGCCCTCCACATCGGTATATGATTTTCAGTAGTGGGCATATGGTAAACGGCATGGCAAGCGATAAACAAAGTTAACACCAAATAGGCTGAGCATAAAAGAAAATAATATCTAAATATGAAGTTACTTCCTATCTAAAATATTGAATGTTTAGGCATCATTTTCATATCTACCATTCATTCAGGCAAACATCACTAAATTTTAGCTTGATAGGAGAAGGTGAAAAATATGGCAAGATTACATGCAGTACATCTGCACTTTGATGCCACAATATGTGTGCCTACACCAATATGTTTGTAGCCTAGAATTTCAATTAGCAGGATTTTCTTCAAAATTATTCGACTATATCTATACATTCTAGGTCTTAACTCATTATCAATCAGCAAGAGGTCAATGTACAGTTTGCACTCAGACCTTTTTGTCGGTGTTAGACTTGCAGAGTCTGATAGTTCGCTGAGCATAGAACTGCCGGTTCTGAACTAGTACTAGAATGATGGCTAGGTAACAGATGCACACATGCTGTATTCTCGTTGTTGCTTCACATTTTTCAGTTAGTCGTCAGTTAACTTTTTTCACTTGAAGTACTCGTATTAATTTTGTATATGCTCCAGGTTAGTAAATTATTAGTATATCTACTTGGCCTATGCGGATCATACTTTCATGTTTCTACATTTAAATTTGACTTCTTGGGTTGATCGTAAAAGTTGCACTTGTGGTATGATTGCATCATAACAGGCCCTAGCTGAGAAGAATGTAATTAGTCGTTCCCTTCTGAAGAATACACATCATGCTGGGACAAAGAGTTATGCTCGTTGGGGTGAAGACATAGTGAGTAATCCTCATTCATGAAGTTTTTTTTCTCTACCTCTGTTTTCTTTATCATGTCGTTGTTCTTTTTATTTTGTAGAGACAAGCTGATCCTGAGAAGAAACGACCACACCGATCAACAGTTTACTTAGCAACTCACAAGAAGAAAGATGCTCCTGAAAATAAAGAGAAAAATGATCGTCTGGTATGCAATATTTATGTGCTTTTTAATTTTAAAGTTGCAGTTTTCAGGGGTCAACTTACAAATTCAGTCTAGCAAGTATTATATGCATGATTCTTATCTTATAGGATCGATTGGAGGATCTAATAGCTCAACGTCCAGAGTTGGGACAAAATGTCAATGGAAGAGTTGCATGGGAAGGTGATGCCCTACGGGAAGTGTTAGGGGAAGAAAAGACTGGACAGGTTCATGGCATGGGCTTGCTTCCAACTCCTAAGCAAGTCTATGGTCGAACACCACGGTATCTCAAGAACATCAATATGACTACAACTCGATGGACCAGCGTGTGAAGGTGAACATGATGTCCGGGGGAAATAGCAATGATGAAGGAACATATAAGAAGGCTTGAAGATAGGAATAATAAAGAAGGCCATGGGAATGAAATAGAAGAAGAGGTAAATGAAGTCCTTTTCTCTTCCTATTGTATGCATTTCTTCCAATATTTTACTTAGACTTGTTACTTATGTAGGAAAATCTACGATCAAACAATAATGTTATTTCTGCTACCAGTACTACATGGTAAAACAAAGGTAAATGTCAATACATGGCTATATCATTGCCTGCCACTTCAAACCTTGTATTGATATTCCAGTCTGTAGAGAGTTCAATGCAGTGGACCTGTTGAAGCAAACTCATCTATGCAGCATGGCATATCTCAGGATAATTTATTGCTTTCACGTGAAAAGGTTATGGCTACTTTTACTCATGTCAAAAAAGATAGAATATAAAATAGTTACTTGCTTAACATTTCTGTGTCACGGAACCAGGATGGTGAGCATGACAATAGCAATCAATTACTTATGCAACAAAATTCATCGCTGCCACAAGACCCTGTTAGTGGTTCTATGCCAGAGGTAATATTCATGTGCTTTTGGGTTTTGAAGTTGCAGCTTTCTGTAGTTCCGGGCTATGAATATCACTCCATGTACTATTATTCTCTTGTGTAGGTGAGGGAAACGGGAGATCTGATTGATGAATCTTTTGCACGATTAGACCAACAGAGGATCAAAAATAAGCGTGGAAGCTCAGTACCCTCAAAACCCTCGAAAAGACTGGCATACATCTTCACTCAAGGTAAATATCCGCACAATATCTACAATCACCAAGTTATTTGCTTCGGAGTCATACGATGTGCCCTTTAATACCTTGTTTCACCAAAATGGCATTACAAAATGTAGTTGCACATCTATTAATGTTGTCCCGCAACCAACTTCATTTATTATTTTCTTATGTAATCAACACCGTATCATAGCAGTAACTTCGTATACTCGAATTTGTAGAATACTGAATTGGTATTTGATCATTAAACTTCTAAGCATGTACTTTCTCTTGCTATTACTATTAATATTTAAAATCCAAACATATTAGGACCTGGTAATACATGCACTCTACTTTCTCTTGTTATTACTATTAAAGATCCAAACAGATTGATTAGGACTTGGTAATACCTGCACTCAATGTATTATTCTGGTAGTATTAGAAATATATAGTTAGAAACTTGTACATATGCCATACTTAAATATGCAACATCTAGTAGCATAAAATGTGTAGTCTAGAAGATATCATGGCCATGACACACTTAGTATTTTACATGCAACTATAAACATGTTGTGTTTATTTCGAGAACGCGAGTACTTTTTGAGGGTGATGTTGCATGTGGTGTATATGCCTTGCTGGCCTTTAAGAAACTAGTGCATCAATGTGTGTTTGTAACAAAGCCTTTAACTATGACCATGTGTATCCGTTGCCATTTTTTATGCAAATATATAATACTTGTCATTGAATGCTAATATTGATCATAATATAGGCTGGTTGTGAAGTAGTTCTTAGAACTTCAACCTATCCAAACAAGCGGAATGTTGCATATGCTACTATTCGGAGCACTGATCCCGCAACTAAGGTCGGTGGTATTGAGTTGGGTGCGGAATTTTCACTAGTGCGCAAAGATGAACCTATAATGGATAATGAGGAATTAGTAAGGGAAGTATCTGATTGCAAGACCATTGGTGATGCTTTTTCGTTGGGATTCTTAATTGCTTGGCCTACAGCTTTCGTGAGTTATTTTCTTCCCTTTAATATTTTATAAACTTATTTATGTACATTTAATCATCAACTATAGTTTTCAATTTTATTTTACAGATTCGAAAGAAAGATTGAGTTCCAGTGAAGTTCCTGATTGGATCAAAGAGGAAATAAAGTTTGAAGATTTTTCTGAGTAGTAGTTGTAGTTTACATTGATAGAATGAAAAATGTACGGAGTATTGTTATTTTAAGAGGATATTTTTCTTTCGTCGAATTTATGCAAATGTGATACTGTGTAATATTCTTTATAATTGTGTTTTCTATAGATATGATTGTTAAGATGTCGCACCAAGTATTAGCATTTTTTAATTATAATATATATGTGTCCTACACTCTTATATATTTATAATAGATGATTCTATTTGTGTGCAAGCGTTGTGGTTCAAGCTTTCACATTGTAATGGCGTGTGCTTCTATTTGTCTCACATTGTGATGACATCAAGCATCATACTAAAGTAGTTAATTGATTGTGCAATTCATTAATTGTATTACATAAATATATATTTCCTAAATTAGGCACCTTATTTAGTGATTAATAATAAAAATACATTTATTATGTTGTAATAATGATATCGTAGTGTTACTGTTCATGTTACCGTAGATACAAAATGTGTTACTAAGTATAAATCATTGTGTTACAAATGTACATATATTATGTTACTATTCGCGCCACAAAGCTAAAAGAATGTTACTAATTATGTTACTACAACTACAAAAATATGTTACCACCAATGTTCTACATCTATGAAAATATGTTACTGTCGGTGTTACTATAGTTTAGAAAATGTGTTACCAACACATCTAGTAACACAGAATATGCGTGTTACTACAATATAAATTGTAACACAATATTTGACATATGGTAACAATTATTATGTGTGACTCGGGACGTCACCTAGTAACACGGCCTAATGGAACACATCTCAAAATATGTTACTACGTGGGCTAGTAACATTGTTTTGGACCTGTAGTAACACAACATGGTGTTACCAAAGCTCGTTCCGTTGTAG
>NC_061511.1:233412290-233648280 GCF_022539505.1 Lolium rigidum | reverse complement strand
TCTTCTCCTCATTGTGCTATCATGTTAGATCTTGTGAGCTGCCTATCATGATCAAGATCATCTATTTGTAATGCTACATGTTGTGTTTGTTGGGATCAGATGAATATTGAATACTATGTCAAGTTGATTATCAATCTATCATATATGTTGTTTATGTTCTTGCATGCTCTCCGTTGCTAGTAGAGGCTGCGGCCAAGTTGATACTTGTGACTCCAAGAGGGAGTATTTATGCTCGATAGTGGGTTCATGCCTCCATTAAATGCAGGACGGTGACGAGAAAGTTCTAAGGTTGTGGATGTGCTTTGTTGCCACTAGGGATAAAACATCGATGCTTTGTCTAAGGATATTTGTGTTGATTACATTACGCACCATACTTAATGCAATTGTACTGTTGTTTACAACTTAATACGGAAGGGGTTCGGATGATAACCTGAAAGTGGACTTTTTAGGCATAGATGCATGCTTTGGATAGCGGTCTATGTACTTTGTCGTAATGCCACTGATTAAATCTCATAGTACTCATCATGATATATGTATGTGCATTGTTATGCCTTCTTTATTTGTCAATTGCCCAACTGTAATTTGTTCACCCAACATCTGTTTATCTTATGGGAGAGACACCACTAGTGATCTGTGGACCCGGTCCTATTTTTTACATCTGAAATACAATCTACTGCAATTGTTCTTTCTTGTTCTTCGCAAACAATCATCATCATCCACACTATACATCTAATCCTTTGTTTACGACAAGCCGGTGAGATTGACAACCTCACTATGTACGTTGGGGCAGAAATCCTGTGATTGTGTTGTGCGGGTTCCACGTTGGCGCCGGAATCCATGGTGTTGCGCCGCACTACACTCCGCCACCAACAACCTTCAACGTGCTTCTTGGCTCCCTACTGGTTCGATAAACCTTGGTTTCTTTACGAGGAAAACTTGCTGCTGTGCACATCACACCTTCCTCTTGGGGTTCCCAACGGACGTGTGTCTCACGCGCATCAAGGCTGTTTTTACGGCGCCGTTGCGGGGAGATCAAGACACTGCTTGCAAGGGGAGTCTCCACTTCCAATCTCTTTACTTTGTTTTTGTCTTGCTTTATTTTATTTACTACTTTGTTTGCTGCACTAAAACAAAACACACAAAAAATTAGTTGCTAGTTTTACTTTATTTCTTGTCTTGTTCTCCATATCAAAAACACAAAAAAATTAGTTACTTGCATTTACTTTATCTAGTTTGCTTTATTTACTATTGCTAAAATGAATACTCACTGAAAACACTAAGTTGTGTGACTTCACAAACACTAATAATAATGATTTCTTATGCACACCTATTGCTCCACATGCTACTACGACGAGAATTCTTTGAAATTAAACACTGCTTTCTTGAATCTTGTTATGAGAGAGCAATTTTACGGTGTTAGTTACGATGATCTTTGCTTGCCCATCTTAATAATTTTATTGAACTATGTGAAATGCAAAAGTATAAGGATGTAGATGGTGATATTATAAAATTAAAATTGTTTCCTTTCTCCTTAAGAGGAAGAGCTAAAGATTAGTTGCTATCTTTGCCTAAGAATAGTATTGATTCATGGACTAAATGTAAGGATGCTTTTATTGGTAGATATTATCCTCCTGCTAAAATTATATCTTTGAGAAGTAGCATAATGAATTTTAAGCAATTAGATAATGAACATGTTGCTCAAGCATGGGAGAGAATGAAATCTTTGGTAAAGAATTGCCCAACCCATGGACTAACTACTTGGATGATCATCCAAACCTTCTATGCGGGATTGAATTTTTCTTCGCGGAACCTATTGGATTCAGCTGCTTGGAGGTACCTTTATGTCCATCACTTTGGGGGCGGCAACAAAGCTTCTTGATAATATGATGATAAATTACTACTGAATGGCACACGGAAAGAGCTCCACAAGGTAAGAAGGTAAATTCGTTGAAGAAACCTCCTCCTTGAGTGATAAGATTGATGCTGATTATGTCTATGCTTGTGAATGGTAGATCTAATGTTGATCCTAATAATGTTCCTTTAGCTTCATTGGTTGCTCAAGAAGAAAATGTTGATGTGAACTTCATTAAAAATAATAATTTCAACAACAATGCTTATAGGAATAATTCGGTAACAACTATAGGCCATATCCTTCTGCTAATGGTAATGGTTATGGTAATTCTTATGGGAATTCTTACAACAATAATAGGAGTGTACCCCCTGGTCTTGAAGCCATGCTTAAAGAATTTATTAGTACACAAAGCTGCTTTTAACAAATACTGTTGAGGAAAAGCTTGATAAAATTGATATTCTTGCTTCTAAGGTTGATAGACTTGCCTCTGATGTTGATCTTTTAAAATTGAAAGTTATGCCTAATAAGGATAATGAAAATAAGATTGTTACTACAGCAAATGCCATCCAAGTTAGAATTAATGAGAATATAAGATTGATGGCTGAATTGCATGCTAGGTGGGAAAGAGAAGAAAATGAAAAACTTGCTAAAGAGAATAATGTAGCTAAAGTTTGGACTATTACCACCACTAGTAATGATAATGATTCACATGTTGCTACACCTCCTACTATCAATGGTAAAATAATTGGTGTTGGCAATGTTTCTACTCCTAGTGCAAAGCGTGCAAAATTGCTGAGCTGCTAAAAGCTGAAGCCTTGTGATAAAGCTGCTGAAATTTTTTCCAACATTGGGGACAATGATCCCATTGCTGTAGGTCATAATGATTTAGACTTTGATGATTGTCACATCTCTGAAGTTATAAAGTTCTTACAAAAACTTGCTAAAAGTCCCAATGCTAGTGCTATAAATTTGGCCTTTACAAAACATATTACAAATGCTCTCATAAAAGCTAGAGAAGATAAACTAAAACTTGAAACTTCTATTCCTAGGAAGTTAGAAGATGGTTGGGAGCCCATCATTAAGATGAGGGTCAATGATTTTGATTGTAATGCTTTATGTGATCTTGGTGCAAGTATTTCTGTTATGCCTAAGAAAATCTATGATATGCTTGACTTGCCACCATTGAAAAATTGTTATTTGGATGTTAATCTTCTTGATAATGCTATAAAGAAACCTTTGGGGAGGATTGATAATGTTCGTATTATGGTTAACAATAACCTTGTCCCCGTTGATTTTGTTGTCTTGGATATTGAATGCAATGCATCTTGTCCCATTATATTGGGAAGACCTTTTCTTGAGCTGTTGGTGCTACCATTGATATGAAGGAAGGTAATATTAAATATCAATTTCCTCTCAAGAAAGGTATGGAACACTTCCCTAGAAAGAAAATGAAGTTACCTTATGATTCTATTATTAGAACAAATTATGATGTTGATGCTTCATCTCTTGATAATACTTGATTCACACTTTACGCGCCTAGGTGAAAGGCGTTAAGAAAAGCGCTTATGGGAGACAACCCATTATTTTACTTCTGCACTTTGTTTTATATTTGAGTCTTGGAAGTTGTTACTACTGTAGCAACCTCTCCTTATCTTTATTTTATTGCATTGTTGTGCCAAGTAAAGTCTTTGATAGTAAAGTCAATACTAGATTTGGATTACTAGCTGCAGAAACAGATTTCTTCTTTGTCACGAATTTGGGTATGGTTCTCTGTAGGTAACTCAGAAAAATCTGCCAATTTACGTGCGTGATCCTCGGATATGTACGCAACTTTCATTCAATTTGGGCATTTTCATCGAGCAAGTCTGGTGCCTCTAAAAAATTCGTCTTTACGGACTGATTACTGTTTTGACAGATTCTGCCTTTTATTTCGCATTGCTTGTTTTGCTATGTTTGATGGATTTCTTTGTTCCATTAACTTTCGGTAGCTTTGTGCAATGTCCGGAAGTGTTAAGAATGATTATGTCACCTCTGAATATATGAATTATGCACTGACCCTCTAATGAGTTTGTTTTAAGTTTGGTGTGGAGGAAGTTTTCAAGGGTCAAGAGAGGAGGATGATACAATATGATCAAGAAGAGTGAAGAGTTTAAGCTTGGGGATGCCCCGTGGTTCATCCCTGCATATTTTAAGAAGACCCAAGCGTCTAAGCTTGGGGATGCCCAAGGCATCCCTTCTTCATCGACAACTTATCAGGTCACCTCTAGTGAAACTATATTTTTATTCCGTCACATCTTATGTGCTTTACTTGGAGCGTCTTGTTTGTTTTTGTTTTTGTTTTGTTTGAATAAGATCGGATCCTAGCATTCTTTGTTTGGGAGAGAGACACGCTCATTGTTTCGTATGAACACATATGTTCTTAGCTTTATCTTTAATGTTCATTGCGAAAGTTGGACTATTTCATTCATTGCTATATGGTTGGAAACGGAAAATGCCGCATGTGGTAAATGGTATAATGTCTTGAATAATGTGATACTTGGCAATTGTTGTGCTCATATAGATCATGTTTAAGCTCTTGCATCATGTACCTTGTACCCATTAATGAATAACTACATAGAGCTTGTTAAAATTTGGTTTGCATGATTGATCTCTAGAGTCTAGATATTTTCTAGTTAAGGTGTTTGAACAACAAGGAGACAATGTAAAGTCTTATAATAGTTACAATATGTTCATATGTGAGCTTTGCTGCACCTTTTATACTTGAGTTTGCTTCAAACAACCTTGCTAGCCTAGCCTTGTATTGAGAGGAATTCTTCTCGTGCATCCAAATCCTTGAGCCAAATACTATGCCATTTGTGTCCACCATACCTACCTACCACATGGTATTTCTCCGCCATTCCAAAGTACATTACTTGAGTGCTACCTTTAAACTTCTATTCTTTGCCTTTACAATATATAGCTCATGGGACAAATAGCCTTAAAAACTATTGTGGTGAAGAATATGTACTTATGTGTCTTATTTCTTAATAAGTTGCTTGTTGAGCGGTAACCATGTTTACGGGACGCCATCAACTTTTACCTTTGTTGAATATCATGTGAGTTGCTATGCATGTTCGTCTTGTCTGAAGTAAGGGCGATTTTCATGATCAAATGGTTTGAGTATGCATATTGTTAGAGAAGAACATTGGGCCGCTAACTAAAGCCATGATTCATGGTGGAAGTTTCTGTTTGGACACAAATCCTCAATCTCTTATGAGAATATTAACTGTTGTTGAATGCTTATGCATTAAAGAGGAGTCCATTATCTGTTGTCTATGTTGTCCCGGTATGGATGTCTAAGTTGAGAATAATCAAAAGCGAGAAATCCAATGCGAACTTTCTCCTTAGACCTTTGTACGAGGCGGCATAGAGGTACCCCTTTGTGACACTTGGTTGAAACATATGCTATGCAATGATAATCCGTGTTAATCCAAGCTAATTAGGACAAGGTGCGAGCACTATTAGTATACTATGCATGAGGCTTGCAACTTATAGGATATCTTATACATAACACATATGCTTTATTACTACCGTTGACAAAATTGTTTCTTGTTTTCAAAATGAAAAGCTCTAGCACAAAAATAGTAATCCATGCTTCCCTCTGCGAAGGGCCTATTCTTCTACTTTATTGTTGAGTCGGTTTACCTACTTCTTTCTATCTTAGAAGCAAACACTTGTGTAAAGCTGTGTGCATTGATTCTTACATGTTTACCTATTGCACTTGTTATATTACTTTGTGTTGACAATTATCCATGAGATAAATATGTTGAAGTTGAAAGCAACCGCTGAAACTTATATCTTCCTTTGTGTTGCTTCAATGCCTTTACTTTGAATTTATTGCTTTATGAGTAACTCTTATGCAAGTCTTATTGATGCTTGTCTTGAAAGTATTATTCATGAAAAGTCTTTGCTATATGATTCATTTGTTTACTCATTATCTTCATCATTGCTTCGAATCGCTGCATTCATCTCATATGCTTACAATAGTATGATCAAGATTATGATAGCATGTCACTTCAGAAATTATCTTTGTTATCGTTTACCTACTCGAGGGCGAGTAGGAACTAAGCTGGGGATGCTTGATACGTCCCAAACGTATCTATAATTTCTTATGTTCCATGCTACTTTTATGATGATACTCACATGTTTTATACACATTATATGTCATTATTATGCATTTTCCGGCACTAACCTATTGACGAGATGCCGAAGAGCCGATTCTTGTTTTCTGCTGTTTTTGGTTTCAGAAATCCTAGTAAGGAAATATTCTCGGAATTGGACGAAATCAACGCCCGGGGGCCTATTTTTCCACGAAGCTTCCGAGAAGTCCGAAGAGGAAACGAAGTGGGGCCACGAGGTGGCGACACACTAGGGCGGCGCGGCCCAAGCCACTGGCCGCGCCGGCCTGCTGTGTGGGCCCCTCGTGACGCCCACGACCTACCCTTCCGCCTACATATAGTCTTCGTCGCGAAACCCCGATGCGAGAGCCACGATACGGAAAACCTTCCGGAGACGCAGCCGCCGCCAATCCCATCTCGGGGGATTCGAGGAGATCGCCTCCGGCACCCTGCCGGAGAGGGGAATCATCTCCCGGAGGTCTCTTCATCGCCATGATCGCCTCCGGATCGATGTGTGAGTAGTTCACCCCTGGACTATGGGTCCATAGCAGTAGCTAGATGGTCGTCTTCTCCTCATTGTGCTATCATGTTAGATCTTGTGAGCTGCCTATCATGATCAAGATCATCTATTTGTAATGCTACATGTTGTGTTTGTTGGGATCCGATGAATATTGAATACTATGTCAAGTTGATTATCAATCTATCATATATGTTGTTTATGTTCTTGCATGCTCTCCGTTGCTAGTAGAGGCTCCGGCCAAGTTGATACTTGTGACTCCAAGAGGGAGTATTTATGCTCGATAGTGGGTTCATGCCTCCATTAAATGCGGGACGAGTGACAGAAAGTTCTAAGGTTGTGGATGTGTTGTTGCCACTAGGGATAAAACATCGATGCTTTGTCTAAGGATATTTGTGTTGATTACATTACGCACCATACTTAATGCAATTGTACTGTTGCTTGCAACTTAATACCGGAAGGGGTTCGGATGATAACCTGAAAGTGGACTTTTTAGGCATAGATGCATGCTTGGATAGCGGTCTATGTACTTTGTCGTAATGCCACTGATTAAATCTCATAGTACTCATCATGATATATGTATGTGCATTGTTATGCCTTCTTTATTTGTCAATTGCCCAACTGTAATTTGTTCACCCAACATGCTATTTATCTTATGGGAGAGACACCACTAGTGAGCTGTGGACCCCGGTCCTATTCTTTACATCCGAAATACAATCTACTGCAATTGTTCTTTCTTGTTCTTCGCAAACAAACATCATCTTCCACACTATACATCTAATCCTTTGTTTACGACAAGCCGGTGAGATTGACAACCTCAGCTGTTACGTTGGGGCAAAGTACTGTGATTGTGTTGTGCGGGTTCCACGTTGGCGCCGGAATCCCTGGTGTTGCGCCGCACTACACTCCGCCACCAACAACCTTCAACGTGCTTCTTGGCTCCTACTGGTTCGATAAACCTTGGTTTCTTTCTGAGGGAAAACTTACTGCTGTGCACATCACACCTTCCTCTTGGGGTTCCCAACGGACGTGTGTCTCACGCGCATCAGTTGGCGCCGGAATCCCTGGTGTTGCGCCGCACTACACTTCGCCGCCATCAACCTTCAACGTGCTTCTTGGCTCCTACTGGTTCGATAAACCTTGGTTTCTTACTGAGGGAAAACTTGCTACTGTACGCATCACACCTTCCTCTTGGGGTTCCCAACGGACGTGTGTTAACTGCACGCATCAAGCTCTTTTTCTGGCGCCGTTGCCGGGGAGATCAAGACACGCTGCAAGGGGAGTCTCTCACATCCTATCTCTTTAGTTTGTTTTTGTCTTGCTTTACTTTACCTTATTTACTGCTTTGTTTGCTCTTATATCAAAACACAAAAAAATTAGTTGCTAGTTTTACTTTATTTACTGTCTTGTTCTCTATATTAAAAACACAAAAAAATTAGTTACTTGCATTTACTTTATTTAGTTTGCTTTATTTACTACTGCTAAAATGGGTACTGTTGAGAATACTAAGTAGTGTGATTTCACTAGTAAGGCTTAATGGAAAACAACAAAAATATTAGAGATCTTTATAGTATTTATCTTGAGTTAGGACATGAGGTGTTTGAAGAGAAAATTAAAAAACCTATGGAACTTTATATGCATGCTAATGGCAATGTTATTAGTATGAATGCTTTGAACACCATTGTTGCTAATGCTATGGAAAATTCTAAGCTTGGGGAAGCTGGTTTTGAGGAGTATCATATTTTCAGTCCACCTACTATTGAGGAGAAAATTAATTATGATTACAATATGCCTCCTATATATGATGATTATGGTGATGAGAATAATAATGATAGCTATCTTATTGAATTTGCTCCCACTACAATTAATGGTAATGACTATGCTTATGTGGAGAGTAATAATTTTATGCATGTAGCTCATGATAAGAATGTTTCATGTGATATTTATATTGTGGATTTCATCAATGATGCTACTGAAAGTTATTATGAGAGAGGGAAACATGGTTATATGCATCTTAATAATATTAAGTTTCCCTCTTTATGTTGAGAATCTTGAAGTTGCGCTTGTGTTGCCTTTTTATGCTTGTTGCTTTGTGCTTTCAGTACTTGTTCCCTTACAAGATTCCTTTTCATAGGAAGTGGGTTAGACTTAAAAGTGTTTCTTATTTGCTTTTGATGCTCTCTTTTGCTTCAACTCTAATTTCTTGCGAGAGCATCATTAAAATTACTGAGCCCATCTTAATGGCTATAAAGAAAGCACTTCTTGGGAGATAACCCATGTATGTTTTTATTACTATTTTGTTGAGTCTTGGAAGTTGTTACTACTGTAGCAACCTCTCCTTATCTTTATTTTATTGCATTGTTGTGCCAAGTAAAGTCTTTGATAGTAAAGTCAATACTAGATTTGGATTACTGCATAGAAACAGATTTCTTACTGTCACGAATTTGAGTAGAATTCTCTGTAGGTAACTCAGAAAAATCTGCCAATTTACGTGTGTGATCCTCAGATATGTACGCAACTTTCATTCAATTTGAGCATCTTCATCTGAGCAAGTAAGTGCCCCAGAAAAATTCGTCTTTACGGACTGTTCTGTTTTGACAGATTCTGCCTTTTATTTCGCATTGCCTGTTTTGCTATGTTTGATGGATTTGTTTGTTCCATTAACTTTCAGTAGCTTTGTGCAATGTCCGGAAGTGTTAAGAATGATTATGTCACCTCTGAATATATGAATTATGCACTAACCCTCTAATGAGTTTGTTTTGAGTTTGGTGTGGAGGAAGTTTTCAAGGGTCAAGAGAGGAGGATGATACAATATGATCAAGAAGAGTGAAAATTCTAAGCTTGGGGATGCCCCCGTGGTTCATCCCTGCATATTTTAAGAAGTCTCAAGCATCTAAGCTTGGGGATGCCCAAGGCATCCCCTTCTTCATCGACAACTTATCAGGTCACCTCTAGTGAAACTATATTTTTATTCAGTCACATCTTATGTACTTTACTTGGAGCGTCTATTTGCTTTTATTTTTGTTTTCTTTGAATAAAATCGGATCCTAGCATTCTTTGTGTGGGAGAGAGACACGCTCCGCTGTTGCATATGAACACATGTGTTCTTAGCTTTATTCTTAATGTTCATTGCGAAGGTTGAACTACTTCGTTCATTGATATATGGTTGGAAACGGAAAATACCGCATGTGGTAAATGGTATAATGTTTTGAATAATTTGATACTTGGCAATTGTTGTGCTCATATAGATCATGTTTAAGATCTTGCATCATGTACTTTGTACCTATTAATGAAGAACTACATAGAGCTTGTTAAAATTTGGTTTGCATGATTGGTCTCTCTAAGTCTAGATATTTTCTGGTTAAGGTGTTTGAACAACAAGGAGACGATGTAAAGTCTTATAATGCTTACAATATGTTCATATGTGAGTCTTGCTGCACCATTTTATACTTGAGTTTGCTTCAAACAACCTTGCTAGCCTAGCCTTGTATTGAGAGGGATTCTTCTCGTGCATCCAAATCCTTGAGCCAAAAACTATGCCATTTTTGTCCACCATACCTACCTACCACATGGTATTTCTCTGCCATTCCAAAGTACATTACTTGAGTGCTACCTTTAAAATTCTATTCTTTGCCTTTGCAATATATAGCTCATGGGAAAATAGCCTTAAAAACTATTGTGGTGAAGAATATGTACTTATGTATCTTATTTCTTAATAAGTTGCTTGTTGAGCGATAACCATGTTTCTGGGGACGCCATCAACTTTTACCTTTGTTGAATATCATGTGAGTTGCTATGCATGTTCGTCTTGTCTGAAGTAAGGGCGATTTTCATAATCAAATGGTTTGAGTATGCATATTGTTAGAGAAGAAAATTGGGCCGCTAACTAAAGCCATGAATCATGGTGGAAGTTTCAGTTTGGACGCAAATCCTCAATCTCTTATGAGAATATTATCTGTTGTTAAATGCTTATGCATTAAAGAGGAGTCCATTATCTGTTGTCTATGTTGTCCCGGTATGGATGTCTAAGTTGAGAATAATCAAAAGCGAGAAATCCAATGCGAACTTTCTCCTTAGACCTCTATACAGGCGGCATAGAGGTACCCCTTTGTGACCCTTGGTTGAAACATATGCTATGCAATGATAATCCGTGTTAATCCAAGCTAATTAGGACAAGGTGCGAGCACTATTAGTATTCTATGCATGAGGCTTGCAACTTATAGGATATCTTATACATAACACATATGATTTATTACTACCGTTGACAAAATTGTTTCTATGTTTTCAAAATGAAAAGCTCTAGCACAAAAATAGTAATCCATGCTTCCTCTCGCGAAGGGCCATTCTTCTACTTTATTGTTGAGTCAGTTTACCTACTTCTTTCTATCTTAGAAGCAAACACTTGTGTAAACTGTGTGCATTGATTCTTACATGTTTACCTATTGCACTTGTTATATTAATTTGTGTTGACAATTATCCATGAGATATACATGTTGAAGTTGAAAGCAACCGCTGAAACTTATATCTTCCTTTGTGTTATTTCAAAGCTTTCTACTAAGAATTTATTGCTTATGAGTTAACTGTTATGCAAGTCTTATTGATGCTTGTCTTGAAAGTACTATTCATGAAAAGTCTTTGCTATATGATTCAGTTGTTTACTCATTGTCTTCATCATTGCTTCGAATCGCTGCATTCATCTCATGTGCTTTACAATAGTATTGATCAAGATTATGATAGCATGTCACTTCGGAAATTATCCTTGTTATCGTTTACCTAGTCGAGGGCGAGTAGGAACTAAGCTTGGGGATGCTTGATACGTCTCAAACGTATCTATAATTTCTTATGTTCCATGCTACTTTTATGATGATACTCACATGCTTTATACACATTATATGTCATTATTATGCATTTTCCAGGCACTAACCTATTGACGAGATGCCGAAGAGCCGATTGTCTGTTTTCTGCTGTTTTTGGTTTCAGAAATCCTACAAAGGAAATATTCTCGGAATTGGACGAAATCAACGCCCAGGGGCTTATTTTTCCACGAAGCTTCCAGAAGACCGAGGGAGAAACGTAGTGGGGCCACGTGGCGCCGCCACACTAGGGCGGCGCGGCCTAAGGGGGGCCCGCGCGGCCCTAGCGTGTGGGGCCCCCGTGACTCCTCCGACTCCGCCCTTCCGCCTACTTAAAGCCTTCATCGTGAAACCCTCTGTACCGATCGAGAGCCACGATACGGAAAACCTTCCAGAGACGCCACCGCCGCCAATCCCATCTCGGGGGATTCAGGAGATCGCCTCCGGCACCCTGCCGGAGAGGGGAATCATCTCCCGGAGGGCTCTTCATCGCCATGATCGCCTCCGGATCGACGTGTGAGTAGTTCACCCCTGGACTATGGGTCCATAGCAGTAGCTAGATGGTTTTCTTCTCCTCATTGTGCTATCATGTTAGATCTTGTGAGCTGCCTATCATGATCAAGATCATCTATTTGTAATGCTACATGTTGTGTTTGTTGGGATCCGATGAATATTGAATACTATGTCAAGTTGATTATCAATCTATCATATATGTTGTTTATGTTCTTGCATGCTCTCCGTTTCTAGTAGAGGCTCATGGCCAAGTTGATACTTGTAACTCCAAGAGGGAGTATTTATGCTCGATAGTGGGTTCATGCCTCCATTGAATGCGGGACGAGTGACGAAAAGTTCTAAGGTTGTGGATGTGCTGTTGCCACTAGGGATAAAACATCAATGCTTTGTCTAAGGATATTTGTGTTGATTACATTACGCACCATACTTAATGCAATTGTCTGTTGCCTACAACATAATACCGGAAGGGGTTCGGATGATAACCTGAAAGTGGACTATTTAGGCATAGATGCATGCTGGATAGCGGTGTATGTACTTTGTCGTAATGCCCTGATTAAATCACATAGTACTCATCATGATATATGTATGTGCATTGTTATGCCTTCTTTATTTGTCAATTGCCCAACTGTAATTTGTTCACCCAACATGCTATTTATCTTATGGGAGAGACACCACTAGTGAACTGTGGACCCCGGTCCATTCTTTACATCTGAAATACAATCTACTGCAATTGTTCTTTACTGTTCTTCGCAAACAAACATCATCTTCCACACTATACATCTAATCCTTTGTTTACAGCAAGCCGGTGAGATTGAAAACCTCACTGTTACGTTGGGGCAAAGTACTTTGATTGTGTTGTGCAGGTTCCACGTTGGCGCCGGAATCCCTGGTGTTGCGCCGCACTACACTTCGCCGCCATCAACTTTCAACGTGCTTCTTGGCTCCTACTGGTTCGATAAACCTTGGTTTCTTACTGAGGGAAAACTTGTTACTGTATGCATCACACCTTCCTCTTGGGGTTCCCAACGGACGTGTGTTAACTGCACGCATCAAAACTCCAGAAAGACTCCAGGGACGCCGCCGCCATCGCGAAACTCCGTTTCGGGGGACAGAATCTCTGTTCCGGCACGCCCGGGACGGGGAATTGCCCTCGGAGTCATCTTCATCGACATCACCGCCATCTTCATCGCCGTTGCTGTCTCCCATGATGAGGAGGGAGTAGTTCTCCCCCGAGGCTGAGGGCTCTACCGGTAGCTATGTGGTTCATCTCTCTCTCCCATGGTGTGATCTTTATGTGATCATGAGCTTTGTATCACTATTAATCTATGTGCTACTCGTAGTGATGTTATTAAAGTAGTCTATTCCTCCTCCATGATGTAATGTTGACGAGTGTGTGCATCATGTAGTACTTGGCGTAGGTTATGATTGTAATCTCTTGTAGATTATGAAGTTAACTATTACTATGATAGTATTGATGCGATCTATTCCCCCTTTCATAGCTATTGTTGACGAGTGTGTATGCTATGTTAGTACTCGGTCTAAATTGCAATGGTCTATTATGCACTCTAGAGGTTACTGAAATATGAACTCCGGATGTTGTGGAGCTTGTTTACTCCGGCTTGAGGTGTGCTTTTATAGCCCTACACAATGAATGGTGTTTGTTATCCAACAAGAGAGTGTGAGAAAGTAGCACAAGTGAAGAGAAGTTATTTATTTATGTGATCATTGTTGAGAGTGTCCACTAGTGAAAGTATGATCCCTAGGCCTTGTTTCCAAATATCGAATCACCGTTTATTTACTTGTTCTACTGCATGTTTACTTGCTGCCATATTTATTTCAGATTGTTATTACCACTCATATTCATCCATATCACTTGCATCTTACTATCTCTTCGCCGAACTAGTGCACCTATACATCCGACAAGTGTATTAGGTGTGTTGGGGACACAAGAGACTTCTTGTATCTTAATTGCGGGGTTGCTTGAGAGGAATATCTCTGACCTCTACCTCCCGAGTTCGATAAACCTTGGGTGATTCACTTAAGGGAAACTTGCTGCTGTTCTACAAACCTCTGCTCTTGGAGGCCCAACACTCGTCTACAGGAATAGAAGCGTGCGTAGACATCAAGCTATTTTCACGGCGCTCGTTGCCGGGGAGGTAAGGTAAAAGGTATTCACATCCTCCGACTACTAAGCTATTTCCTAGCACTTGTTGCTGGTGTGTGAGTGCTCGAAGCTATTTCCTTTAGATCCTGCAATTGCATCTTTTTGTTTCTTGTTTTTATTTTTCACTAGTTAGGCATAATGGAAAACAACGAGTGAGCTTTTTAATCTATTTCCTGAAATAAGACATGAATTATGTGATGCGAAAATTAAAAAACCTATGGAACCTTATTTGCATGCTAGTAGCATTGTTATTAGTATGAACGCAATTACTGCTAATGCTATGGGAGAAGTCTAAGCTTGGGGAAGCTAGTTTTTGTGATCTTTTTAGCTTCCCATCTTTAGGGGAGAAAATTTGCTCTGATAATACTTTATCTCCCATATGCGATAACTCTAATGATGCTTGTGATATTTTAAATCCACCTACTGAAAGTATTCCTTTCAAGATATCCATGAAAATTATTGAACGTGTTATGGATAACCGCTATGAAGGGGATGGAATTGTCCATCCTGGAGATCATTTACTATTTTTGCATGAATTATGCGGGTTATTCAAGTGTGCAGGTATCTCTATGGATGAAGTGAGGAAGAAACTATTCTCTATGTCGCTGTCTGGTAAAGCGGCGCGTTGGTATAAATTGCTGAAGAATGGTCGATCTATTGGTTGGGAAGAAATTGTACCTCTCTTTTATTCTAAATTTTATCCTCCTCATGAAGTGCATATTGATAGGAATTACATTTATAACTTTTATCCTCGTGATGGAGAGAGCATTTCCCAAGCATGGGGGAGATTGAAGTCATTAATGCTCAAATGTCCCATTCATGAGCTCCCCCGTAATGTTATTACTAATAATTTTTATGCAAGGCTTTCAGGACATCACAAGGACTATCTAGATGCCTGTTTGGAGGGATCTTTCACAAGCAAGGAGGTTGAAGCTAGATGGGATCTTCTTGAAATAATTCAAGGTAATACTGAAGATTGGGAGAACGACAAAGGTAAAGAATCAGGTATAAACTACGAATATGAATGCATTAAGTCTTTCATTGAAACTGTTGATTTTCAAGAGCTTAGTGCTAAATATGGTCTTGATCCTCAAATTATGATCGATTGCTATAGAGCCTTTGCTTCTCATATTAATGTTCCTAAAGAAAATTGGTACATGTATCATGAACCTTTTAAAGACACTTGTATGGAAAATGAAATTGTTGTTAATGATTGCAATAAACATGCCCAAACTTCTGAAAATACTATTTCTTATAAGCATGTTAATTTTTGTGGAATGCATAGACCTTGTGGAATTAATCAAATCGAAGATGAATATTGTATCCATCATAGGAATGAAAAAACTAGAAAGTGGTTTAGGGCTCTAGATGATCTTGGTGAAAAAGTTTGTGCCCTCTATCCTTTTATTTGTGAACTTTGCCATAGAGTGGGTCATTTTAATTTTCAATGCTCCTCCAATGATAATTCGAACCCCATGAGTGTTGCAAATTTGTATTGTGATGATGAAATCCTTCCTAATCAGCATGATGAACTTACTTTATTTTTGGGGTGTGAAGAGTTATCAAGAAAAATTTATTTGTTAGATATGAATGATCTTGATATTAATAGTGTCCTGCATGGGTGTCTTTCTTATTGCATTGATAATTGCCATACAAATACTTACATACAAAATATGTTAGAAGATGACACTTCGCCAAAATATGATAGGACCGCTGTGTGTTTTGAACTTATTGATGAAATGGAGGAATCCTCCCAAGTTTCTTCGATTGTTTCTGGAAATAAATCAGGTTATGTGGAGAAGCCTCCCATCAAGCCTCTCTCTCCTAAAGAAGGGAACGAGGAGAAGGAGAAGAACAAGAAGAAGGGAACGAAGAAGAAGAAGAAGAAGAAGAGGGGGAATAAAAAGAAAGAGGTAACAGCATATCCCAGCGTGTATGAGATAACGATAGGTAACCGTAAGTATGTTGCTCCTAATGATTATTATGATAATGAATCTGAGTACAATGATCTTCCTATGCCCTTTACCTACATTAGTGATCATGATTTGAAAGAGCACACTACTTTTGATATTGAAAATCTACGGGAAACTAATTACTGAAAATGATGATGTTAATAATTGCCATAGTATTAGTACTATCCATGCTTCTTCCCATAATGATATAGAAAGCTCTAAGCTTGGGGATGAGGTGTTTGAAAATTCTTTTGCTACTGATGATTATATGTTTGATACATCTCCTTCTAGTAACAATGATGGTATGGTTACAGATGAACATACTGTGGAAGATAACTATTCTATTTCTTATGATTACACTATGCCTCCAATCTTTGAAAATTATTATAAAGAATGCTATGACACAGGTTATAATTATCCTTATGAAACTTGTAATAGTTATGTTGGGATTGCCAAAAACCATTCCCTTAGTATGCAACTTGTTTACCATGTTCAAATTCTTGATAATGATCCTGTTTCAATTATTATTAGGGATTTCTATTTTCGTGCCCCTGCTTCGTTAGTTGTACTCAGTTTTCCCCAGGTCCTTAGTTTTTCCTCAGTTTTACCCAAACGTTTGTCTGAACCGCAGAAGGAGCTCGGACGGAAGGAATCCGTTAAGTTGGCCGTTCCGTGCCGACGAGTGGGGTCGTGTCGTTTGTGGGGTCGCGTCGTGTGGGACCGCGTCGTGTGGGGCTGGTAGGAAGGGACCGCGTGGGACAGGACGAGGCCGTGTTTGTGGGGCCGTAGCGTGTAGGGCCGTAGCGTGTGGAGCCGTGTGGGTCCGGGACGGGGGCACGAGTGGTTTCGTCTCTTTCGCCCAGATTAGCAGTTTTCAATGTACCTTTTTCCTCTCTATCGCTCGATCTCATATTTGATAGCCCAAATTGGTAGCAAATCTAGAGAAGCTTCTCCTTCTGTTTTTTAACGCCATTCATTTCTTTATGCCTTCGTTTTTACCCAATCGGGTAGGAAATCTAGGGCACAAATCCGAGAGAGAAAATATAGGATAAGCTTGCATACAGGCAACCAACATAGCATAGATATATTCAGGACAGATCCAAATGTAGTACCGATAGATCCAACATAAGCTACATTTTACATGAATTTAATCTGCTCTACGGATAGAGCAGTCACATACGAGAGAGTGCGATAGGCACGTTCAACGCCTCCGGGTGGCGCGTGTGACTCGCTTGGAGGTTGCGCGAGTGAATCCCAAGTGCTTTGTGTTTGGCCATGTACGCATGCACGTTCACGGTACTTCCAACTCTAGCGCCATGGCTGCCAATGGATTCAGCATGGTTCAGCGAGGGTGTTGAAGTTGGTGTCGAAGAGCCTCCTGTTGCGAAGGGGCACTTGTAAATGCCTTGAGCAAAGGGGCGACCGTATTGGCCGGCCTGCAGCCTCTCGAGGACGTGACGAGTCTTGGTGTGGAAGGACTCGTCGTCGCTGTCGACGTCGCTGCTCTCGACCTGTCACGTAGCACCAAAGATCGTGCAAAAAACACGGAGTCAATTGCAACGATGATTGAACAGAGAGTGAACAAAAAATCATGCATGATAATATGGGCTCGAAAAAAAGAGGTAGCCTCAGTTACATTGGACACACTTATATCCAGGATTTGAGTAAGTAAACCAAAGATCATGCACAACAAATTTGTACACACCAATTGTTTATCGACCAAACCACTGAATCAATTTAGGGATGCCCAAATATTCATCATCATCGGCACAAATCTGAAACAAAAGCAAATCACAAACACTAATAACGCAAGATCTAACACAAAAGGATCGAACTAGGAACGGACGAACGAGTAATAACGCAAGATCTAACACAAAAGGATTGAACTAGGAACGGACGAACAAGTAATAACGCAAGATCTAACACAAAAGGATTGAACTAGGAACGGACGAGCAGTAATAACGCAAGATCTAACAAAAAAGGATTGAACTAGGAAGAGACGAACAGTAATAACGCAAGATCTAACACAAAAGGATTGAACTAGGAACGGACGAACCGTAATAACGCTAGATCTAACACAAAATGATTGAAATGAGATAAGAACAAGGGAACAAAGGGTTACCTCCGAATCGTAGTCGACGATGGTGGTGTCGTAGGGGTTCTTCGGCGCGTCGTACTGCACTGGTTCGTACGGGTCCCAATGGACGGGGGCCTGGACGGGGGCGGCGGCCGATGCGCCGGCTGCTACGTTGGAAGCAGCGACGGGGGCCTGGACGGGGGCGGCGGCCGATGCGCCGGCTGCTACGTTGGAAGCAGCGACGGGGGCCTGGACGGGGGCGGCGGCCGATGCGCCGGCTGCTACGTTGGAAGCAGCGACGGGGGCCTGGACGGGGGCGGCGGCCGATGCGCCGGCTGCTACGTTGGAAGCAGCGACAGGGGCCTGGACGGGGGCGGCGGCCGATGCGCCGACAATGGGCATCTCATTCTTCTCCATCGCCGGCGGTTTTCTTCGGGGTTTTTTCTTCGGTTGTGGAGAAGATGATGGGACAGGAGAGGCGGTTGCAGTGAGCCAGTGAGAACGTGCGTCGAGGGAGAGAAAGAGGGGCTCTATAAAGACGAAGGTGGCGTGTACCGCAACACGCGTCCGCTATGCACGGCTGCAGCGTGCACCGCTACACGAGTCTAACCCTGGGACGTTTGGTGTACTCGGTTATAACCTCGGGCCTTATACAGAAATTTTATCCGTACTCAGTTTTCCCCTCGAAGACTTAGACCGGCAAGTGCAATATACTCAGTTTTACCCTCAAGTAGCTGGTCAACAGAGAGTCAACAAATGAGATTAACATAGCTAATTGAGTCATTTCATGCGCAAAAAAATCCAAAAAAAATAAAAACATAGTGGCAACTACTCATGGAGTCTTCCTACGCAACCTGCCAGCCTAGAAAACCTTAACAAACATATATAAATCAAGTTTTACCACAAATTGCCACTTCTCGGAATCACTAGTGTAGCTATGAAGATGCATGGTTTTCCACCCAAACCCCTTTGCAAAACATCTTTCCCAAAACATAGTTTGTCTAAATGATGCCATAATTGTCACACTCATGTATATTTGAATTGCAAATAATTTGATGTAGCCCAATATGAATTATATTGTACAAAACACACATTTTTCATTTTGTAATTCTTTTGTTTGAATCCCTTAGTCTATTTACTATTTATGTGCCCTTGGATTCTTAGTACTACTCAGTTTTGCCCTCAAGTACTTGTCACAAATGCTGCGAGAAGCCCAAACTTATCCCGATTGGTTGAGCCGTTGTCACACGGATCGACTCCACGAACCGTTGATCCACTGATCTAACGGGCAGTATACCCCTATCCGTCTCTTCGTGGCAACCTCTCTCTCTCTCTCTCTCTCTCTCTCTTCGTGGCCACCCATCTCTCTCTCTCTCTCTGTCGGTGGAGAATAAACATGAGGAACATAGTTTGGGATATAGTATTGGTATTTTGAAACGGCCTAAAAGTGGTATAATTTTGTTATAAACATGAGGCATACATTTTTGCTGATTTCGGCGATTGCATTATTTGTCACCCCTCTAACAATTATCAACTATCTTTAGCTGTCCTTTTCTTTTAGGGAATATAGTTTGGGATATGGTATTGGTATTTTGGAAAGGCCTAAAAGTGGTATAATTTTGGTATAAACATGAGGCATACATATTTGCGGATTTCGGGGATTGCATTATTTGTCACCCCTCTAACAATTATCAACTATCTTTAGCTTTCCTTTTCTTTTAGGGAATATAGTTTGGGATATGGTATTGGTATTTTGAAACGGCCTAAAAGTGGTATAATTTTGTTATAAACATGAGGCATACATATTTGCGGATTTCGGGGATTGCATTATTTGTCACCCCTCTAACAATTATCAACTATCTTTAGCTTTCCTTTTCTTTTAGGGAATATAGTTTGGGATATAGTATTGGTATTTTGAAACGGCCTAAAAGTGGTATAATTTTGTTATAAACATGAGGCATACATTTTTGCAGATTTCGGCGATTGCATTATTTGTCACCCCTCTAACAATTATCAACTATCTTTATCTGTCCTTTTCTTTTAGGGAATATAGTTTGGGATATGGTATTGGTATTTTGGAAAGGCCTAAAAGTGGTATAATTTTGGTATAAACATGAGGCATACATTTTTGCGGATTTCGGCGATTGCATTATTTGTCACCCCTCTAACAATTATCAACTATCTTTAGCTGTCCTTTTCTTTTAGGGAATATAGTTTGGGATATGGTATTGGTATTTTGGAAAGGCCTAAAAGTGGTATAATTTTGGTATAAACATGAGGCATACATATTTGCGGATTTCGGGGATTGCATTATTTGTCACCCCTCTAACAATTATCAACTATCTTTAGCTTTCCTTTTCTTTTAGGGAATATAGTTGGTAATTTCGGTGAATGCACACACTAACTTTGAAAACAACTACAAGTACATGTAACCGAATAATGGATTTGTAACAAGGTATCCCTTGTAACAACTTCTAGCGCCCGGTGAGCAATGATAAGAATCCGATCGTAATTATACAACAAAAAAAACAACCAGCCATCATATTAGCTTGCTTCTTCAACTCGATCAGCTGCCTTAACTCGCTTGTTCATTTTCTTCAGTTCTCCCTTCACTTCCACCAGCTTCTGCATTGGGAGCATTAGGCATAATCGGAAGGTCCCTAATCGGAACGGCTCCTCTCTCCGCCGCATTCTCTACAACGAAGTCCCCCCCTCCCAAATTGCGCCCCCAATAGCGCCAATTGATTCCCGCAATCGAAGCCTCCGAACGTACACATCGATCCACTCGAAATGCCCGCATTTCTTCAAGATCCGAAAACAACAACGTGAACCCTAAATCCCAAATTCGAGGGAATAACAAGAAAATCGAGAGAAAACAGAGAAATTGGAGCGAGATCTAACCTTATCCCCCTCTCTATATGGCAAGCTCTCGCATGCAACGAACTCACGTCCACGGTTGCCGTTCTCGTCCGTCTTACGGATCGACCGCTTCAGAGGCTCCTGGCGTGGGCAGTCAGGGCATCTTGTCAAAGGCACGGGTCCATACGCGGCCATGAAGAACGGGAGGTCAAAGAGAAACTAGACATCACCCGCGTGCCGGAGAAGGGCTGCCGCTGGCGGAGAAGAAGAACAATGGGGCGCGGAGAAAGAAAGGGGAAGCAATGGCACGGGCACGGGCACGGGGCTAGCTCGGGCTCCCATTTTGCAACGGTCACCTGGGTAAGCTGTGGGTCCGGCGCGCTAACGTGGACAAGTTGTGGGTCCCACGATGATCCGGATAAGTGGAGACGTGTCCACCGCGGGGCACCAACAGCGGCCCCACTTGCCGACACCAACCAACGTCAACTAAACGGAATTCCTTCCGTCCGAGCTCTTTCTGCGGGTTATAGACAAGGGGGGGAAAACTGAGGAAAAACTAAGGATCTGGGGAAAACTGAGTACAACTAAGGAGCCGAGGGCACGAAAATAGAAATCCCTTATTATTAATGAGAAGAGTTTTTCTTATGCCAAAATTAATGATACTTTTATGCATATGAACCATGATAAGAATGTTTTAAGTGATGGGTATATTGTGTGTTTCATCAATGATGCTACTGAAAGTTATTATGAGAGAGGGAAACATGGTTATATGCATCTTAATAATATTAAGTTTCCCCTCTTTATGTTGAGAATCTTGAAGTTGCGCTTGTGTTGCCTTTCTATGCTTGTCGCATTATGCTTACATGACTTGTTTATTTACAAGATTACTTTTCATAGGAAGTGGGTTAGGCTTAAATGTGTTTTGAATTTGCTTCTTGATGCTCTCTTTTACTTCAACTCTTATTTCTTGCGCGAGCATCATTAAAATCACTGAGCCCATCTTAATGGCTATAAAGAAAGCACTTCTTGGGAGATAACCCATGTTTTATTTTTCTACTGTTTTGTTGTGTCTTGGAAGTTGTTACTACTGTAGCAACCTCTCCTTATCTTTACTTTATTGCATTATTGTGCCAAGTAAAGTCTTTGATAGTAAGGTTGATACTAGATTTGGATTACTGCACAGAAACAGATTTCTTACTGTCACGAATTTGAGTAGATCTCTCTGTAGAAGAATCAAAAAAATCTGCCAATTTACATGCGTGATCCTCAGATATGTACGCAACTTTCATTAGTTTTGAGCATTTTCATCTGAGCCTGTTAAGTGCCTCTAAAAAATTCGTCTTTACAGACTGTTCTGTTTTGACAGATTCTGCCTTTTATTTCACATCGCCTCTTTTGCTATGTTGAATGGATTTCTTTGTTCCATTAACTTTCAGTAGCCTTGGGCAATGTCCAGAAGTGTTAAGAATGATTGTGTTACCTCTGAACATGTGAATTTTTGATTATGCACTAACCCTCTAATGAGTTTGTTTTGAGTTTGGTGTGGAGGAAGTTTTCAAGGGTCAAGAGAGGAGGATGATATAATATGATCAAGAAGAGTGAAAAGTCTAAGCTTGGGGATGCCCCCGTGGTTCATCCCTGCATATTTCAAGAAGACCCAAGCGTCTAAGCTTGGGGATGCCCAAGGCATCCCCTTCTTCATCGACAACTTATCAGGTCACCTCTAGTGAAACTATATTTTTATTCCGTCACATCTTATGTGCTTTACTTGGAGCGTCTGTGTGCTTTTATTTTCATTTTGTTATCTTAGTTCTCTGAATAAATTGGATCATACCTTGTGTGGGAGAGAGACACGCTCCGCTTTTTCATATGAACACTACTGTTCTTCGCTTTTACCTTTAATGTTCATGGCGGAGTTGAAAACCGCTTCGTTAATTGCTATTTGGTTGGAAACAGAAAATGCTTCATGTGTAATTGGTATATGGTCTTGAATAATTTGATACATGGAAATTGTTTTGAGCTCTCATAGATCATGTTTAAGCTCTTGCATCATGTACTTTGCACATATTAATGAAGAACTACCATAGAGCTTGTTAAAATTTGGTTTGCATGATTGGTCTCTCTAAAAGTCTAGATATTTTCTGGTGAAGTGTTTGAACAACAAGGAAGACAGTGTAGAGTCTTATAATGCTTGCAATATGTTCTTATGTAAGTTTTGTTGTACCGGTTCATACTTGTGTTTGCTTCAAACAACCTTGCTAGCCAAAGCCTTCTACTGAGAGGGAATACTTCTCGTGCATCCAAATCCTTGAGCCAAAACCTATGCCATTTGTGTCCACCATACCTACCTACTATGTGGTATTTCTCTGCCATTCCAAAGTAAATTACTTGAGTGCTACCTTTAAAATTTCATTCCTTGTCTTTGCAATATATAGCTCATGGGAAAATAACCTTAAAAACTATTGTGGTATTGAATATGTTGCTATGTATCTTATTTCTTATAAGTTGCTTGTTGAGCGGTAACCATGTTTCTGGGGACGCCATCAACTATTACACCTTTGTTGAATATCATGTGAGTTGCTATGCATGTTCGTCTTGTCTGAAGTAAGGGCGATTTATCATGATCAAATAGTTTGTGTATGCATATTGTTAGAGAAGAACATTGGGCCGCTAACTAAAGCCATGTATCATGGTGGAAGTTTCAGTTTGGACACTAATCCTCAATCTCTTATGAGAATATTATCTATTGTTGAATGCTTATGCATTAAAGAGGAATCCATTATCTGTTTTCTATGTTGTCCCGGTATGGATGTCCTTAGTTGAGATCTATCAAAAACGAGAAATCAAATGTGATCTATCTCCTTGGACCTTTGTACAGGCGGCATAGAGGTACCCCTTTGTGACACTTGGTTGAAACATATGTTATGCAATGATAATCCATGTAAATCCAAGCTAATTAGGACAAGGTGCGAGCATTATTGGTATTCTATGCATGAGGCTTGCAACTTATAAGATGACTTATGCATAACACATATGAATTATTACTACCGTTGACAAAATTGTTTCTATGTTTTCAAAATAAAAGCTCTAGCACAAAAATAGTAATCCATGCTTCCCTCTGCGAAGGGCCCATTCTTTTACTTTATGTTGAGTCAGTTTACCTACTTCTTTCTATCTTAGAAGCAAACACTTGTGTCAACTGTGTGCATTGATTCCTACATACTTGCTTATTTGCATTCATCATATTACTTTGTGTTGATAATTATCCATGAGATATACATGTTGAAGTTGAAAGCAACTGCTGAAACTTATATCTTCCTTTGTGTTGCTTCAAAACATTCTACTAAGAATTTATGGCTTTATGAGTTAACTCCTATGCAAGTCTTATTGATGCTTGTCTTGAAAGTACTATTCATGAAAAGTCTTTGTTATATGATTCAGTTGTTTAATCATTGTCTTTACCATTGCTTCGAATCACTTCATTCACTTCATATGCTTTACAATAGTATTGATCAAGATTATGGTAGAATGTCACTTCAGAAATTATCCTTGTTATCGTTTACCTACTCGAGGGCGAGTAGGAACTAAGCTTGGGGATGCTTGATACGTCTCAAACGTATCCATAATTTCTTATCTTCCATGCTAGTTTTATGACAATACTCACATGTTTTATACACACTTTACATCATTATTATGCATTTTCCGGCACTAACCTATTAACAAGATGCCACAGTGCCAGTTCCTGTTTTCTGTTGTTTTTTGGTTCCAGAAAGGTTGTTCGGGCAATATTCTCGGAATTCGACGAAACGAAAGCCCAAGGCCTTATTTTCCCCGGAATGTTCCAGAACACCGAAGGAGAGCCGGAGGGGGGCCAAGGGGGACCCACACCATAGGGGGGCGCGGGTCCCACCCTGGCCGCGCCGCCATGTGGTAAGGGAGCCCTGTTGCCCCTCCGACTCCGCCTCTTCGCCTATAAAACCCCTCGTGACCTAAAAACTCGACACCGATTGACGAAACTCCAGAAATACTCCAGGGACACCGCCGTCATCGCGAAACTCCGTTTCGGGGGACAGAATCTCTGTTCCGGCACGCCGCCGGGACGGGGAATTGCCCCCGGAGTCATCTCCATCGACATCACCGCCATCTTCATCGCCGTTGCTGTCTCCCATGATGAGGAGGGAGTAGTTCTCCCCCGAGGCTGAGGGCTCTACCGGTAGCTATGTGGTTCATCTCTCTCTCCCATGGTGTGATCTTTATGTGATCATGAGCTTTGTATCACTATTAATCTATGTGATACTCTAGTGATGTTATTAAAGTAGTCTATTACTCCTCCATGATGATGTAATGTTGACAGTGTGTGCATCATGTAGTACTTGGCGTAGGTTATGATTGTAATCTCTTGTAGATTATGAAGTTAACTATTACTATGATAGTATTGATGCGATCTATTCCCCCTTTCATAGCTATTGTTGACAGTGTGTATGCTATGTTAGTACTCGGTCTAAATTGCAATGGTCTATTATGCACTCTAGAGGTTACTGAAATATGAACTCCGGATGTTGTGGAGCTTGTTTACTCCGGCTTGAGGTGTGCTTTTATAGCCCTACACAATGAATGGTGTTTGTTATCCAACAAGAGAGTGTGAGAAAGTAGCACAAGTGAAGAGAAGTTATTTATTTATGTGATCATTGTTGAGAGTGTCCACTAGTGAAAGTATGATCCCTAGGCCTTGTTTCCAAATATCGAATCACCGTTTATTTACTGTTCTACTCGCATGTTTACTTGCTGCCATATTTATTTCAGATTGTTATTACCACTCATATTCATCCATATCACTTGCATCTTACTATCTCTTCGCCGAACTAGTGCACCTATACATCTGACAAGCGTATTAGGTGTGTTGGGGACACAAGAGACTTCTTGTATCTTAATTGCAGGGTTGCTTGAGAGGAATATCTCTGACCTCTACCTCCCCGAGTTCGATAAACCTTGGGTGATTCACTTAAGGGAAACTTGCTGCTGTTCTACAAACCTCTGCTCTTGGAGGCCCAACACTGTCTACAGGAATAGAAACGTGCGTAGACATCAGCCTCTCTCATGGCTGACGGACCACTTCACAAGATCGGCGAATGCTTACTGGCGAACAAGGAGTACGTGGACAACTACTCTGCTATGAGGCAAGTCTGTAGAAATTGGCGCTAAGGTTTACCTGAACCCGACGTGCACCTGCACGAATGGATCATGGTAGACCACGCCCTTCCACGCGCCGCTGAGTTCACCTTCCTCCAACTCGGCACATCCCACTACGTCACCATAGATCTATCGGAAGTTCATGCAAGGTTCAAATTCCTCCATATCTATAGAGTTAATCTATTCCCTTTTATTTTCAATCATAAACATCTTAGTGCTGAATGTTATCTTCATCAATATATTTTAGATACTACTTCGTCGGCTTTTGCCGTGGCGTCATCGTGCTTGCCCAGAAGAACCCGCCGCACAAGATACGGCTTCTGAACCCACTCACAAAGACATCGAACACTATGTTTGAGGCGCAGATGCCATCTGTTTTTCTGGATTCAGTCGCTGTAATGAAATCCCCGACTATGGTCTTCGTTTCCGCACATTACCTGGAGGGAATTGCTTGGGTCGATGAGAGCACTCCAACTAAGGATATATATGAAGATTGGGGAGAAGGAAGATTTTCGATCGAGCACCATTCTCTGCGTTCCATTACCCCGTTCAATGGTAAATTGTATGCAATAGCTGTGGACAATTCTGGGATCGGATAATTAGTGTGCACCAATGTACAGTTGGATCAGCGCACGAGGATTGTCAAGATGGAGACACTAATTTCATTTCCAGAACTTGGAAATGACAAGTTCTACCTTGTGAAGTCAGATGGTGATCTGCTACTTGTGTTGTTGGACAACATGCTTTTGGAAGACCAACCATTGGTGTACCGCGTGGACACTCAGAGCCTCTCTCTCCATGCGGCCAGTAACATTGGTAGTCATGCCTTCTTCGTGCATTATATTCGGTGTATCTCCGTCGACACCAGAGTGCACCCAATACTTCGACCTGGCTGCATCTACTGCGCGGATTTGGGTTATATCAGAGAGTACTTTCATGATACAAAGGCTTGGGATGAGTGGCCACTACGTGTGGATAGAATAGGAAACTACGGTCTGAGAAATGAACAAAGGCCATACCGTTTGGAGGATGTATTGGCTGCACACTATAGACGGAAGGAGTTCAATGAATATTTCCTTGGGATGATGCACGAAAGGAGCGACGAAGAAATATATGAGGAATGAAGAACAAATTTATTCATCCTGGGGTATCCCAATCTTCATGTTGGTCATACATTGCATGCGTCTTATATTTTTTTCTAGCTTAGTTTATCATGAACATTAACAACGTTATTGGCTGCTTTTAGCTGTTGTATGAAGTTTATGTATTATACTTAGTTTTCTGATTATGCTGCTGTGAATTTATCATATACTAGCTTCTAGATTTGCTACCTGATTCGCTGCCATATTGGGCAAAAAATGAGGACCAAAAGGCATAAATAATTGAAGAAAGACAGAAATAGAACCTTCTCTAGATTTGATACCAATTTGGATCGAGAGAGACAAAACCCAGCTCTCACGTACAACCAAACACGGTCTCGTCCTGTCCCACGCGGTCCCTTCCTACCAGCCCCACACGACGCGGCCCCACAAACAACGCGGCCCCACACGTCAGCACAGAACGTTCAACTAAACGGGATTCCTTCCGTTCGAGCTCCTTCTGCGGGTTTCAGACAAAGGCTTGGGGAAAACTGAGAAAAAACTAAGGAGCTGGGGAAAACTGAGTACAACTAAGGACCTGAGGGCACGAAAATAGAAATCCCAAAAAAAAAATAAGCGAGATATATCACTTGTTTCTTATACATAGAGGCTGACATCAGGGACCCACCATCCCGACACGTCAATCAAGGTTAACAAGGCGGCAGGGGGTTCGAAAGAAAAAAGTCAAGTAGCCAAAAAACACGTGTAAAAAATAATCCAAGAAAAGAAAAGTTTATTGTATAGAGAGGATGCCATATGAGGCCCATCATCCAGTAGCATCCCTCTATATTAATAAGGTGGCAGGGGATCAAAAGAAAAAGTCGAGTAGACAGAAATTGCGGGTAAAAAATCCAAGAAAGAAAATGTTTATTGTACAAAGAGGCTGACATATGGGACTCATCTTGCAATAGTGGCCTCAACTTTAACAAGCCGACAGAGGATCAAAACGAAAAATCAAGTAGCCATAAATCACGTGTAAAAAAATAAATCCAAGAAAAGAAACATTTATTGTTTAGAGAGGCTGACATCAAGGACCCATCAACCAGCAGTGGCCTCAACGTTACAAAGGCGGTAGTGGATTGAAAGAAAAGACAAGTAGCCAGAAATCACAGGTAAAAAAATAAATCTAAGAAAATAAATTTTTATTATTCAGAGAGGCTAACATGTGAAACCCATCTGCCAGCAGCGTCCTCAACATTAAGAAGGCAGCAGGGGGTCGAAAGAATATTCAAGTAGGCAGAAATCAGGGGTCAAAAATAATCCAAGAAAGAAAATGTTTATTGCATAGAGATGCTGACATATGGGGCCCATTTTGGAGCAACGTCCCCAACGTTACGAATGCGGTAGGGATCGAAACAAAAATCAAGTAGTCTGAAATCAGGGGTAAAAATAAATTTTCAAAAAAGAAAACATTTATTATTCAGAGATTCTTACATATGGGACCCATCAACCAACACATAAACAACTCGATCGGAGAATGCCAATCAGGTGGAAACAGAGGGGGCAATAAAAAAACAGTGCAAGAGACAATGCCGTGTGGGCCATACTGTCCGCCAGGATGCAAATTTGTGTTGACTCGGTCGGCTCACCCGATAATTCATCATGCACAACGTACCTGGTAATCATGCACAACGTTTTCCCGGTTATGTGCTGCTAGATGGCATAAAAAATGAGAAAAAAGTTTTGTGATGTACCACAGAAAGATCAAAAATTGTCAGGGATGGGGTATCAAAAACCTTGGTCGAACCCCAACTTCGTCGCCTATGTAAACCTATTTTTTTGTAGTGACTATGACCCGAGTTCTCATATTCGGAACGAAGATCAAGCATACAAGCACACGGGGTCCATGGGAACATCTTGGTCCAAACTTTTCTAGATTGTTCATGAGTCACATTGTTTGCGAGTTCAGTTGGCATCTGCATGGCGAAGGTGTGGAAAACATTTTCAAAGGTGCATCATATATGACGTGACTGGGATGAAGGGTGTCGGAAGCATTGAACTGGACCCACGGCGCACAACAATCGGGACCGCCTCAGAGAATAGCTACCTACGAAGACGGAGCTACCCAATTGGAGTGACTCATGAATTAGGCAAAGGGAAAGCTTTTGGTCAACTACCCTCTGCCTGCACGCCAAGGAATCTTGTATCGTACGACACTAAGAGCCGGTCGCCGCGTGTGGCTAAAGTTGTACACCCCTGCAGGGTTAAATCTTTTCAAAAAATCATGATCACTATTACAGACGACTTGGGAATGGACGTGTTGATCCTGAATAACTTTAAGCTAATCTTAAAACTTGAAAACAATGTGTTCATAGGATGCTTCCTGTAGGTTGATAGAGGAGGTGATCCTCGTTGATACGTTCAGGTGATGATGAGATATAGCTCTTTTGTTCCCTTTTCTAATATTTTGGGTAGCCGAGTTTGTTCTCTTCCCCTTGTTACAAAGAAAAATAGCTTTACGCAAAATAAAGCTCTACATAAAGCCTTGGATATCCGCTTTCCTAACAGGTTGTATTAACTATTAAGTGTTTTCCAAGTCCCTGTACTCAGCTCGTCACATTTCTTCTGCAGACGAGGTCTCTTTGACATATGATGGTTTCTAGTTTGGTATCGACGAGTAGCTTGGGATTACAGGTGGCAGCCTGGAATCTATGGGCCGGGACATCTCCGTTATGCTCCTAGCCTCCCGGGCCTTTTTTTTCTATCTTGCTATCTTGAATATCATAACTTGGCTTTCACTGATTGATGTAATGTTAGGTCAGTGACCTCTACTTATAATACCTTGGTTCTTTGCGCTATTATGAGCTTGTATTACTTATTCGAGTCTTAGAGTGACTGTTGTGTTATCGATTTTATCGCTGTAGGCTCTCGAGCTCTATGTTAGGCTTATGTTAGAAGGAGATCTGGAATTTTCTAGCCTTGATCTTAGGGAACCCCACACTTAATGTGATGTTGTCGACTGGACGTGGTGACCCATGTGCATATGAACATTCTCAACAAATTACACCTTACAATTTTGGATTGAGGGAGTAATTGACAACGAAAACCCTAAGCTCTTCTCCACCTTTCTCAGAGAAAACCAGTGCTACCTGCTCTAGTTGTAAATATGTGATGTTTGGATACATTCTTCAATATCAAAATGTGATTATTCATCATGTGAAAAATACAATAAAAATATTAAAAGTGATAATGAGAGTATTTGGAGGACAAATCTAAGAGCAATTTCAATAATATAGCCAACTGCTGGCTATAACAAGATGCCATGTCATTTGTAGTCACCATATAGCTAACATGTACAATAGTTGGCTATAAGAATGAACTACTTTACTAACATATGACCCACATTTCACTCTCACAAAGTACCTAGGAGCACGTGCAAGAGCTGGCTATTACATAAGAGCCCACCTCCCTTCTCTCTCCCCTTCTCTCTCCTCCAAGTCATCTAAAATATATTATTTAATATCTTATAGTCAGCTGACTAGACTTTATTGTACTTGCTCTAAGGATAGTAGTTTCACCCAACTAGTATACACATTTTTGTATCTAGTAGTCACTAAACTTCTTTTTATGGAGAAAATAATATTCAATAACCCACTATAATGAAACATGATATAAGCTTTATAAAATAGGAAGGACCTATTTTGCGAGTTATTAACAAACCAATAGGAGAGAGAGCTAAGTGTGCAAAAATAGACATCGATGTCAAGGTACTATTTCAAAATTTAGAGAATTCACACTCCCAGTCTGTGTTTTTAATAAATTTACACTCACTTATGTAAAACCAAGATGTTTGAATATGACATCACAATCCCTTCAAAATAGAAAAATACATATATGTAGAAAATTGAGCTACATTTACGCCAAACAAAGAAGTCTTCAACGTGCAGTAGGACCGGTTGGCATTGCAGCCACCCCCTTAACATCATGCTTCATTGGAAATGAAATTTTGCTCTGACTCATATTGGTGGACTGATCAGAGACGTACTCATCATAACTCAAGTTTGGGTTGTCACTTCTATCACCAGTGTAGAAACTGCTGTTCACGTCTTCATCGGCAGGTCCCTCCTCGAGCTCGATGCACTCTTGCAGTTGTACCACAACATTGGTCATGGTAGGTCGTTGTATCGATGCATACGCGCTGCACTTAAGCGCGATTTCCACCACCTTCCAAACGCTGTTGACATCGTAAATGCCACCCATGCGTGCATCCACGACACTTTCAATGTTGCCCCGCGCCATACGTTGCCGCGCCCACTGAATGATGCCGATGGGTGCTGCCTCCGGCTCTCGTAGTATGGCAGGCTTCCCTGTAACCAGCTCCAAAAGCACGACACCGAAGCTGTAGATATCGCTCTTGGCCGTCAGTTGCATTGTGGCATGGTACTCAGGATCGACGTACCCGGGCGTGCCGACGACCTTTTCCGTGGACACGTGCTGGCTGCCACCTTTGAAAGCCTTAGACAAGCCGAAGTCGGAAATCTTGGCCTCCATCATCGTATTTAAGAGGATGTTTGTGGCCTTCACATCCCTGTGAATCAGAGGCGGGTTGCAACCCTTGTGCAAATACTCTAGCCCTACAGACAACCATACCAGCCAATGATCATGTTGAAACTTTTTTTTTGAAATGGGGAAAAATCGCCCCAGCTTCTGCATCCAAGGGATGCACACGGCTTTTTTTATTAGATTATTCGCAACATAGAATATTTAGCAACACCAGACTCTGCATTGAGATGCATACCATGAGCAGATTCAAGTGCGATTCGGAGCCTCTGTTTCCAGGGTAAACATCCTCCATGGTATTTTCTTCCTATTAATAGGTCGATATTTTGTCAATTTTTGTTCTATGAAACGCAAAAATCTGACATCAAACAGGTGAAAACTTACACACCTTCAATATGTTCCTGCAGGGTACCTTCTGACATGTATTCATAGACAAGTGCCATGCAATCCCCATCTTTGCAATAGCCAATCAAAGAGACAAGATTCTTGTGATGAATGCGGGTCAAAATCTGAGCCTGGAAAAATGTTCATAACATATGAAATTTCACGCTGAAACTTCTCAACGCAAACTTCAAGTCTAGTCAAAGAACGAAATTCTACCTCTGCGAGGAACTCGCTCACACCTTCAATAGAAGAATTAGACAACAACTTCACTGCAACCTGGCTACCGTCCTCCAAGAAACCGTTGTAGACTTTTGCAAACCCTCCCTGGCCTAGCACTTTCTCGAAGTTGTTTGTAATCATCTCGAGCTCCTCATATGTGAACCGGCGATTCTCAAGTTGCAGTGAATTGTCCGTGTAGACATCGTTTCCTGGTGCATAGCTCGTCATTTTATTGTTCTGGGGCTTCACAGAGCTGTTTAATGATCCTTCATAGGTAAAAATGGCACAACTAGAATTAGCAGGGCTTACTGATCCATAAAACGATCGGTCGTTTGTTTCTTACCGATACCTTACCTTGTTTCTTTCGTCTTATAAAGCGAAAGATTAGTGCTACCACTGCTATCAACACTATCACAACTGCAGGTATAGCAATGTACATGGCCAACCTGCTCTTTGTTTTAATGGGCTTACATGAATTGTTGTTGGTGCAAATGTCTCGATTGTTGTCATATCTAAAATAATATGTAGAAAAAAATAGTGAATTAAATTCATGAAATATCATGTTAGATTAGACCAGAATTAAACGAAAGAAGAACACCTTAGATTCAGAGAACCATCCTGGATTCTCCTGAGAAGTCCAGAGGGGATAGATCCACTAAGTTGGTTGCCGGACAAATCTCTGTAGAAAAAAATAGTACCCCTATTAACATGACTTAATATAACATGGGAATGAATATATTTTCATTAAGGTTGTCCAGCTTACAGAACTGTCAGCGAACTTAATTGTGAAAGAGCATCTGGAATTGAGCCTACCAAGTTATTGGTTGATAGATTTCTGCGAGTTATGGCACATTTTCTTATCAAACTTTCAGGAAAAACTACAATAATATACGTTAAAATTGATCCATAACTCAAGACATACAAGTATTGGACAGCTTTAAGATCGGCGAAAGAATATGATATATCACCGTTCAGACCACTGGAGGATAGGTCTCTACATAGAGCAAGTATTCAATGGTCAGTTTCACTCCATAGTAGCAATCTCACACCCTCTTCTCCATTTGATATGCCAAGTTTAGTAACATAATGCTCGTACATAATTGAAATTCTTACACTCTTCTAATCCTTGGAGGCCCTGCAATGGTGTAGTTACATGTCAAAGTGTCCCACACCATAACAGTCCCAGGACCGCAAGGGTCACCCATCCAGTTTCTACGCACCTGATACTTCTCCTTGATCGCCATGATAGCGGCCACTGCAGTTAGTAGCACTCAATTTTTCAACGACTTATGCTAATTATTATATAGTTAACTTAGTCTTTTCAGAAACATGCACTCTTTGAAGGCATGCAAGTTTAGTAAAATGGTTGTGCAATTTTTGTTAGTAGGCTATATTTGGAGTGATTTGAGATGAGATGTTGGTTGAATGTTGACCTGAAGGTTTAGAAATGTTAGTGGGGTCTGTAAATTGAAATTCGAGCTACCTATAAATAGACAAATATTTAAGTGTGTGCTTGTTTTCTTGTCTATCTACATAATTTGTGTATGTCCAACTGTCCATATGCCTACCATCCTCGGAGTCCGTGGCAATGTTGGTGGTCGGGATGACGGAGAACACCTCAACAGCGTTGATGATCGGTGGTAGCGTCGAGTTGGCAGTGGCATTGATTGTGATGTTGTACTGGCTCTTCCGGGAGGCGAAGGTATTGTAGTAAACGCCGCTATAGAGGTACGCTGGCGTGACAGCGTCTCGGTCCCACAAATCGCCGTTGAGGTTGATGTAGAACTCGCGCGTAGCATTGGCTGGGAGGAGCTGTAGCTCAGTGAAGTGCATGATGATGAAATATGCTGGCGACGGGTCGTTGGGCTGGGGCTGGGGCTCCCAGGAGAATTGTATTTGTATGTCATTCCGTGGGCTGATCGCTGTCCGCAACACCGCGGGCGGGGCCTCAAAGAAATCTGGGTTCATGTTATGCACCTTCCTCATCGTTGACATCTCTCTCCATAGTACTGAGTTTACCCAAGGGAACCAGAATCTGTCGTGTGGATCATGGGGATACCTGATCAAATCAATACCGTTTCTGGTTAGTATAAAAATGCTCGTGCCACAGACACAATATAGACATGAGTGAAGGTTGTAATCCGTTTATTCAGACTTTCGTTCCCTTTTGAGGATAGTACTCCATCCATTCACTATGGTGCCGCCCAAGACGCTTTTAAGGATGACTTTTTACGTGAGTTGGTAAATCTTACTAAAGATAATCCCTACCCGATTTTGATCGGTGGAGATTTAATTTACTAAGATTTCCTCATGAAAAAAGTAAAGATCTTTTTGATGGACATTGGCCTTTCTTGTTTAATGCTGTCATTGATAGCCTTGATTTAAGAGAGGTGTTTATGTCCGGTCGACAGTTTACTTGGGCCAACAGCTTGCCTGAACCCACATACGAAAAGCTAGATCGCGTGTTGATGGATACCGAATGGAAAGATAAATACCCTATGGTGTCTATCCGTGCACTAGAACGTATTGAAAAATTGTCTGACCATGCTCCCATCCTCCTAACTACTGGAAATCCACGACCTGTTTGTAAGCGGTCTTTCAAATTTGAACTTGGCTAGCTACAGAGAGAAGGGTTCCATGAGATGGCTAAGACGGTTTGGGAAAGGCCAGTTCGTGGTAGCACTCCAATCTTGAGATGGAATAATAAGATGTGTGCAATGCGCAGACATCTCTCTGGTTGAGCTGCCCATATGACTGACATTCTTAAGAAAGAGAAGGCTCGCTTATCAACTTTGATTGATGAGCTAGAGGCGGTTGCTGAGGTAAGACCGTTGTCTCCGCATGAGATTGAACTTAAGAATCAGTCCAATGCGCAGATGGTGAGTCTCCTTCGCGAAGAGGAACTCAAATGGTATCAACGTTCCAAAGCCCAATTCATTTTGGAAGGAGACTCAAATACACGATATTTCCATGGCATAGCCAATGGGAGACATCGGAAAAAACGTATTCACTCTCTTACTCAAGATGAAGGGTTAATTGAAGGCCATGAGCAACTCAAATCTTACATTACTAATTATTATAAAGGCTTGTTTGGTCCTCCGGATGAAAGTTTATTTTCTCTAAATGAGGACTTAACAGCTGATATACCCCAAGTTTTTTTAGAAGAAAATGGCTTACTAACTGCACCTTATTCTGAGGAAGAAGTGCAGAAGGCTATTTTCCAAATGGAATGCAACAAAGCACCGGGTCCCGATGGTTTTCCAGCGGAGTTTTATCAAACTTTCTGGGATACTATTAAAGCGGATCTTCTAGATTTGTTCGAGTGCTCTGCATATAGGACAACTAGAATTATTTCGTCTAAATTTTGGTGAAGTAATCTTGTTACCGAAAGTTAATGAGGCAGAAAGGATTCAACAATATAGACCTATTTGCCTTTTAAACGTAAGTTTCAAGATTTTCACGAAAGTGGCCACCATTAGACTTAATACGGTTGCGGATCATGTCGTTCAGCCATCACAAACCGCTTTCATGCAAGGAAGAAATATCCTTGATGGAGTGGCGGTTTTGCATGAGACGGTACATGAGATGCATACTAAGAAATTAAATGGGGTTATTTTAAAATTAGATTTCGAAAAGGCTTATGACAAGGTCAAGTGGTCTTTCCTTCAACAGGCACTCAGGATGAAAGGTTTTTCTCCTGAATGGAGCGCTTTAATAAATGATTTCGTGTATGGAGGTAGTGTGGCAATTCGGGTTAATGATGACACCGGCCATTATTTCCAAACACGAAAAGGGTTACGCTAAGGGGATCCGTTATCACCAATGTTATTCAACATTGTGGCGGATATGCTGACTATACTCATAGAGCGGGCCAAGTCTGATGGTCAGATTGAAGGTGTGATTCCACATCTGGTTGATGGTGGTTTATCTATCCTTCAATATTCTGACAATACAATTCTGTTTATGGATCACGATCTCGAAAAAGCTCACAACCTAAAATTAATTTTGGCGGTTTTTAAGCAGTTGTCGGGATTGAAAATCAATTTCCATAAAAGTGAATTGTTCTATTTCGTTGATGCCCAAGATGATACAGCTCTTTATACAGAGTTGTTTGGTTGTGGGCAAGGCCAATTTCCTATTCGCTATTTGGGTATTTCGATTCATTATCGGAGACTTACGATTGCTGAATGGAAAATAGTGGAAGAAAGATTACAGAAGCGTCTTAGTAGTTGGAAAGGTAAATTGCTGTCCCTGGGAGGAAGATTGGTACTCATTAATTCGGTACTGACAAATATGGTACTGTATATGTAATCTTTCTTTCTATTGCCAAAAGGAATTCTGCATAAACTCGATTATTATCGATCCAGATTCTTTTGGCAAGGGGACAGCGAGAAAAAGAAATATCGACTGGTTAAATGGAGTATAGTTTGTAGTCCCAAAGATCAAGGCGAGCTTGGAGTTCATAACCTGGAGGTCAAGAATTCAGCTCTACTGGGTAAATGGCTTTTTAAGCTCCTTACCGAGGATAAGATTTGGCAAACTATGCTTCGGAGAAAATATATCTGCTCCAAGACGTTATCCCAAGTGGTTTGAAAACCTGGGGATTCTCACTTCTGGGCTGGCCTAATGGCGACAAAAAATGTCTTTTTTCGCCATCGAACTTTCTCAATTAAGAATGGAGCACAGATACGGTTCTGGGAAGATGCTTGGTTAGACAATGCACCCCTAAGTGAACAGTATCTTGCGTTGTATAGTATCGTTCATCGCAAAGGAGATACCATTGCTACAGTAATGGCTACCTCTCCACCGAATATGACGTTCAGGCGAGTTTTGCTAGGACAAAGGCTATTGGCGTGGAATGCCTTAATTCAAAGGCTGGGGGATATTAATCTATCACCTGAACCAGATGAATTTAGGTGGAATTTACATGTAGATGGCTCTTTCTCGGTCAAATCTTTATACAACATCATACTTCATTATGATTTACCAGTTGATAATAATAAGAAAATTTGGAAGATGAATATACCATTAAAAATAAAAAATATTTGGATGGTATCTTCGTCGAGGTGTCATCCTCACCAAAGACAATCTTGTTAAGCGTAATTGGCACCGAAGTAAGCGATGTGTTTTTTGTCATCATGATGAAACTATTAAACACCTTTTCTTCCAGTGCCAGTTCGCGAGATCTATTTGATCTGTCATCCAAGTAGCATCTACCTTATATCCTCCGACTAGTGTGGCCAATGTCTTTGGCAATTGGCTTCATGGTATAGATTTAAGGTTCAAGTTGCTTCTTAGGGTGGGGGCGCTAGCAGTTATCTGGGCGCGTTGGCTGAGTAGAAATGACAAGATTTTTAATGATAAAAATTGCTCTTTGTTGCAGGTCATCTACAGATGTACATGTATTCTCCGTTTGTGGTTACCTCTTCAGCGCATGGAGAACCGAGACCTATTTACGGAGGTCTGTATACGGTTGGAGGCTACGGCGAGGGATACTTTTTCCCTACATGGGTGGCAGCATAGTCTACGGATTGAAGCTCCACCCACACCTTAGGCGTTATATGATTCATCGTTCCGATATGTATTCCGCCTAGTTTCTTTTTTAGTTTGACATTTTTTTGGACTTAAGACTCATAAACGGCTGTGTGCATCCTGGTTATGCAGAGGCTGGATGTAATTACTTATCAAAAAGTAATAAAACATCCTTTATCCAAAAAAGACCTTTTGGAGAGAGAAAAGAGGTGATAGTAGAGGGATAATCTTGTGATGTTCTGCTCACCTGATGACATCATATTTGTCGGTCGGGCCGAAGTTGAACCTGGCTAACAGAACAAGCCCCTGCGCCTTGGTCGCCTGCGGATAGATCGTGTTTTTGAGCGGCCTCAGATCCAGCCCAGAGATGAATGGCGTCCCGGCGCCGGTGTTGATCAGGCAGACCTGCACGAAGTCGTCCGGCACCACCAGGATGGCCTCCACGTTCTTCGCCGCTTCTGGACTTGAGATGTTTACCGTGTGCCAGTAGTTGACGCCGATGTGGAGGTCGAAGATAGGCAGCCGGTTGAGGCCGTCGTAGTTGCCGTACATGAAACTGGCGCGGACGAGGTACTTGAGCCCGGGCACGAGGGAGCGGAGCGTGTAGCAGTTCCGGGCGCCGGCGGGGAAGCTGCGCACGTTGTACCAGGTCGTGCCCATCGACGGCGTGATATTCTCGGCCGAGATGTTGTGGCAGGTGCCGGCGTCGTCGGTAAACTCGCCGTTGTCCGGGGCGTAGGAGAGCTTGGTTGTCTCGCCCTCGTAGCCCGACTCCCCCTCGAGGCCGCAGTCTATGGTTATGAATCCTGCAGCGCAAACGGCACATGAATCACATGATCGATCGATTCAATTACGTTTGATCGCCTTGGTGATTAGGTGCGAACGCATACCTTTGTTGTCAGGCTGGGCGCGAACTTGCAGCACGCCTCCACCGGCGGCGCCAGCGAGACAGAGAAGCAGCAGCCACGGCGTGGCCGACATTGGTCCCCGTGTTAATTGCTTCATTGCACACGCAAGGATATGTTTGTTTGACATGCGCACCTTCATCAACTTATAAAAGAAAGACAACCTGGGTAGCCTTAATCTAAGGATATTTTCAGCGGCGTGCGTCTGAGCTTAACGTCCGCCGCGGGCACCAGGTACGGCGAGGTACGATCGTCGCCTCTTTGCCTGCTACTGCCGTACTTGCCCCACACGACTTTTGATCGGCTCAACAAAACTAAAAAATATGAGCTGGGACTGGGCGAAGAGTTGACATTGCCTTCGAACTGGTCTCATGGCCATTTTTTATGTTGAAAGGGGCGCACGAACTGGTCGATTGAGGTCCTCCGTTCTTCTGACTTTCATGGATTACGAACCAGTTTTGCCAAGGGGCAATATTCCACTATAATCACTCAGGAAAACCACCACCCACAAACAGTCAGGAAAAGCACCACCTACAAATAAGGCGAAATCAGCATTGAATCAAGCAACCGGAAATTTTCTATTTCACAGTGAATGAGTATCTTGTTGTATTTTCAGCTAAATCGCACTTTCACAGTGAACACGCCCGCGCCCACATCATTCGAATCGAAGTGGTAATAAACAGTGATGCTGCAGAGTTCATTGAACTACTGGGAATCTTCATCCTCATTAAGCCATGTTCAAAATTGCAAAAAATCTGGATATCTCACATTCTTATTACTACTATTCTGAGAATCTGAGTACAAAGGGACATTTTCAGTTCCGTCCAATCTCCTCACGTTACAGCTGGACTAGTAGACGATGTTGGCACCCTGTCCAAATGCTCCAACTCAAATGATGCTGCTGTTCGGGCTGACACCGCTTTCGGCCGTGTAATACCCTGCATTAGAGACGACGCGCGCAGCTTCGAGCTCAAGGCACTCCTTGAGCAGCGCTACCACGTCGGTCATGGAGGGTCGCTCCTCAGGAGTTTGGGAGGTGCACTTGAGCGCGGTGTCTGTAACTTTCCAGACGCTGTTGACGTCGTGATCGCCGCACATGCGTGCATCAACAATGCCCTCGATGTTACCACTGACGAGGCGCCGCCTCACCCACAGGACGATGCCCGTCGGCTCAGGGTCATTCGGTATGTGTGGTTGCCCTGTGACTATCTCTAGTAGTACTACGCCATAGCTGAACACATCAGTCTTATTGGTGAGTTGGTGTGTAGCTTGGTACCTATAAAAGCATAGAAAGGCATTAGAAGGTCTAGTGTCAAAATTTCAGCAATCATGCAGCTTGACTTTTTAAAAACATCTTCATTGGAAACGAAGTTTGTATGAATGTGGAGAAAATTGACATAAAACCATTTTGCCCCATGGACATGGGGATTTCCTAATCACAGATGACAGATGTACCTAAATCAGTAGCCCTAGCCCACCCCGCCACCACCCCCTCCCCTGCTATGCCAACCGCGCCGTTGCTGCCGGACAAAACCGGCATGCTAAGCCCAGTGGCAAACAGCGGTGGCGGGTTGTCCCCTTATGCGAGCAACTCCCCAAAGGAGTGAGATCTAGGGAAAGAACCTCACATGGTTGGCGGTCCTTGGCCATCCACCAAATGCAGCAGTGTCAGCATGTCTCTTCCTGCTCGGCGAGATAGGGTGGAGTGGCGGCTTCCACTTCTACTTTCTGTGGGGAGGTCGCCAATCTGGCATGAGCTGTTGCCGGCATTTTGGCGGTAAGTTTTTTCAGGCCAACGAGCCTATAGAGCATAGACTGCAATGGCTTACTGAGGGATAGTGTTGGTTGTAAGCGGCTGCTACTCCGTGGCAACTCGGTAGTCAGCAGCCAACACGCGGCGGTGGTCTGGCAATGATCTGCTTCCCTCGACGACACCCTTTGGCGGCACAGGAGTTCAACACTTGGGTCAGCAGCCCTGGATCTTTGATGTTAGGGCATCACCAGCGATCCAAAGCAAAACGGACAACAAAAACATCCGTTGGTGCCTTTTTGGATCGGGCCTTGGACACGAAATTGGCCGCTTTGGCTGATATGTCTATTTGGGTGCGGGGTAGACCCAGCGGCCTGTCGCAAAAAAAAAAAAAAAATTGGTGATAATTTTACTTGATACGAAGTAATTTACATAGGGGCGAAAAAACTAGAAATATAAAACCCTAGTCTACTGTCGTGCCTCACGTCCGCCTTTAGAGACCGGCGGTGGTACATGATGCACCCTCCACACCTCGACAGGTGCTAAGTGCGGTGTTTATGTCGAAGGCGTCAAGTCGAGCTTGTTTCCGGCAGGTGCTACACAACGTTTCAGTGGAGGCATGCCTGCCGTCAGCAGGTGCTACACACGATGGCTCCGGTGGAGCATGAAGTCGTGTTTGTTGTAGCTTTTGTGTCGGCTGAAAAAAGATGCCTCGAAATAGCTAGCCCACTATTTAAAACTTTGGTTAAAGCAATACACTTACTCTGGGGCAAGGTAACCAGGAGTTCCAACCACCCTTCCTGTGGACACATGGGTATCATAGTTACTACTGAAAGCCTTGAGTAGGCCAAAATCGGCAATCTTCGCCTCCAAGTTTGCATTCAGCAGGATGTTAGACGTCTTCACATCCCTGTGAATAAGGGGTGGGCTGCACCCCTTGTGTAGATACTCAAGCCCTGCATGCATCGACATCATATTCTCGACCACATCCCCTTCTCAATATGTGATTATGTTACAACATGATTCAAAAACTAACCTTGCGCGGATTCCAACGCTATACGGAGTCTTTGCGTCCAGGTTAAACACCTTAAAGTGTTTTCTCTCGCTACAAATATCATCATATGAAAAGCATGCTCTCATTTTATTGTCAGTTGGTTCCTACCTCTACATATATAAATTAAATATTCATGAAGTTCGACTATTTGAGTACTTTGCATACCTCTAAGATGTTCATGTAGGGCTCCTTCATACATGTACTCATATACAAGAGCCATGTACTCCCTGTCCTTGCAGTAGCCAATCAAGGAGACAAGATTCTTATGATGGATCTTAGCCAAGATCTGAGCCTGCACTTACCCAACAAGATCACTGCATTATCAAAATGGATCCAGAAACTTGTTCGTTAGGGAATCAGTGACACTTAAGTATTAAGTATATCACACCTCTGCCAAGAATTCGGCTACACCTTGATCTGAAGATTCAGACCGCAGTTTCACAGCCACTTGGGTGCCATCTTCCAAGAAGCCATCGTAGACTTTCCCAAAACCTCCCTGGCCAATCACTCGCTGGAAACCGCTCGTTACGACCACTAATTCGTTGTATGTGAACCGGCGATTGTTGACCTGCAGCGATGTGGGCATGCTACTCCTCCTGTTCCGCGGCATCAAATGTTTGCTTGTCGCTCCTTTAGAAACCAATCACCCAACCTAGTGTTAGTAAGCACTTCATACTGGCATTGGTGAGTACAAATTTGTATTTTGCATAGTCTCTCACGTTGCTTTCTCCGCATGCACATGAGCAGTACTACTAAAAGCACAATCACCATCAGTGCAACTATTGGAACAGTAACATAGATGGCAACCATAGAGCTTTTCTTCTTTTCTAGAATCTGACAAGAGTTGCCATCGCTGCAGATATTTGGGTTGTTACCGTATCTAACAAAACAAAGGATAAAGATGAGTAAATTGTATTGATCAATCTTTATTATTTGTATAATTTGAAAGTTCTGACTCTAGGAAAGTGGGGATGTTTATCATATACTAACCTAAGTGTTAGAGAGCCATCTTGAATTCTCTTTAGAAGCCCAGAAGGAATTGATCCGCTCAGGTTATTCCCTGTCAAATCTCTGAAAGAACGGAAGTAGTTTTCCACGTCAATCTAACTTATGTATGTGTTAGAGAATTGATGTGAAAAATATCTCTCGGATACTTACATAAGTGTGAGCGCAGCCAACTGCGATAGGTTGTTAGGAATTGTGCCCGTCAGATTATTGCGTGACAAATCCCTGCAAATCAGTAAAGTGTCAGACTAAAGGAAAGTAGTTATGAAGAATGGCTCACAATTAACTTACAAGTATTGTAAACCTTTGAGACTGCTAAAGAAAGGTGATATGTTGCCACTGAGACCACTGGAAGATAGGTTCCTGAAACATAATGTACAACATCAGCTTAGATGATTCAAGATACCATTAGTGCTACTTTTAACGTCAAACGAAAAAGAATCATATATAAACATGTAACCCACAAGCCAGTTACAGTTGCTGGGCTTGAAACAGCATAGCTGCAACCTAATCCTTTCCACGCGAAATTCTTGGGCAAGCAAGGATCCCCCATCCAGTCCTTCACCAGCTGGTACTTGTCTCTCACCGCCGTCATAGCAGAAACTGTTTGCATCTCTCAGCAGCCGCAAAAATTATGTCAGATGAGATTCATTTGCTTCATTTCTATTTTTCCTGAGGGCTCACTTACCGTCTGTAGGGGCCGTGGTTATGCCGATGGTACTCAAGACGGAGAAGACCTCAAGGGCATTGAGAATGGGCGGGAGCGTGGAGTTGGCGGTGGCGTTCAGCGAGACATTGTACTGGTGGAACTGGTGGTTGGGGTCGGTGTTGTAGGCAGCGTTGGTGTATAGGTACTGGGGAGTGAAGCCCCGTGGATCCCAGAATTCGCCGTTCACTGTGATGTAGAACTGCCGCACGGCATTGCCAGAGAGGATCTGTAGCTCCGACAGGTGCAAGACACAGATGTACCTGCATATGCAATTTAATTTATTCAAGACGCGCTAATAAGTTAATCAGTCCCCGTATGTGTTGATAAGGAAAAACATTCTGAGGCATCCATGTCGAGCAAGCTCATAACTGGGCCAGGTACTACGCTACTACTGCAACATGTCTGGCAGTTCTGCAGACGGGCTGCACTTTGGCTGAAATCCCAGTGTTCACTCCCTCGGTTAACTCTGCTGAACCGGTGCTACAGCCGGGTAGCTCCGCCCCTCCAACGATGTATCTTAGCTAACACATGGCTCATGCACTCAATCATATGCTTAAATTCAAATTCCAAAAAAAAAAATAGTTTTAGGTACTTATAGAACATTTTATATTGGTACAGAAGGAAGTAACTACCATCACAAGTTTGCCCTAGTCTGCGGTAATGGACGGATTCTCCTTCGGCTCGGTGACGGCCATCTTCTCGGGTGGATGGCGACTAAGCTCTAGTTTGGTAATAAAGTTTTTTTAAAACTGAAGTATATCAATACCATAGTATTTTATTGCCCTACAAAGCAATTCTTCAGTTTTACACCTTTCTCAACTCTAGAAAAAACAGGGTCGAGCCTTTTTATTGAATACTTAAAAAATCATTTGTCAGTGGGAGATTATGGCTACTGGCTGCAACCAGCTCATGAAGTCATACTAGCAGAATTACAGATAGATAGCTTAATTTGTGATTGTAATTGACTTGAATATTTTGAACTATGCAATAAATAAAACGGTTGTGTGAATCTATTGATGCAGAGGCCGGGGATCCCCTCTCGAAAAAAACTTAAAAAATCCAATAGTTGAGTTTTAAAACCACAATAATTATTGGATCCAGACACCTTAAATTATTGAATAATAATTAATTTTAGAAACTGAAGTGTTCTCTGAATAATCAAAATTAGTTTGATGCCAAGCGGGGCCACGTTAATCGTGTTGTTAACAAAGTGGAGCACCTTCTAGTTAGGTCCTGAGATGTATAGTTATTGATTTGTTCTAGATAACTCCCTACGATTTTATTTATTTAGTGTTTTTGGCTTAGTCAATATCAAATTTTACAAAGTTTGACAAAAAAATCAGTACCCATAATATCAAATGTATATAATATAAAAATATAATTTATGCATGACAATTACAATATACTACGTCTGTCCCGAATTAGATATCACAAATTCGTCTAGATTCACATCCATACATTAAAACGTGTTTATATTTGTGCATATAGACGAATCTGTGACAATCAATTTGAAACAGGTGGAAGTAATATATTTTACATTGTAGAAGTTGATAATTTTTATCTTAAATATTTGATCAAAGTTTTGACTTTGTCCAAACCTAAAATGAAAAGTAATTCCAAATCGAGGGAGTATTCTTCTAGGCTACAGATTCTGTTCACTCAGAACAGTCGGTTTCCTAAAAGAACTACCATGCATCACCTATCATTGTACACCAAAGGATTAGATAGGTCACCCAAAAATGAGATCGTTTTCAGGCCGTTTTCTTAATCAGGCGGGTTTTCATGCTAAATAGTTTTTAATTTGGTTCGCTTTATCTCCTGCCAAGAAATTAATATTGCCAAGTAAGACTCAATCTCCGTGTTTTTTTTTTTTTGAAACGAGGCAAAAGATTTGCCATTTTCATTAATAGAGAAGAAGTTTAGAATTCCATAACAAATGCCTAGGACAAGCCCTAGGACTTTAACAAAAGCCTACTCTCCCGGTATTATATTGCACAAATCCTTAGCGCCGGCCAAGCACCAAGCCCGAGCCTCATCTTTGATCTTGGCAATCTCCGTGTTTTAAAATAAGTGTAGTATTTTTTTGTACATACGGTTGTATCTACACATTAAAATATGAGAAAATCTCCAATTTAGTCTATGAAGTTGCCATGGGTGTGCACATTGGTCAAGAACTTGCAAATTGTGAATTGTGGGTCAAGAAATTGTCCATGCGACTGTTTTGGTAACACGGTCACTGCTAGTTTGTTGATGTTGCCAATTAATTTTTTGCAAGTTATTGCCTCATAAAAATTCAAAATAAGGGCTAGAAAAATAGAAAAAAACAAAATTTCAAGGGACAATTTGTAAAAAAAACAATTGGCAACATCAGAAAATTAACGGTCGCCGTAACAGAGTAACCAAAACACTCACGCGGGGCAACTTAGTGACCCAGAATTCATGATTTGCAAGTTTTTGACCAAAACACACATCTAGGGCAACTTCTCATAGACTAAATTGGGGTTTTTCTCTTAGAATATATCTAGACACATAATGACGACACTTATTTTGAACGGAGGTAGAAGGATACTAAGAATTATAATATTCGTAAAGAACTGATGCGGTGCTTATGAACGAGAAAGTCGTCTAAGAAGTAATTAAGAACTGAGTCACTTGGATATGAGTGACACTTTTTTTTCCTGAAGGAATCTCCTACACGCAACCATCTTTACTGGAGTATGAGACGTACCCTGGCGATGGATCGTTGACGTTGGGTTGAGCATCCCAAGAGAACTCGATGGGGCTTGTGGCGTTGATGGGTGTGATGGCGGTCTGCATCACGGCGGACGGCGCTTCGAAGCTGTCAGCGTTCATGTTCTGGACCTTCTTCGTCGTCGAGATCTCCGACCATTCCGTCGGCTTGCTCAGCGGCATCCATATACGGTCATGCGGATCGTCAGGAAACCGGACGACCACGCCGTCAGACGGGCCAAAGTTAACCCTGGAGACAAGGACAAGGCCCTGCGTCGCGTTGGCCATCGGGTAGAGCCCGTCCTTAAAGGGCCTCAGGCTCAGGCTGGAGATGAACGGCGTCCCGGAGCCGGTATTCACGAGGCAGACCTGCGCGGAGTCGCCCGGAACGACGGCGATGATCTCATAGATTTCTGGCGTGTTGGCATCGGAGATGTTCACCTTTGTCCAGTAGTTGACACCTAGGTGGAGGTCGAACACTGGTGCTCTGTTGAGGTCGTCGTAGTTGCCGTACATGAACGTGGCCCGGATGAGGTACTTGAGCCCGGCCACGAGGGACCGGAGCGTGTAGCAATTCCGGGCGCCGACGGCGAAGCTGCGAACGTTGTGCCAGCTCCTCCCCATGTACGGCGTGATATACTCGGCCGACATGTTGTGGTTTGTGCCGGAGTTGATGAAGCCGGCGTCAGAGGTGAAACGCAGCTTGGTGCCGCTGTCGACGTACCCAGCTGCATTCTCCGGTAGGCCGCAGTCGATGCTTATGAAACCTATATATTATGTGTGCGCCTAATGACATATATGCAGGTAGTGCCATGAAAATATGACATATATGCTGGATATGCTCACCTAAGTTATCGAGCTGGCCATGGACTTGAACAACGCCACCGCCGGCAGCGAGGACGAGCAGGAGCAACAACAGCCACTGGGCATCCATTTCTCTTCCTCTCGGCAGTCGTCTCTTCTTCGTGCATGTGCCAGCTGCTACACACTACACTACTACTACTACTACTACTCACTAGTAGTAACAACTTGCCACATTATTAATTACCATGCTAAACAGTTCATTACTATACGTAAAGGAACGTCAATATTTGCACCGATCGCCGGGGCAAATCACGTGGGAGATATAGGTTGATCTATTATGCCATTGAGTCAACGTCTTGGATGGCGCCGAGGTATTGGATGCCCGAAGCATCAAATGGTGGAATTCTGACTTTTTCTTGTGCAACTATGCAGAAAATTCATTTTTTAAGAATATGAATGACATATCTATCTTTTTTGCCAATAGTTCCACGGTCTATCTCCTAAAAGAGCAATTGACCATGCCATACCCGGCTGAAACCAAACCCAATAATGATAATCATCAACAATATAAGAGCTCGTTTGGTACCAAATGAAATGACTACAGGAATTCATTTCATTTGTATTTGGATTCCAAAAACACACACATGTTTGGCTCCCACATGAATTTGCAAATGACTCTAGAATTCAAAATAGAATTGCTACATTATCACATCCATGTGAGCATCAGATGAACTGGAACAAGTATTTTTCATAACTTTTTGAACTCATAACATAGATTCTGATACTAAAACATAGATTATCATCCAAAGTATGATTCAAAACATAAAGCCATGTCCTAGTCCATGAAACATAGATTGATCAAGATAAGAAATACAAGTTCCAAAGTTTCAATAAGTTAAGCAAGTTGCAAATGGCAGCTGCTACATCACAAATTCAGATCTGAATCATGTGTTTATCTGCTTGAGCACCCACTTTTTCTTCATTCATTCAGGCAGTGCCATCAAAGGCTTGAGCTTGCGATCATCAGCAACAAGAACATCATATATTGCCAACTGTTGATCATCTTCCAAACCTGGTATGTCACAAAGAACATTGCATCTCGCAACACTCGTGAATCTGACGCTGAACCTTTCCAGCCAGCCAAGACATAAACAAACTTCATTTTACGGTCACAAACACCCAACGCATTTGTTGTTATGTCTTGTTGCTGCCCGCTTCCTTTTCTTCCTCTTCTCATGATATAACTCTAGTGGTAGATCAGCCATCTACAATAAGTATAGTACAAAACTAGTTGAGTGTAAAAATAAACCAAGTTAAGCCGCACCATCATTTAGCAAATATAGTACTGCATCAAACTATAAACTTCAGGCCAGGTTTAACAACAAGCAATAATATATTATAACACACTTATAGCCCAGGATTAACATGCATTAAAAAAGTAACCGACTAACAAGTTAAACACCAGTACACACACACATGGGAACATGCAGTATAGTTACCGAGGAACACGATAACAAAGACAAAATTAGGAACACGAAGACCTGAATAATAAGGACTGAAGAGGACTGAAAGAATGATAAAGAGAGAAGAATGTCACATTTATCTATATGAATCCTCTCCTTCATTATCACTTGGACACAACTCTGAACCCAAATGTGAATGGACACATGCAGTTTTGGTGCAGCGAAAGCTTGCTGCGTTTCTGGTTTATTCACTTGCTACTTGGTGTGTGCTGAAACTGATACAAAAAGATCTTATTTACACTACTCGTGAACTGATCAAACTAGCTGCTGCTAGCCTAGCCTATCACTGCCATGCTTATTCACTTCCTACTTTCTGCTGCTAGCCTATCCTGACATTCTGCCGTATTGCTTGACTTAGGAGCAGCAGTAGATACTTGACTTTGTGGGCATATGTTCACGGTCCACTCTCTATCACATGTGCAGTCGTATATGCTTTCCAGGAAAAAAGAACTAGAATCAAGGAAGCGCGTCACATGTAGTTCTAGCTGCGCAGATAAACTGTGGCATGAATAAATATTGAGAGGAGAGGCTACCTTGGAGATGGACAGGGAAGGCTTCACACTGATCGACAGAGACGCGGATCTGGAGTTCGGCAGCTGCCTCGGTAGAAGCTGGGAGCCAGTTGTCGTGGCTGCTAGGTTAATAGAAAATATTAAATCATAGAAGAAAGGGAGAGATTGGGAGAAGAAGAGATCAGACGGGAGGGAAGGTTACCTGGAGGTCGACGGGGAAACGGAGAGAAAACGCGGCCGCACGAAATTCCACGGCGAGATGGCAGCCATCTGGATCATGATCAGAAGAAGATGAGAAGTGGAGGGAGGGAGGCGGCCAGGTGGAGGGAGGGAGCCAGGTAGCGAGGTGGAGGGGGAGAGGCGAGAGGCTAGCGAGATTGAGGGATGGAGGCCGGCGAGGTGGAGGGATGGAGGCGGCGAGGCAGATGGGATCGAGGAGGAGGAGGCGGATGAGATCGGGGAGGAGGACACGATAGCCAGGTTTCCAGACAAATGACGGGTCGAGAACGGGAATCGTGTTTAGGCACTGGGTGATTCGGTCGGAATTTTCAAATGAAATGACGCTACGATTCCGTGACAGCCAAACAACATATTCTTGGAATTGCCAAATGAATTCCGCGATTCCGGGGCGAATTCCTGGATACCAAACGAGCTCTAAACAGTTTTAGCACGGCTCCTTTCCCCTCTCCTCTTTGTCTCTCAACATCTCTCTCGTTGTGAGTCCCCATCTTCTCCGATGGCCTTGCTGGACGGAGAGGATGGGGAGAGGAGCCCAGCCTCCCTCTGTGCATAGGAGTAGTTGTAGGTTGTTTACCCAGGTGCAGACTGGTACTATGCCATTAGATCAGAGCAGTATATCTATTCGGCCAGATCTGGTGTTGGCTAGCGTTCCTCATCATTGTTCTCCTCACTAGTAGGAAAACTTCTACCAGTGGCGCACCTGTTTTGGGCATCAGTGGCGCACCTGTGGTGCGACACTACTAGCACGCCACTGGTGCCCCCACTAGTTAGTAATGGAACACCCATGGTGCCCCCACTGGTTTGTGACCCTACCTATATTTTTGGTGTGCCACTACTATGTTTTTGAAAATTTAATTTTTGATTTTTTGATTTTGGTATGCTCTAGTTCATTCTTTGTGAGCTCCACATGGTGTGCAGGATGGCTTCAGGCAGAATGGTGTGAGCAGGGGCACTAGAGAAGAGGAGGAAGGAGAGAAAGGAGGAGAGGACCAAGGTGGAAGGAGGAAGGAGAGGAGAGGAGAGGATGAAGGAGGAGGAAGGAAGAAGGGAGGAGGAGGGGTGCTAGTCGGTGGAGGAGCTGGCCGTAGGAGGAGGGGTGCTAGTCGGTGGAGGAGCTGGCCGTAGGAGGAGGGGTGTCAGTCGGTGGAGAAGATGGCCGGAGGAGGTAAGCTGGCCGGCAGAGGAGATGGCCGGACTAGGTTGCCTCTTGCTGGAGATGGATGAAGAGAAGTGAGGGAGGATGGAGGAGAGAAGGAAGAAGGCAAGATAAGTGATGTGCGGCTGGAAGAGAGTAAACAACCTTGACCAATCAGAACGCAGGAACAAGAAGCATACAGATCGTGTGTTTGTTTACACATGTCTGGAGCCACTGGATCATGCAGCCGGATTTGGGGCTGTCCAACATAGGGTGCAATTTATTTAAAAAATATTACTGAAATCTAGAAGTTGAAAAAAACTCCTAACATTTTGATACGAGAAAACTTTTCATCGGAGGTCGTATGCAACCAGAAAAGCCGTTTTATCAAAACATGGTGCCATTTTGCAAAAAAAAATATCAAAATTAATGTTTGTTAATTTTTCTAACAACTAGAGGACATAACACATAGCCAGCTAAAACGATTTTTTTATTTTTATTTTTTAAAAAACTAATAAGACGATCCATGGAGGGGGGTGGGGGGCTGATGCAATGTGTGCCACTGATGTCTACGCCCCCTCCTTTTCCTGTAGACAGTGTTGGGCCTCCAAGAGCAGAGGTTTGTAGAACAGCAGCAAGTTTTCCCTTAAGTGGATCACCCAAGGTTTATCGAACTCGGGGAGGAAGAGGTCAAAGATATCCCTCTCATGCAACCACTGCAACCACAAAGCAAGAAGTCTCTTGTGTCCCCAACACACCAAATAGGTGTACTAGTTCGGCGAAGAGATAGTGAAATACAGGTGGTATGAATAAGTAGCAACGGTGCCAGAAAATAGCTTGCTGGCGTGTAGTTGATGGTGGTAGTATTGCAGCAGTAGTAACGCAGTAAAACAGTAAACAAGCAGCGATAGCAGTATTTAGGAACAAGGCCTAGGGATTAGACTTTCGCTAGTGGACACTCTCAACATTGATCACATAACAGAATAGATAAATGCATACTCTACACTCTTGTTGGATGATGAACACATTGCGTAGGATTACACGAACCCTCAATGCCGGAGTTAACAAGCTCCACAATTCAATGTTCATATTTAAATAACCTTGGAGTGCATGAAAGATCAATTCGACTAAACCAAGTACTAGCATAGCATGCACACTGTCACCTTCATGCTATGTAGGAGGAATAATACACATCAATACTATCATAGCAATAATTAACTTCATAATCTACAAGAGATCATAATCATAGCATAAACCAAGTACTAACACGGATGCACACACCTGTCACCATTACACCGTGCGGGAGGAATAAAACTACTTTAATAACATTGCTAGAGTAGCACATAGATAAATTGTGATACAAAATACATTGCAATCATAAAGAGATATAAATAAGCACTTCACTATGCTCTTCATAACGAGTGAATAAGTATTCTGTGAAATATAGCCTAAGAGACCCACACGGTGCACACACTCGTCACCTTTACACACGTGGGACAAGGAGTCTCCGGAGATCACATGAGTAAAATTCACTTGACTAGCATAATGACATCTAGATTACAAGCATAATCATATGAATCTCAATCATGTAAGGCAGCTCATGAGATTATTGTATTGAAGCACATATGAGAGAGATGAACCACATAGCTACCGGTACAGCCCCGAGCCTTGATGGAGAACTACTCCCTCCTCATGGGAGCAGCAGCGGTGATGAAGATGGCGGTGGAGATGGCAGCGGTGTCGATGGAGAAGCCTTCCGGGGCACTTCCCCGTTCCGGCGGCGTGCCGGAACGGAGACTCTGTCCCCCGCATCTTGGCTTCGCGATGGCGGCGGCTCGGAAGGTTTCGTGGGTTTCGTCGTTCGTAATAGGGTTTTCGCGACGGAGGCTTTAAATAGGCGGAAGGGCAGCTTCGGAGGGGGCTCGGGGCCACCACACCATAGGGCGGCGCGGCCCACCCTCCGGCCGCGCCGAGGTGTGGTGTGGGGCCCCCGGGGCTTCCTCCGGCGGCTCTCGAGTGTTCCGGATGGTTCCGGGAAAAATAGGAACCCGGGTCTTGATTTCGTCCGATTCCGAGAATATTTCGTTACTAGGATTTCGAAACCAAAAACAGCAGAAACACGAGACCGGCACTTCGGCATCTTGTTAATAGGTTAGTTCCGAAAACGCATAAATATGACATAAAGTATGTATAAAACATGTAGATATCATCAATAATGTGGCATGGAACACAAGAAATTATCGATACGTCGGAGACGTATCAGCATCCCCAAGCTTAGTTACGCTCGTCCCGAGCAGGTAAAACGATAACAAAGATAATTTCTGGAGTAACATGCCATCATAAACTTGATCATATTGTAAACATATGTAATGAATGCAGCGATCAAAACAATGGTAATGACATGAGTAAACAACTGAATCATAAAGCAAAGACTTTTCATGAATAGTACTTTGAAGACAAGCATCAATAAGTCTTGCATAAGAGTTAACTCATAAAGCAATAATTCAAAGTAAAGACATTGAAGCAACACAATGGAAGATTAAGTTTCAGCGGTTGCTTTCAACTTGTAACATGTATATCTCATGGATAATTGTCAATGCAAAGCAATATAACAAATGCAATATGCAAATATGTAGGAATCAATGCACAGTTCACACAAGTGTTTGCTTCTTGAGATGGAGAGAAATAGGTGAAGCTGACTCAACAATAAAAGTAAAAGAATGGTCCTTCAAAGAGGAAAGCATCGATTGCTATATTTGTGCTAGAGCTTTTATTTTGAAAACATGAAACAATTTTGTCAACGGTAGTAATAAAGCATATGTATCATGTAAATTATATCTTACAAGTTGCAAGCCTCATGCATAGTATACTAATAGTGCCCGCACCTTGTCCTAATTAGCTTGGGTTAACACGGATTATCATTGCATAACATATGTTTCAACCAAGTGTCACAAAGGGGTACCTCTATGCCGCCTGTACAAGGGTCTAAGGAGAAAGTTCGCATTGGATTTCTCGCTTTTGATCATTCTTCAACTTAGACACCCATACCGGGACAACATAGACAACGGATAATGGACTCCTCTTTTAATGCTTAAGCATTCCACAACGAGATAATATTCTCATAAGAGATTGAGGTTTTATGTCCAAACTGAAACTTCCACCATGATTCATGGCTTTAGTTAGCGGCCCAATGTTCTTCTCTAACAGTATGCATACTCAAACCATTTGATTGTGAAAACCGCCCTTACTTCGGACAAGACGAACATGCATAGCAACTCACATGATATTCAACAAAGAGTAGTTGATGGCGTCCCCGGGAACATGGTTATCGCACAACAAACAACTTAATAAGAGATAAAGTGCATAAGTACATATTCAATACCACAATAGTTTTTAAGCTATTTGTCCCATGAGCTATATATTGCAAAGGCGAATGATGGAAATTTAAAGGTAGCACTCAAGCAATTTACTTTGGAATGGCGGAGAAATACCATGTAGTAGGTAGGTATGGTGGACACAAATGGCATAGTGGTTGGCTCAAGGATTTTGGATGCATGAGAAGTATTCCCTCTCGATACAAGGTTTAGGCTAGCAAGGTTATTTGAAACAAACACAAGGATGAACCGGTGCAGCAAAACTCACATAAAAGACATATTGAAAACATTATAAGACTCTACACCGTCTTCCTTGTTGTTCAAACTCTTTACTAGAAATTATCTAGACCTTAGAGAGACCAATTATGCAAACCAAATTTTAGCAAGCTCTATGTATTTCTTCATTAATGGGTGCAAAGTATTTGATGCAAGAGCTTAAACATGAGCACAACAATTGCCAAGTATCACATTATCCAAGATATTATAGCAAATAATACATGTATCATTTTCCAATTCCAACCATATAACAATTTAACGAAGCAGTTTCAACCTTCGCCATGAACATTAAAAGCTAAGAACACATGTGTTCATATGAACCAGCGGAGCGTGTCTCTCTCCCACACAAGGATGAACTTATTCAAACATAAACAAAAACAAAAGCAAACAGACGCTCCAAGTAAAGTACATAAGATGTGACCGAATAAAAATATAGTTTCAAGAGAAGGAACTCGATAATTTGTCGATGAAGAAGGGGATGCCTTGGGCATCCCCAAGCTTAGATGCTTGAGTCTTCTTGAAATATGCAGGGATGAACCACCGGGGCATCCCCAAGCTTAGACTTTTGTTGATGTCAGAAACCCACCGGCGGGCAGAGACTGGTCAACACCGTAGAGCCGGGAACAACTAGGGCTGCGGCTGGCCCCAGTCCCTCTGAGCGACGGCCCGCAAAGCCTCCTGGTCACACACCCGATGCTATCGCAAGGGCGTGCCACCTGACCTATACCTGGTCAGGAAGGTGTGGATGATGCCTCGCTTAGTTTCCTGCGGGGCACACACGTAAACGTTAAATACGAGCCTCGATCGGCTCTCGGGTTATCTCGTGAATCGGCTCAAAGAGCCGATTCACCCATGATTCAGAACAAGGTGTCCGAATATATGGTGGTCCTGCTTGATCAAGATAAAGCTGATAAGATCTACGACGATCTGGGGTTTTCACCGCATAATCGGATCATCCTACTCACGATTGGGCCTCGCGCTCGCGTACGGTGATCGTAAGCCGATCCTAGACGGGGCCTAAAAACCAACACGTGGTTGATCCTCGGAACTTCCTGTCTAGGGCTAGCAAACTACACCCTACACGCCGCTGGATCCTCCAACCCTTTGTAAGGCCTAACTATTGCAGATATTAAACTAATCCTTGAAGAATCAAGGAGCAACCGTAACGGATCGAATCTACTAAATAGAGATCAAGCGGGGTGCCGCCCCTACACCTAAGATAGGCGTAAGGGCGGCTAGACATGCAAGGGTTGCACTACGATAGCATATGATATGAAGAACAATGCTAACCCTAACATGTCTAAGATAACTACGTTGCTCGCCATCAAAAAGGCTTCAGCACGAGCAACGCATGAACAAGCTGGGATAGGCATTACGCTGCCTAGATCGCAAGATGCGATCTAGGCAGCATGGTGCTTACCGGTAGAAACCCTCGAGACGAAGGAGTTGGCGATGCGCCGAGATTTGTTTTGGGGTGAACGTTGGTTGTTGTTTATTCCATAAACCCTAGATACATATTTATAGTCCGGGGGACTTTCTAATGTGGGCGTGCACTAAACCGTGCACGGGTAAAACTCTAACTTCTAAACTAAGATGCGATCTAATATGTTACAGATACATGGGCAGTTTAGCCCAACTTGGTATAAAAGGCCGATTCACGTATTTCTTCCATGTATAATCTTCACGTCCATCTTGATCGCGGCCCACCTCTGACTTGGTCAAATTCTGGTGATAACACATGCCTCCCTGGTTTTGGAAATGACATTTCCAAAATCATTATGCTTTTCTTTCACCGGGACATGTCGTGGCAGAGCGGAACTGTTGCAGCATCCTTTACCAGGACACCTTATCGTCTCCACTCCTCAGTCATCGGCAAAACCTTCATCCTGATGATTTCTCGGGGAAGGTAGAGGATGACGATGATGACTCCCTCAAGGGTTACCCACCAGCGAAGCACCTCCGCGCCTGGTAGGAGAACGTCAGCGACGACGACAAATGAGGGAGACAAGGACAGCAACGGCCCCCAGATCTGACAACGATGAGGAAGGCGAAGGCAGCAACGGCCCCCATATTAGGGAGTGGTAGCAGTATTTAGCTCCTGCTCTTCCCGAGCAATCGACTCCTCCCCCAATGAGTCTTGCTTTCTTTTCAACTTTGCCGATCGTCAAATCAAGATCGTTGTACAAAGAGCCGATGACAAGGCATCGGCTTGCGCTCACAAAAGTAATTCGAGGCAAAAAACCACTGCTTATTCGTACAGCCCAGCAGGTTTAGCCCCGTCTGAACCATCATGAACGTGCAGGTTGAACTCTCAACAAACCACCAGGAGACTTATCCCAAATATTATGATCTGGATTGAGCTCATTCCGCTAGAGTCGATGGCCATGCGTCGGCTTTACTATTCTGAAGTCGATGCCTGTGCATCGGCTGTTAGCACACTGTCGTCTCCGCATGTTTTCTCAAGTCGATGTCTGTACATCGGCTGTGATTTTCTTATTTTTTTTTTTACTGGCCGATCTAAAAATCGGCCTCCACATCTTACTGCCTATCCTCCCACATGCTTGGGAAGTACTTCTTGAGATGTTGGCCGTTGACGGCCACTGGGAACTTCACACCATCCAATTGTTCAAGCATATAGGCATTGCCCTTCAGAACTTGGATGACTTTGTAAGGACCGTGCCAATTAGGAGACCATTTGCCGTATGCTTTATCCCTGGTTCCTAATGGCAACACGGCTTCCCATACTAAATCGCCAACCTGAAACTCCTTTGGTCTCACCTTTTTATTGTACGCCCGAGCTACCCTGGCCTTATTTTCTTTAATCTTCTCTAGCGACCAAAGTCTAAGCTCTGTTGTATCCTCAATAGTGTCACTCATCAGGGTTGCATATTCTTCAGGTGTCAGGTCATTCTGAAACGTAACACGTCTCGATCCGGCCGTGATCTCCCATGGTAATACGGCCTCCTGTCCATAGACAAGCTGGTACGGTGAAGTCTTTATAGCTCCATGGCATGACATGCGATAGGCCCACAAAGCTTCTGACAGCGTCTCATGCCATACCCTGGGGTTCTCCTCAATCTTCCTTTTAATTAGCTTGATCAAGCTTTGATTGGATGCTTCGGCTTGCCCGTTGGCCTGGGCGTAATATGGAGATGATCGGATTAGCTTAATCCCCATGCCGTCGCAGAACTCTCTGAATTCCTTAGAGACAAAGACCGAACCTCCATCGGTCGTGATGGTTTGGGGAATCCCGAACCTATGGATAACATGTTCTTTGACAAACTGGATCACATCTTCCGATTTTACTTTCTTCATTGGAACGGCCTCCACCCACTTGGTGAAATAATCTGTAATGGCCAAAATCCATTCGTGGTTCTTGCTTGACGGAGGGTGTATCTTGCCGATCATATCCATGCCCCAACCTCGAAATGGCCAAGGTTTGATGATAGGGTTCATCGCTGATGCGGGTACCATCTGGATCTTCCCGAACATCTGACATGCTTGGCACCCCTTGTAGTAGTTGAAGCAGTCTTCCAGCATGGTAGGCCAATAAAACCCTGATCGTCTGATTAACCACTTCATCTTCTGGGCCGATTGGTGAGTCCCACAAGCGCCTTCATGGACCTCATGTACGAGCCGATTAGACTCCGTTGGCCCCAAACATTTGAGTAGTAATCCTTCCAACGTCCTGTAGAACATGTCATCTCCTATGAGGACATATTTCATGGCCCTGTATCTTATCCTTTTGGGTGCCCCCCGAGCCGAATCCTTCAAATAATTGAAGATATCGGTTCTCCAGTCATCTTGTTCCAGAAATTGCACCTGAACCTCCGACCCGTCAGGTATGTCTATGTAGCCTGACGCCATCTGGGCGAGATTGTTGGCCTCGATGTTTTGGGACCTTGGGACCCAATTAAAGTTGATGTACCGAAACTGTGTCACCAACTCACGGCATTCCATCCAATATGGGAAAAGAGATTCACTCTCGCACTTATATTCGTCCGTGAGCTGGTTAATCACCAACTTGGAATCTCCAAAAAGCTCTACTGCCTCTGCCCCGGCTTCCAGTAGCAACTCCATCCCCTTACGTACCGCTTCATACTCTGCTACGTTGTTGGTGCAAGGGGTAGATAATCTGATGGAGAAGGAGTACTCTGCCCCCCGAGGCGACACGAGCAGAATGCCAATGCCACAACCATCGTCGCAAGCCGATCCGTCGAAGAACATAGCCCATGCACGTATGGATAGTGCTGCTATATTGGTACTGATCCGCTCAGCTATGAGATCGGCCAACGCTTGCCCTTTGATCGCTTTCGCAGTGCTGATACCGGAGATCGAATTCCGACAACGCAAACATCCACTTACCCGGTCGGCCTTTCAACACGGGGGCCGACGAGCATGTGCTTGACAACATCTGACTTGCATATGACGAAGATCTCTGCCGTCAACGGGATGTGATGCAGCTTGGTGCGAGGTAAAGAACGAGCAGAGGCACGGTTCTCGACCTCAGGATACCTTGTTTCCGCGTCCAACATCCTTCTGCTGAGGTAGAAAACGACCCTTTCGACGCCCTCGTCGAGTTGCACCACCACCGAGGCGATGGACGTGTCAGCCACTGATAGGTAGATGTAGAACGGCTTGTCCTGCCGGGGCGGAACTAACACAGGCGGCGTTGTCAGATACCTTTTAATTTCATCAAACGCCTGCTGCTGTTCCGCCCCCCAGTGAAATTCGTCGTCAGATTTGGTCTTCACCAGCGCCATAAATGGTTCGATTCGTCCTGACAGATTGGAGATGAATCGTCGGACAAAATTGATCTTGCCAATGAGACGTTGGAGCTCCTTCTTCGTTGTGGGCGGCTGCATGGTGCGCACCGCCTCTTGACTCTTCAGGCCGATTTCAATTCCCCGTTCATGAACCAGGAAACCTAGGAACTGACCAGCCGTTACACCGAAGGCACACTTCTTCGGGTTCATTCTCAGTCCGAACTTCCGAGTTCGGTCTAGGACGCGCCGTAAATCATCCAAGTGTCCCTCCATGGAGACAGATTTGACTACGACGTCGTCGATATAGATTTCCACCAACTTACCGATCAAATCGTGAAATATATAATTCATAGCTCGTTGGTACGTTGCCCCAGCATTCTTCAATCCAAAGGTCATTACTACATATTCAAACAAGCCTACCGCCCCTGGTACTCTGAACGCGGTCTTGTGTATATCTTCTGGAGCCATGAAGATTTGATTGTAGCCGGCGTTGCCATCCATAAAGCTCAACACCTTGTGGCCAGCAGCTGCGTTGATCAGTGTCTCTGCCACAGGCATTGGATATTCGTCCTTGGGAGTGGCTCTGTTGAGATCTCTGAAATCGATGGCCACGCGCCATCGGCCATCCTTCTTCTCTACAGGAACGATACTGGAGATCCACTCAGCATACCTGCATGGCCTGATGAACCCGGCGGCCAACATCTTCTCGATTTCTTTCTTGACCTCCTCCAGAATTTCGGCTCTCATCTGGCGTGCTCGTTGCTGGAACGGCCGAAATCCTTTCTTAAGGGGGAGCCGATGCTCGATGATGCTCCTGTCTAACCCAGGCATTTCTGTATAGTCCCATGCGAAGCAATCTGGGTATTCTTTCAACAGAGCAATCATCTGACTCCTGAGCTGTGGATCCAACTTCTTGCTGATAAAAGTTGGTCGCGGCTTGTCCCCAGGGCCGATGTCGACCTCCTCCAGCTCATCAGCCGAGGTGAACCCGTACCCTAACTTTCCGTCACCTGTGAGGTCGACGCCAAATACTGGGAGAGCCGGTGGCGCGGATAACACGGTCCGATCGCCGGAATCGGCCTCCATCTTGATCATCACCAGGACCTCGTAGCAGTGTCGGGGCCGGTCACGTGGGCCAGCCCCCCCTTTATCCTTGCTATGAGAGCAGCTGCCCTCATCATTACCCTTACCGGGGCGGTACCCGAGTTCTACCATATGGATGTTGAACAGGTGTCCTGGCTGTGGCCTCCCAGGGTACATATCCTCCGCCATGCCGACGGTGCATGCCGGTGATCTCGGCACTTCCGATGCTGTCAATGCGCCTGGCATCGGTAGAGGGGTCTTTTTAAAGGAGCCGATGAGTCCGGCCCCGAGGACTGCTGATACGTCTCCAACGTATCGATAATTTCTTATGTTCCATGCCACATTATTGATGATATCTACATGTTATATGCACATTATATGTCATATTTATGCATTTTCTGGAACTAACCTATTAACAAGATGCCGAAGAGCCGATTCTTGTTTTCTGCTGTTTTTGGTTTCAGAAATCCTAGTAAGGAAATATTCTCGGAATTGGACGAAATCAAGACCCAGGTCCCTATTTTTCCACGAAGCTTCCAGAAGACCGAAGAGTCAACGAAGTGGGGCCACAGGGTGGCCAAACCCTAGGGCGGCGCGGCCCCACCCCTGGCCGCGCCGGCCTGTGGTTTGGGCCCCCTGTGCCGCCTCCTGACTTGCCCTTCCGCCTACAAATAGCCTCCGTGACGAAACCCCCAGTACCGAGAGCCACGATACGGAAAACCTTCAAGAGACGCAGCCGCCGCCAATCCCATCTCGGGGGATTCGGGAGATCGCCTCCGGCACCCTGCCGGAGAGGGGATTCATCTCCCGGAGGACTCTACACCGCCATGGTCGCCTCCGGAGTGATGAGTGAGTAGTTCACCCCTGGACTATGGGTCCATAGCAGTAGCTAGATGGTTGTCTTCTCCTTATGTGCTTCATTGTTGGATCTTGTGAGCTGCCTAACATTATCAAGATCATCTATCTGTAATTCTATATGTTGTGTTTGTCGGGATCCGATGGATAGAGAATACTATGTTATGGTAATTATCAAGTTATTACATATGTGTTGTTTATGATCTTGCATGCTCCCCGTTATTAGTAGAGGTTCGGCCAAGTTTGTACTCTTAACTCCAAGAGGGAGTATTTATGCTCGATAGTGGGTTCATGCCTACATTGATACCGGGACGAGTGACAGAAAGTTCTAAGGTTGTGTTGTGTCTGTTGCCACTAGGGATAAAACATTGATGCTATGTCCGAGGATGTAGTTATTGATTACATTACGCACCATACTTAATGCAATTGTCCGTTGCTTTGCAACTTAATACTGGAAGGGGTTCGGATGATAACCTCGAAGGTGGACTTTTTAGGCATAGATGCGATTGGATGGCGGTCTATGTACTTTGTCGTAATGCCCAATTAAATCTCACTATATTTACCATGTCATGTATGTGCATTGCGGTGCCCTCTCTATTTGTCAATTGCCCGACTGTAATTTGTTCACCCAACATGCTTTATCTTATGGGAGAGACACCTCTAGTGAACTGTGGACCCCGGTCCATTCTTTTATACTGAAATACAATCTATCGCAATACTTGTTTTATCGTTTTCGCAAACAATCATCTTCCACACAATACGGTTAATCCTTTGTTACAGCAAGCCGGTGAGCTTGACAACCTCATCTGTTTCGTTGGGACAAAGTACTTGGTTTGTGTTGTGCAGGTTCCACGTTGGCGCCGGAATCTCTGGTGTTGCGCCGCACTACATCCCGCCGCCATCAACCTTCAACGTGCTTCTTGGCTCCTCCTGGTTCGATAAACCTTGGTTTCTTTCACGAGGGAAAACTTGCTGCCGTGCGCATCATACCTTCCTCTTGGGGTTCCCCAACGAACGTGTGAAATACACGCCATCAAGCTCTTTTTCTGGCGCCGTTGCCGGGGAGATCAAGACACGCTGCAAGGGGAGTCTCCACTTCTCAATCTCTTTACTTTGTTTTTGTCTTGCTTTATTTTATTTACTACTTTGTTTGCTGCACTTAAACAAAACACAAAAAAATTAGTTGCTAGTTTTACTTTATTTACTTGTCTTGCTCTCTATATCGAAAACACAAAAAAATTAGTTACTTGCATTTACTTTATCTAGTTTGTTTTATTTACTGTTGCTAAAATGAATACTCCTGAAAATACTAAGTTGTGTGACTTCACAACCACTAACAATAATGATTTCTTATGCACACCTATTGCTCCACCTGCTACTACAGCAGAATTCTTTGAAATTAAACCTACTTTACTAAATCTTGTCATGAGAGATCAATTTTCTGGTATTAGTTCTGATGATGCTGCTGCCCATCTTAATAATTTTGTTGAACTATGTGAAATGCAAAAGTACAAGGATGTAGATGGTGATATTATTAAATTGAAATTGTTTCCTTTCTCATTAAGAGGAAGAGCTAAAGATTGGTTGCTATCTTTGCCTAAGAATAGTATTGATTCATGGACTAAATGCAAGGATGCTTTTATTGGTAGATATTATCCTCCCGCTAAAATTATATCTTTGAGAAGTAGCATAATGAATTTTAAGCAATTAGATACTGAACATGTTGCTCAAGCATGGGAGAGAATGAAATCTTTGGTAAAGAATTGCCCAACCCATGGATCGACTACTTGGATGATCATCCAAACCTTCTATGCAGGACTAAATTTTTCTTCGCGGAATTTATTGGATTCAGCTGCTGGAGGTACCTTTATGTCCATCACATTGGGGGCGGCTACAAAACTTCTTGATGATATGATGATAAATTACTCTGAATGGCACACGGAAAGAGCTCCACAAGGTAAGAAGGTAAATTCTGTTGAAGAAACCTCCTACTTGAGTGATAAAATTGATGCTATTATGTCTATGCTTGTGAATGGTAGGACTAATGTTGATCCTAATAATGTTCCTTTAGCTTCATTGGTTGCTCAAGAAGAACATGTTGATGTGAATTTCATTAAAAATAATAATTTCAACAACAATGCTTATCGGAACAATTCTAGTAATAACTATAGGCCATATCCTTCTGCTAATGGTAATGGTTATGGTAATTCTTATGGGAATTCTTACAACAATAATAGGAGTGAACCCCCTGGTCTTGAAGCTATGCTTAAAGAATTTATTAGTACACAAACTGCTTTTAACAAATCTGTTCAGGAAAAGCTCAATAAAATTGATATTCTTGCTTCTAGAGTTGATAGTCTTGCCTCTGATGTTAATCTTTTAAAATTGAAAGTTATGCCTAATAATGATATTGAAAATAAAATTGTTACTACAGCAAATGCCATCCAAGTTAGAATTAATGAGAATATAAGATTAATGGCTGAACTGCGTGCTAGGTGGGATAGAGAAGAAAATGAAAAACTAGCTAAAGAGAATAATGTAGCTAAAGTTTGGACTATTACCACCACTAGCAATGCTAATGATTCACATGTTGCTGCACCTCCTACTATCAATGGTAAAATAATTGGTGTTGGCAATGTTTCTACTCCTAGTGCAAAGCGCGCAAAATTGCCTGAAATTGCTAAAACTGCTGAAATTGCCTGTGATAAAGCTGCTGAATTTTTTTCCAACCTTGGGAATGATGATCCCATTGCTGTAGCTCATAATGATTTAGATTTTGATGATTGCCACATCTCTGAAGTTATAAAGTTCTTGCAAAAACTTGCTAAAAGTCCTAATGCTAGTGCTATAAATTTGGCTTTCACAAAACATATTACAAATGCTCTCATAAAAGCTAGAGAAGAGAAACTAAAACGTGAAACTTCTATTCCTAGAAAGTTAGAAGATGGTTGGGAGCCCATCATTAAGATGAGGGTCAATGATTTTGATTGTAATGCTTTATGTGATCTTGGTGCAAGTATTTCCGTTATGCCTAAAAAAGTCTATGATATGCTTGACTTGCCACTATTGAAGAATTGTTATTTGGATGTTAATCTCGCTGATAATGCTAAAAAGAAACCTTTGGGGAGAGTTGATAATGTTCATATTGTGGTTAACAATAACCTTGTCCCCGTTGATTTTGTTGTCTTGGATATTGAATGCAATGCATCTTGTCCCATTATATTGGGAAGACCTTTTCTTCGAACCGTTGGTGCCACTATTGATATGAAGGAAGGTAATATTAAATATCAGTTTCCTCTCAAGAAAGGTATGGAACACTTCCCTAGAAAAAGAATGAAGTTACCTTATGACTCTATTATTAGAGCAAATTATGATGTTGATGCTTCATCTCTTGATAATACTTGAATTACACTTTCTGCGCCTAGCTGAAAGGCGTTAAAGAAAAGCGCTTATGGGAGACAACCCATTGTTTTTACTACAGCACTTTGTTTTATATTTGAGTCTTGGAAGTTGTTTACTACTGTAGCAACCTCTCCTTATCATGTTTTTTGTGCCAAGTAAAGTCTCTATAGTAAGGTTCATACTAGATTTGGATTACTGCGCAGAAACAGATTTCTTTGCTGTCACGAATCTGGGTCTAATTCTCTGTAGGAAACTCATAAAATTATGCCAATTTACGTGAGTGATCCTCAGATATGTACGCAACTTTCATTAGTTTTGAGTTTTTCCATTTGAGCAAGTCTGGTGCCATTTTAAAATTCGTCTTTACGAACTGTTCTGTTTTGACAGATTCTGCCTTTTATTTCGCATTGCCTCTTTTGCTATGTTGGATGAATTTCTTTGATCCATTAATGTCCAGTAGCTTTATGCAATGTCCAGAAGTGTAAAGAATGATTGTGTCACCTCTGAACATATAAATTTTTATTGTGCACTAACTCTCTAATGAGTTTGCTTGAAGTTTGGTGTGAAGGAAGTTTTCAAGGATCAAGAGAGGAGTATGATATACTATGATCAAGAGGAGTGAAAGCTCTAAGCTTGGGGATGCCCGGTGGTTCACCCCTGCATATTCTAAGAAGACTCAAGCGTCTAAGCTTGGGGATGCCCAAGGCATCCCCTTCTTCATCGACAAAATCATCAGGTTCCTCCCCTGAAACTACATTTTTATTCCGTCACATCTTATGCACTTTGCTTGGAGCGTCGGTTTGTTTTTGTTTTTGTTTTGTTTGAATAAAGTTGGATCCTAGCATTCACTTTGTGGGAGAGAGACACGCTCCGCTGTTGCATATGGACAAATATGTCCTTAGGCTTTACTCATAATGTTCAAGGCGAAGTTTCTTCTTCGTTAAATTGTTGTATGGTTGGAATTGGAAAATGCTACATGTAGTAATTGCTAAAATGTCTTGGATAATGTGATACTTGGCAATTGTTGTGCTCATGTTTAAGCTCTTGCATCATATACTTTGCACCCATTAATGAAGAAACACATAGAGCTTGCTAATTTGGTTTGCATATTTGGTTTCTCTAGAGTCTAGATAATATCTAGTATTGAGTTTTGAACAACAAGGAAGACGGTGTAGAGTCTTATAATGTTTACAATATGTCTTTTATGTGAGTTTTGCTGCACCGTTCATCCTTGTGTTTGTTTCAAATAACCTTGCTAGCCTAAACCTTGTATCGAGAGGGAATACTTCTCATGCATCCAAAATCCTTGAGCCAACCACTATGCCATTTGTGTCCACCATACCTACCTACTACATGGTATTTCTCCGCCATTCCAAAGTAAATTGCTTGAGTGCTACCTTTAAAATTCCATCATTCGCCTTTGCAATATATAGCTCATGGGACAAAATAGCCTTAAAAACTATTGTGGTATTGAATATGTACTTATGCATTTTATCTCTTATTAAGTTGCTTGTTGTGCGATAACCATGCTTCTGGGGACGCCATCAACTATTCTTTGTTGAATATCATGTGAGTTGCTATGCATGTCCGTCTTGTCTGAAGTAAGGGAGATCTACCACCATATGGTTAAGCATGCATATTGTTAGAGAAGAACATTGGGCCGCTAACTAAAGCCATGAATCATGGTGGAAGTTTCAGTTCTGGACACATATCCTCAATCTCCAGTGAGAATAATAATTGTTGTTACATGCTTATGCATTAAAGAGGAGTCCATTATCTCGTTGTTCATGTTGTCCCGGTATGGGTGTCTAAGTTGAAGAATGATCAAAAGCGAGAAATCCAATGCGAACTTTCTCCTTAGACCCTTGTACGGGCGGCATGGAGGTACCCCATTGTGACACTTGGTTAAAACATGTGCATTGTGATGATCCGGTAGTCCAAGCTAATTAGGACAAGGTGCGGGCACTATTAGTATACTATGCATGAGGCTTGCAACTTGTAAGATATAATTTACATAACTCATATGCTTTATTACTACCGTTGACAAAATTGTTTCATGTTTTCAAAATAAAAGCTCTAGCACAAATATAGCAATCGATGCTTTCCTCTTTGAAGGACCATTCTTTTACTTTTATGTTGAGTCAGTTTACCTATCTCTCTCCACCTCAAGAAGCAAACACTTGTGTGAACTGTGCATTGATTCCTACATACTTGCATATTGCACTTGTTATATTACTCTATGTTGACAATTATCCATGAGATATACATGTTATAAGTTGAAAGCAACCGCTGAAACTTCATCTTCCTATGTGTTGCTTCAATACCTTTACTTTGATTTATTGCTTTATGAGTTAACTCTTATGCAAGACTTATTGATGCTTGTCTTGAAGTACTATTCATGAAAAGTCTTTGCTTTATGATTCACTTGTTTACTCATGTCATTACCATTGTTTTGATCGCTGCATTCATTACATATGTTTACAAATAGTATGATCAAGATTATGATAGCATGTCACTTCAAAATTATCTTTGTTATCGTTTTACCTGCTCGGGACGAGCAGAACTAAGCTTGGGGATGCTGATACGTCTCCAACGTATCGATAATTTCTTATGTTCCATGCCACATTATTGATGATATCTACATGTTATATGCACATTATATGTCATATTTATGCATTTTCTGGAACTAACCTATTAACAAGATGCCGAAGAGCCAATTCTTTGTTTTTCTGCTGTTTTTGGTTTCAGAAATCCTAGTAAGGAAATATTCTCGGAATCGGACGAAATCAAGACCCAGGTCCCTATTTTTCCACGAAGCTTCCAGAAGACCGAAGAGTCAACGAAGTGGGGCCACAGGGTGGCCAAACCCTAGGGCGGCGCGGCCCCACCCCTGGCCGCGCCGGCCTGTGGTTTGGGCCCCCTGTGCCGCCTCCTGACTTGCCCTTCCGCCTACAAATAGCCTTCGTGACGAAACCCCCAGTACCGAGAGCCACGATATGGAAAACCTTCCAGAGACGCAGCCGCCGCCAATCCCATCTCGGGGGATTCAGGAGATCGCCTCCGGCACCCTGCCGGAGAGGGGATTCATCTCCCGGAGGACTCTACACCGCCATGGTCGCCTCCGGAGTGATGAGTGAGTAGTTCACCCCTGGACTATGGGTCCATAGCAGTAGCTAGATGGTTGTCTTCTCCTTATGTGCTTCATTGTTGGATCTTGTGAGCTGCCTAACATGATCAAGATCATCTATCTGTAATTCTATATGTTGTGTTTGTCGGGATCCGATGGATAGAGAATACTATGTTATGGTAATTATCAAGTTATTACATATGTGTTGTTTATGATCTTGCATGCTCTCCGTTATTAGTAGAGGCTCTGGCCAAGTTTGTACTCTTAACTCCAAGAGGGAGTATTTATGCTCGATAGTGGGTTCATGCCTGCATTGATACCTGGGACAGTGACGAGAAAGTTCTAAGGTTGTGTTGTCTTGTTGCCACTAGGGATAAAACATTGATGCTATGTCCGAGGATGTAGTTATTGATTACATTACGCACCATACTTAATGCAATTGTCTGTTGCTTTGCAACTTAATACTGGAAGGGGTTCGGATGATAACTCTGAAGGTGGACTTTTTAGGCATAGATGCAGTTGGATGGCGGTCTATGTACTTTGTCGTAATGCCCAATTAAATCTCACTATATTTACCATGTCATGTATGTGCATTGCGGTGCCCTCTCTATTTGTCAATTGCCCGACTGTAATTTGTTCACCCAACATGCTTTATCTTATGGGAGAGACACCTCTAGTGAGCTGTGGACCCCGGTCCATTCTTTTATCTTGAAATACAATCTACTTGCAATACTTGTTTTCTTGTTTTCCGCAAACAATCATCTTCCACACAATACGGTTAATCCTTTGTTACAGCAAGCCGGTGAGCTTGACAACCTCACTTGTTTCGTTGGGACAAAGTACTTGGTTTGTGTTGTGCGGGTTCCACGTTGGCGCGGAATCTACGGTGTTGCGCCGCACTACATCCCGCCGCCATCAACCTTCAACGTGCTTCTTGGCTCCTCCTGGTTCGATAAACCTTGGTTTCTTTCTGAGGGAAAACTTGCTGCTGTGCGCATCATACCTTCCTCTTGGGGTTCCCCAACGAACGTGTGAAATACACGCCATCAACTGTCTTGATCTTGTCATGCTTCTTTTTGAGCTCGTCAGTCAGGTCCTCGTACTTGACCGGAGTGCTTTCCGCCATCTCGGATGTAGATGGCGATGTGGTGGATGTTGAAGCTAGTCCCACCGGGTGTGCCAGAATGTGTTGACGTCAGAAACCCACCGGCGGGCAGAGACTGGTCAACACCGTAGAGCCGGGAACAACTAGGGCTGCGGCTGGCCCCAGTCCCTCTGAGCGACGGCCCGCAAAGCCTCCCTGGTCACACACCCGATGCTGTCGCAAGGGCGTGCCACCTGACCTATACCTGGTCAGGAAGGTGTGGATGATGCCTCGCTTAGTTTCCTGCGGGGCACACACGTAAACGTTAAATACGAGCCTCGATCGGCTCTCAGGTTATCCTGTGAATCGGCTCAAAGAGCCGATTCACCCATGATTCAGACAAGGTGTCCGAATATATGGTGGTCCTGCTTGATCAAGATAAAGCTGATAAGATCTACGACGATCTGGGGTTTTCACCGCATAATCGGATCATCCTACTCACGATTGGGCCTCGCGCTCGCGTACGGTGATCGTAAGCCGATCCTAGACGGGGCCTAAAAACCAACACGTGGTTGATCCTCGGAACTTCTGTCTAGGGCTAGCAAACTACACCCTACACGCCGCTGGATCCTCCAACCCTTTGTAAGGCCTAACTATTGCGGATATTAAACTAATCCTTGAAGAATCAAGGAGCAACCGTAACGGATCGAATCTACTAAATAGAGATCAAGCGGGGTGCCGCCCCTACACCTAAGATAGGCGTAAGGGCGGCTAGACATGCAAGGGTTGCACTACGATAGCATATGATATGAAGAACAATGCTAACCCTAACATGTCTAAGATAACTACGTTGCTCGCCATCAAAAAGGCTTCAGCACGAGCAACGCATGAACAACTGGGATAGGCATTACGCTGCCTAGATCGCAAGATGCGATCTAGGCAGCATGGTGCTTACCGGTAGAAACCCTCGAGACGAAGGAGTTGGCGATGCGCCGAGATTTGTTTTGGGGTGAACGTTGGTTGTTGTTTATTCCATAAACCCTAGATACATATTTATAGTCCAGGGGACTTTCTAATGTGGGCGTGCACTAAACCGTGCACGGGTAAAACTCTAACTTCTAAACTAAGATGCGATCTAATATGTTACAGATACATGGGCAGTTTAGCCTAACTTGGTATAAAAGGCCGATTCACGTATTTCTTCCATGTATAATCTTCACGTCCATCTTGATCGCGGCCCACCTCTGACTTGGTCAAATTCTGGTGATAACAACTTTTCACTCTTCTTGATCATAGTATATCATCCTCCTCTCTTGACCCTTGAAAACTTCCTTCACACCAAACTCGCAACAAACTCATTAGAGGGTTAGTGCATAATCAAAAACTCACATGTTCAGAGGTGACACAATCATTCTTAACACTTCTGGACATTGCCCAAAGCTACTGGAAGGTAATGGAACAAAGAAATCCATCCAACATAGCGAAAGAGGCAATGCGAAATAAAAGGCAGAATCTGTCAAAACAGAACAGTCCGTAAAGACGAATTTTAAAATGGCACCAGACTTGCTCAGATGAAAATGCCCAAATTGAATGAAAGTTGCGTACATATCTGAGGATCAAGCACGTAAATTGGCATAATTTTCTGAGTTACCTACAGAGAATTAGACTCAGATTCGTGACAGAAAAGAAATCTGTTTCTGCGCAGTAATCCAAATCTAGTATGAACCTTACTATCAAAGACTTTACTTGGCACAACAATGCAACAAAACTAAGATAAGGAGAGGTTGCTACAGTAGTAACAACTTCCAAGACACAAATATAAAACAAAGTACTGTAGCAAAATAAACACATGGGTTATCTCCCAAGAAGTGCTTTCTTTATAGCCATTAAGATGGGCTCAGCAGTTTTAATGATGCACTCTCAAGAAATAGTAGTTGAAGCAAAAGAGAGCATCAAGAGGCAAATTAAAAACAAATTTAAGTCTAACATGCTTCCTATGCATAGGAATCTTGTAAATAAACAAGTTCATGAAGAGCAAAGTAACAAGCATAGGAAGATAAAACCAGTGTAGCTTCAAAAATTTCAGCACATAGAGAGGTTTTTTAGTAACATGAAAATTTCTACAACCATATTTTCCTCTCTCATAATAATTTTCAGAGGCATCATGAACAAACTCAACAATATAAGTATCACATAAAGCATTCTTATTCACATGCATAAAAGTATCATTACTCTCCACATAAGCATAATCAATTTTATTAGATGTAGTGGGAGCAAATTCAACAAAGTAGCTATCATTATTATTCTCATCATCAAATATAGGAGGCATAGTATAATCATAATAAGATTTACTCTCCATAGTAGGCGGCACCAAAAGACCAATATCATTATAATCATCATAAATAGGAGGCAAAGTATCATCAAAGTAAATTTTCTCCTCAATGCTTGGGGAACTAAAAAGATCATGAAAACCAGCTTCCCCAAGCTTAGAACTTTCTATATTATTATCAACAATGGTGTTCAAAGCGTTCATACTAATATTACTACCAGCATGCAAATAAGATTTCATAGGTTTTTTAAATTTCGCATCAAACAATCCATGTTTTAAATCAGGAAATAGAATAAGAAGCTCATTCTTGTCCATTATGCCAAACTAGTGTAAACAAGAAACAAAAAGATGCAATTGCAGGATCTAAAGGAAATAGCTTCGAGTACTTACAACGGCGAAAATAGCTTAGTAGCCGAGATCCGGAGTGTGAGTACCTTTTACCTTTCCTCCCCGGCAACGGCGCCGGAAAATAGCTTGATGTCTACGCCCCTCCTTTTCCTGTAGACGGTGTTGGGCCTCCAAGAGCGAGAGGTTTGTAGAACAGCGGCAAGTTTTCCCTTAAGTGGATCACCCAAGGTTTATCGAACTCGGGGAGGAAGAGGTCAAAGATATCCCTCTCATGCAACCCTGCAACCACAAAGCAAGAAGTCTCTTGTGTCCCCAACACACCAAATAGGTGTACTAGTTCGGCGAAGAGATAGTGAAATACAGGTGGTATGAATAAGTAGCAACGGTGCCAGAAAATAGCTTGCTGGCGTGTAGTTGATGGTGGTAGTATTGCAGCGAGTAGTAACGCAGTAAAACGGTAAACAAGCAGCGATAGCGATATTTAGGAACAAGGCCTAGGGATTAGACTTTCGCTAGTGGACACTCTCAACATTGATCACATAACGAGAATAGATAAATGCATACTCTACACTCTTGTTGGATGATGAACACATTGCGTAGGATTACACGAACCCTCAATGCCGGAGTTAACAAGCTCCACAATTCAATGTTCATATTTAAATAACCTTAGAGTGCATGAAAGATCAATTCGACTAAACCAAGTACTAGCATAGCATGCACACTGTCACCTTCATGCTATGTAGGAGGAATAATACACATCAATACTATCATAGCAATAATTAACTTCATAATCTACAAGAGATCATAATCATAGCATAAACCAAGTACTAACACGGATGCACACACTTGTCACCATTACACCGTGCAGGAGGAATAAAACTACTTTAATAACATTGCGAGAGTAGCACATAGATAAATTGTGATACAAAATACATTGCAATCATAAAGAGATATAAATAAGCACTTCACTATGCTCTTCATAACAGTGAATAAGTATTCTGTGAAATATAGCCTAAGAGACCCACACGGTGCACACACTGTCACCTTTACACACGTGGGACAAGGAGTCTCCGGAGATCACATGAGTAAAATTCACTTGACTAGCATAATGACATCTAGATTACAAGCATAATCATATGAATCTCAATCATGTAAGGCAGCTCATGAGATTATTGTATTGAAGCACATATGAGAGAGATGAACCACATAGCTACCGGTACAGCCCCGAGCCTCGATGGAGAACTACTCCCTCCTCATGGGAGCAGCGGCGGTGATGAAGATGGCGGTGGAGATGGCAGCGGTGTCGATGGAGAAGCCTTCCGGGGGCACTTCCCGTTCCGGCGGCGTGCCGGAACAGAGACTCCTGTCCCCAGATCTTGGCTTCGCGATGGCGGCGGCTCGGAAGGTTTACGTGGGTTTCGTCGTTCGTAATAGGGTTTTCGCGACGGAGGCTTTAAATAGGCGGAAGGGCAGCCTCGGAGGGGGCCTGGGGCCACCACACCATAGGGCGGCGCGGCCCACCCTCTGGCCGCGCCGGGGGTGTGGTGTGGGGCCCCCAGGGCTTCCCTACGGCGGCTCTCGAGTGTTCTGGATGGTTCCGGGAAAAATAGGAACCCGGGTCTTGATTTCGTCCGATTCCGAGAATATTTCGTTACTAGGATTTCCGAAACCAAAAACAGCAGAAAACGAGAACTGGCACTTCGGCATCTTGTTAATAGGTTAGTTCCAGAAAACGCATAAATATGACATAAAGTATGTATAAAACATGTAGATATCATCAATAATGTGGCATGGAACACAAGAAATTATCGATACGTCGGAGACGTATCAGCCACTACTACCTATATTGGCACTAGCTATTTTCCTAGTAGTGCCTGCTCAAGAGGCTGGAGCTGAGAGCGAGGAAGAAGGGCATCTTTAACAAAATTGAGGCTCATTGCCACCTCTCCATGTGAAACCAAGGTCCTGTCAAACTTCATCTTGACGGCCACGATGGTGAGGAGAAGAGGAGAAGCAGCGCGTCGATCTGCATATCTGCAAGGTGCGACGGAAGATCTTTCCTGCAGCTCAGAGAGAATCATGCGGTGCCCATGCTTGCCACCGTGATCTGTGACCGAAAAGGCGGCCTCTCCAAGCGTCGATCGGGCAATTCTTCAACCTCCAGTGCGGAGGTCCTTTCCGGAGCTTCTCATCGGAATCCAACGGCTTCTCACTGCCAAGTGTTTTGTGTCCATCGGTGTCAAGATGGCCGGCGATGGAGGCTTGCATCTAGTGGAGAGGATCCTACAGTTGATTGTATTTTCTTTCTTTCTTTCAGGGTCATTAGTGCAAGTTTGCTTTATTGTGTTGTATTTTCGCCTTTATTTCAAGGTCCAGTCTGTAAATTGTATCCACCGACGATATAATGAATGTATCTTCGGGGTCCTTCGAGGCCCATCTCCCTTTTAAAAAAAATCTACATATTTTTAAGTAATAATGAATAAGTCATTCTACCACCTAGAAACGTTTATAGACACTAGCACGAGCTAAAGGAGCGCCGCTGTCCTTGTCCTTCTATCATCGAAGTCAGGGAAAGTATGTCATAGTACAACTTTTTGTAGGAGACACACTGGAACATCGTGCTAAGACCTCAAAATTTTATGTTGTTTTTATCCATTTTTTAGAGATTTTTAGAAAATTAAATATTATCTAAGAATTTAATATTTAGTTTGAAGATGTCCGGAAAAGACCCCGGCGTGGCCTCTTCTTCGGGTAGCGGCGCCCAATCTAACTCCGTCCTCATGTAATGTTGATGATGTGGATTATACAGTCTTTTAATGTGGTGGTAGGATGACACCATAGTAGTTAAAGTGATCGTAGGATCACTCCCTAGTTGGTATGATGAATTTGTGATGCTTTTCTATATGAATCATGCATGCTTATGTTCCGTACGATTTTGTAAACTTTTGCATATGATGCACTGTTCTTGTGAACTTTCTTATGTTGCGTATCTTGCGCTTTAGTATGATGCATTTGTTGAAATTTTGTTCTTCTGTCTTTCTAGATGAAGGTATGTGGTGTATTCAGGGAGGGTTCCATGACTCTACATCACATGACGGACGTACCATGAACAAGTGAACAGTTACAACAACAATTGCTATAGATGGTTTGAGACTAGAGGGGAGGCAAAAGAAGATTACTCAAAGTTCGTAGGGCAAGAGATGAGCCGCCATGGAGTTGGGAAGGATGCAATCGTTTCCACGACATCGGAAAAAACATTTGCCACGATAGTAAAATACGTTGTTGCCATATTTTTTGTCCTAAAAAAATAACTAGTGGCGTACCTAAGCTCCCTCAACTCCACTACTATGTCAGTTATTAGTGGCATGTAGATATATATGAGACATGTCGCAAGCATGTAGCTAACACCAGTACAGAGCGACACTACGAACATGGGTCTAAACCCTCATCAACAAAGGAGATAGCAACCAGTCACCCGAAGCTGGTCGTTGTTGTAAAGGGTTCAATTGAAACGTAGGTTTGTCCTGTTTCCCATATTAGATGGGCAACGATTGGGAAAAACTATACTTATGTTGGATAATCAAGCAATATAACCAAGATTATTTTCAGAAGATTTAACATGGTGATAACTACTACTATCATGTGAAACTTGTAGATACTAAATGTGCTAATCAACATCAAGAACAATATTGCATACAATGCAACATCCATGACTATAACAAGGATTGGATCACGCTGCACGTACCAATCGGGTGTAGGTGTAGTTGTTGTAGATGCATCGGTAACATTGTTGACAAGAAAGTTGTCGAAGACGAGTCAACACAAATGGTGATGGAGATGATGGTATGCAGCACTGTCCAACTTGTCCGATAAATGACCCATGATGAAGACCTTGAGCAGTCATGTAGAATGCTTCTTAAAAACCAAATTCTCCAACTCCCGTGCAAGATCACAAAGGTGGGTGGTTCTGGAGACAAGCTCTCCCATTCACCGGTACACGCCGGCAGGCGGGATGGAGTATGCTACAGTAACAGCTTGAGCAAAGAGATATGGCAAAACTCTAACTCGTGTGTAAGATATCTTTTTGGTGGAAGCCAGACAAGAATTTATATAGAGCGTCTCAAGAAACTCTAGCTAGGCAACACAAACCAGAGTCACGTCCTAGCCCACGATCCTGGTCCGCTCACAACTGACCTTGTCATTTGTATAACCATAAAATATGTTCACAAGAGCTGCCTCTAGGGGTAGTGGTGCTAATGGCACAACACCAACAACTCCATGAACTTCAACCACAGCTACTCCGTCGGGTACCCTTGTGATTACATCTCATGCTGTGCAGGTATGGCTACTGCTGCTAAATCTATTGGTCAATCCGGAAAGAAGGTCTACTATCAGAAATGTACAAGCACAGAGCATACCACTAGGGATGCAAGGAGAATATGGAAAAAAACTACTCATGCCGCATCAAGTTTGAAGCTAGATCTTGGTCCTTTGCGGGGGCTAAATTCTTGGGTACGTCATCTTCTGCCAGGAGATTAGTGTACATTTGGTTGTTATCCCCTAGGGGTTGTTACCTACGGGCTGTAAAGATGAAACCTTGCTTGATCTTTGCTCTTCTTTATCAATGAATTAAGACAAATCTTTTGCCTTTTTTTCAAAAAAAAAGAAGGGTGCATGCATTTTTTTCCGTAGCAGCCTAAACCAATAATCCAACTGGTGCGGTTTACTGCTAACGGTTTGGGATTATTTTATGCTCAAAGCATCAAGAAGGCCAATAGCAATCCCTCATCACATAGTATGGCCATGCTACATGTCAATAAAGGTATGCCTATATTGGTAAAGCTAGAGGCTGGATTGGGAAGATCATTTCACGTTAATTGGGTATGGAAAGTAAAGGAATTGACAATAAGAAATTTACTATTAAATTCCCATAAATGTAAGTTCTATAAAGGGTGCTAAGCTTCGAGGAATTCACCATGGAAGGGGCAGGGTTGTCAGTCTCCATTTCAAAATGGAGCTCTGTTTGGATCAAAATTGGTGGGATACCTAAGGAGTTGTTCTATTATAAGGTTATGTGCGGCTGCACCTCCCTTGGAGTAGTTCAAAGTGTGGATGTCCTTCTACAGAAGGATGTCGACTTCAAAATAATTTAGTCGCTAGCATGTGAAGACTCCTCTCCTTCCAGACATTCAACATCGTACAAATGAAGTAAAATTATAGAGAGCAAATGTTCAGATTTTAGCACATGGAGTGAATAAGTTGTGAGTCATTAGATTTTTTTATCCATGGTGGATGATATTTGTTGGTCTGGACCATTTCCTTGTGGCAACTCCTGGATGTGTTCTCTCTGCAGAATGTCTGCTCCATATTAGATTCCTATAATAATTGTTCATAAGATCCTGGTGTCCATCCATCCAAGATGGAAGATGTTCCAGGGTACTTGCTTGACGATAGACTCGTCAGCAAAGTGTGGCGAAGGTTCTATAATATCTCCCCCGATGGTAGTGTCTTAGGAAGGTATAATAGGTAAAATATTGATGTGGCAACATAGTTAATAATAAAAGAGATTATTGTTAATCTTATCTAAGATACAACTCTTGCACGTGATTATATGTAGAAAATATTTTGGTCCAATCTCATGCATGCATGAGCCCAAAATTATTAAATGCCATCTTTTTTAGATAAAACCCTTAAAATAAATCATCGTGTGGTCCTTTCTTAAAATACTCGTTCTTTCCAAAATAGGATGTCAATAGTTTTTGGTATTTTTTTTAAAGTTTGATGGACTATAAATAAGTGTTGACATTTATAACCTTAAATCAATATAGTTAGAACCATCATGAAATATATTTTTATATCATATCCATTTGACATTATAGATGTTGATATATATTTTATATGGTTGGTCAAAATTTAAAATTACTGACTTTAACCAAAACTTACATGCATCTCATTTTAGGAAGGAGGAAGTACAACCAATTTGGCAGTCCGATGATTTTTTTTTTGTTTATTAAATGTGTGTTTCAATTTTTTTACTAAAGCGGGTACAAATCGTATAACGGGGATTTCCCCAAGAGTTATTAGAAGGGGTGGTCGTTCTACGTGAAACTATTCATGAGTTACATAGTAAGAAAATGGATGGGGTTTTATTCAAGATTGATTTTGAAAAAGCGTACGATAAAGTAAAATGGCCATTTTTACAACAGACTTTAAGAATGAAGAGATTTGCTCCAGAATGGTGTACAATGGTTCAACAATTTGTTCAAGGGGGAGTGTAGGTGTAAAGGTAAATGATGACATTGGTCATTATTTTCAGACAAAAAAAGGTTTGCGGCAAGGAGATCCGTTGTCTCCAATGCTCTTTAATGTTGTAGTTGATATGCTAGCCATCACAATTGAACGAGCGAAGGGTGATGGTCAAGTTGGGGGGCTTATTTCTCATCTTGTTGAGGGTGGCATCTCTATATTACAATATGCTCATGATACAATCCTTTTTTTTTTGGAGCATGACCTCTTGAAAGCGGTTAATATGAAATTAATTCTATGTCTGTTTGAAGAGCTCTCAGACTTAAAATAAATTTTAACAAAAGTGAGATTTTTTGTTTTGGTAAGGCAAAGGTTGATGTTGATCAGTACAAGCAAATTTTGGATGCGATGCTGACTCCTTACCTTTTCGGTACTTAGGTATTCCTATTCATTACAGAAAACTCAAGAATTCTGATTGGAATCCAGTGGAGACCCGATTTGAAAGAAAATTGGGATGCTGGAAAGCCAAATTACTGTCCTATGGTGATAGACTTGTTCTTATCAATTCAGTTTTAACAAGCTTACCTATGTTTATGTTGTCCTTTCTAGAGATACCTGTGGGGTAAGGAAAAGATTGAACTTCTATAGGTCGAGATTTTTTCGACAGTCCGATAAAAAAAAGAGAAAATATAGACTTACAAAATGGAATATTGTCTGCCGACCCAAAGATCAAGGGGGGTTAGGGATTGAGGTTCTCGAACTCAAAAATAGATGTCTATTGAGCAAGTGGCTTTATAAACTTCTTAATGAGGACGGGGTGTGGCAAGAACTGCTACATAATAAATATCTAAGACAAAGAACCTTATCCGAGGTCACAGCTAAGCCTACTGACTCTCCTTTTTGGACGGGATCGATGGGGGTTAAGGATGATTTCTTTAGTAGAGGTTTTTTCAAAGTTGGCAATGGAGCAAAAACTCATTTTTGGGAAGATACTTGGTTAGGAAAAGTACCACTAGCCCAGTAATATCCATCTTTATATAATATTGTGCATCACAAGAATGTAACGGTAGCCCATGTGTTAGCTCAAACACCTCTGAATATCAGTTGCAGAATGCTATTGGTGGGTAACAAATAGACTTTGTGATTACAGTTATGCCAAAAACTTATGACGGTTAATCTAAATGAGAAAAATGATCGATTTGTTTGGAGTTTGGCAACTAATGGCTTGTTTACAGTCAAATCTATGTATGAAGATCTTATGAATGACCACACACCTTTCTTGAGAAAATACCTATGAAAAGTTAAAGTCCCACTTAAGATGAAAATATTTATGTGGTTTCTGAGTAATAAAGTTTTGCTTACTAAAGATAATTTAGCTAAACATCGATAGAATGAGTGTACGAAATGTGTTTTTTGCGGAGAGCAGGAGACTATTGAACACCTCTTCATAACTTGTCCTTTAGCTAAACGACTTTGGCGTACGGTCAATTTCACATTTGATCTTCCACCTCCAACCAATATTACGAATATTGATAATTGATTAAATGGAGTTGATAGACAATCTAAGGCATTCATCCGTATTGGGGTGCCTGCCTTATGTTAGTCTATATGGAGGGCGAGAAATGATACTATTTTTAACAAAAAAGAATCTTTTCACTTTTTACAGGTTATCCATATGGTGGCACATTGGGTTCAGCTGTGGGCTCTGCTGTCACCAGAGGGGCAGCAGGATGCTATGGCTACTGGCTGCACACAACTCCAGATGGTCGCTCAGGATATCTTATGTCAGGCTGGTTGGCGACACACTAGGCGACTGCATTGATGCGCAGTCTTTTTTTTGCTTTGTTTTTTTCGCTGGTTGATTATTGTATCAATCTTGGGCGGTGCTTGAGATGTTCTAAAACTTTGTACTCGTAACTATTCAATAAAAGACTGTGTGCGTCATCATGATGCAGAAGCCGAAGTTTTAATCTCCATTTAAAAAAAAAACCCCAAGATGACGAGCATGTCCCCATTGGAGATCTCACCATGCAGCACAGACCGAAAAAGGCACCACTTAGAATCAATATGCGCCCTCCATATGTTTGAGCTGACGATCTACATCACGAGCCTTACATTTGCACAAAATTGTTGGGGAAGCAGAAGATAAATATAGGTCTTATTCCTAGAATTTCTATATCAGTGTTGCTCCAAACATTGAGAAAATTCAACAGTACCTGTTAAATGTCTGAACATTTGTTGCACTTTGTACATTTGCATTTCTTCTAATAAGAACATCAAAAACTATGTTGAATTCCGTGAAGAGACAACAAATCAAAGAAACCAGTAGACCAGTGGCGGAAGCAAATCGATTTTCCAAGACCTCTTCCTCACCTCACATCTGGACCATTAGACATTGTTGGCATTCTACCCAAACGCTCCATCTCAAATGCAATACTGCTCTGACTCACTTCACTGGAAATATCAGTGTTATATCCACTATATCTGTTTGGGTTGCCGCCGCTCCCTGCCGAGTAAAACCGGCCATTCGCGTCACATCGGGCGGCCTCGAGGTCAATGCACTCTTGCAGCTGTACCACAACGTCAGTCATGTTGGGTCGATGCTCAGGCAACTGAGCAGTACATTTAAGTGCCGTGTCGGCGACTTTCCAAACACCGTTGACATCATAGTTGCCACTCATGCGGGCGTCCACCACACTCTCGATGTTTCCACGGGTGAGACGTTGTTGCACCCATTGGATTATGCTGGTCTGCTCCGGGTCATTTAAGAGATGTGATTGCCCTGTGACTATCTCCAGTAGCACTACGCCGAAGCTGAACACGTCACTTTTGCTGGTCAACTGATATGTTGCTAGGTACCTAGAAATGTTTGGTATGGATATGAGAATCTGAGTTTAAACAAAAACAGTTGTGCAACCTGAGTTCTTTAGAACATTTTTGATTCATGGGAATTTTTAGACATTTCACAAAGAAGAATTGGATAGTTGGATTCATGCAGAATCAAATTTTCTCTTAATCAAGTTACTAACTTTCTATGTTAGTTTGAAAAATTAGGGGACATGCAAGGGTTGAATTTGTTCCTCCAAGGATAAAAAGGTATCAAATGAATTCTATACATGCATATAAGTATTTGTATGGGATGGTAAATCACTTCAGATGTTAATAATTGGCAATATGTTTGATAGAGCATAATGATCATCAAATTTTTGAAAGGCTTACTCGGGCGCAAGGTAACCACGTGTGCCAACTACCCTAGCTGTGGAAACATGAGTATCACCGCCGCTATCAAAAGCTTTGAGTAAGCCAAAATCGGCTATCTTGGCCTCCAGGTTTGCATTTAGCAGGATATTTGACGTCTTCACATCCCTGTGGATGAGGGGTGGGTTGCACCCTTTGTGAAGATACTCAAGTCCTAAAGTCGAAGTACGATCAGATCACCTTCAGGATTTGCACTGATAAATGTATTGACGAGAATAAAATCAAGAATCAAAAGTTCACCTTGTGCGGATTCCAGGGCGATATGAAGTCTTTGCCCCCATGTTAAACATCTCATACTATTCTCTTTCCCTGCAATGTAAAAGATTGTCAGATTACTAGCATGCTCTGGTAGTTTCGTTTGTCAGATACTTTTCAGTTTTATATCTAGATTATATATGCATGACCTTAAAGATTGTAAGTTTAATTATCTGAGTAATTTGCATACCTCTAAGATGTTCATGTAGGGCACCTTCAGACATGTACTCGTACACAAGGGCCATGTACTCCCTGTCCTTGCAGTATCCAATCAAGGACACGAGATTCTTATGATGGATCTTAGCCAAGGTCTGAGCCTGCACTAACCCAACAAGATCAATTCATCAGAAAACTGAAGCTAGAACTTTCTCTGCATCAGCTACAGTTGAGGAGATCTCACCTCTGCAAGGAATTCTTGTACACCTTGATCTGAAGATTCAGACCGCAGTTTGACAGCCACTTGTGTTCCATCCTCCAAGAAGCCATCGTAGACTTTCCCAAACCCTCCTCGGCCGATCTCTCGGCGGAAATCATCTGTAAAGGCCTCCAGCTCAGTATACGTGAACCGGCGATTGTCGAGGCACACCGAGCTGTGTCCATTGCTTCCCCGAGTGCGCGACAGTGCGATGCTTGTCTCGTTTTGCGGCCTAACGCTGTTTCTTGGTGCTCTTCCTTTCTTTTTCTTCAGTATGCAAATGAGTAGTACTAACAAAAGCACAAAAACCAAAACTGCCACTATCGGAACAACAACATAGATGGCAACCTTTGAGGTTTTCTTCTTATTAGGAGGCTGACAGGATTCACCATTGCTGCAGAGGTCTGGATTGTTACCAAATCTAGCGAAAGAAAAACAGGATAATTAAGAGTATAGAACCGTAATTTGAAAAATTTATGGTGTGGTACAAACCTAAGTGTTAGAGAGCCATCTTGCATTTTTTTCAGAAGTCCAGAAGGAATGGATCCACTAAGCTGATTGGCCGTCAAATCTCTTTAAGGAAACAAAAAAAATTCATATATCAAATCAATAGTTCATTACAAGGGAATGTACTGAAAAATTAAGCACAATGAATTTCCTTACAAAAATGTGAGTGAAGACAATTGCGAAAGGATGCCAGGGATTGAACCCGTCAGATTATTGTGCGACAAATCCCTGCAAATTAGAAAAGTGGCGCATAAAGAACAATTTATAGCTTGTAGAAATGAACATTGAGTATTGTAAAAATGAACATTGAGTATCTCCTTCTTACAAGTATTGTAGACCTTTGAGGCTGGCGAAAGAAGCTGACATGTTGCCAGTTAGACCACTGGAAGATAGATTCCTACAACATATAGACACATATACATCAGCATCTGAGATCATTCCAGGTAGTAGTACTATTTGCAATATTGTAAAAATTCTCTCTTAATTAATCGAATAGGCCAAGCCTTTTGCCCTCGTTTTAAAAAAAGGAAAAAACATTCAGAATTTTACTACTCACAAGCCTGTGACACTCGGTGGGCTGGAAACAGCATAGCTGCAACCCAATCCGTTCCATGCGAAACTTTTAGGCACACACGGGTCTCCCATCCAGTTCTTCTTCACCTGGTACTTGCCTCTGATCGCCGTGATGGCAGAAACTGTTGCATTTTACAGCAGCAGCAGCAGGAGCACAAAATTCTGTCAGCTGAGATATACAATTCGCTTCATCCAGCACATACATGTGCATCAAATTATCGATTTCTTACCGTCCTGGGCGGCGGTGGGTACGCCGGTGGTGGGAAGGACGGAGAAGATCTCTATGGCGTTGAGGACGGGCGGGAGCGTCGAGTTGGGCGTCGCGTTGAGCGAGACGGTGTACTGCTGGAAGCCGTGGAAGGCGCGGGTGCTGTGGACGGGGTCGGAGTAGAGGTAGTCTGGCGTGAAGCCGTTGTCGAGCGCGAGGATGCCGTTGATATTGATGTAGAACTGCCGCGCGGCTCCGGGTGGGAGCAGCTGCAGCTCGGAGAAATGGAGGATGCACGTGTACCCGGGCGCCGGGTTCTTAGGACTTGGCTCGGCGTCCCAACTGTACTCGATAGGCTTAGAGGCGTTCATGGGCGTGACGGCCGTCTGCATCACTACCGATGGCACGTCGAAGTTGTCATTGTCGTAGTGCTGCACCTTCAACGGCGTCGCGATCTCCGACCACTCCGTCGGCTTGCTCTCCGGGAACCAGAAGCGGTCGTGTGGGTCGTCGGGGAACCTGCACGGACGTACGCACGTTTATAACGGATTTGCACAACAAGATTGGTGGTGACGGAGACAGGTTGATGCCTTGTTTTCACCTGATGACTTTACTGTCACCTGTGCCGAGGTTGGACCTGGAGAGGAGGACGAGGCCCTGCGTCGCATTGGCCATCGGGTAGAGCGAGTCCTTGAGCGGCCTCAGGCCCAGGCCGGAGATGAATGGCGTGCCGGATCCGGTGTTGACGAGGCACACCTGCGCCGGCCGGTCGCCGGCGATGAGAGTGATAACCTCCACCATGACCGGTGTGTCGGCGTCGGAGATGTTCACGGTGGTCCAGTAGTTGACGCCGACGTGTAGATCGAAGACGGGCACCCTGTTGAGGCCGTCATAGTTTCCGTACATGAACGTGGCGCGGATGAGATACTTGAGCCCGGACACGAGAGTTCGGAGGGTGTAGCAGTTCCGCGCGCTGGCGCCGGCGAAGCTGCGCACGGTGTGCCAGCTCCTGGCCATTGACGGCGTGATGTACTCGGCCGACATGTTGGAGTTGGTGCCGGCGTCGATGAAGCCGTCGTCCGAGACGAAGCTCAGCTTGGTGGCGTTGTCCACGTAGCCGGAGGCGCTCACCGGTAGGCCGCAGTCGATGCTTATGAAACCTGCATATTGGGACGCAGCCACATATAGACAATAAGCATCTTCAGCCGAAATAGATTTGAAAATCAAAGCATGTGTATGATGTGCCCACCTAAGTTATCGGCCTGGCCATGGACTGGAAGCAGGACAACGCCGGCGAAGACGAGAAGAAGAAGCAACGGCAGCCCCGGCGCCGCCATTCCTGATCTCGGCCATGGTCCTACCATCGCGCATGTACTATATCCCAGCACCTACAGTTATCCCTAACTCTGGATGGCTCATATAGTAGTAGTATATCCCAGCGAAAACCGATAAGACTAATCACTAATCTGACATCACATGCATTGCAAGCAATCAGTTCGTGTAAAGAGGTGGGGGTAGCATACTTACCTAGGCCAGTTGGGGCACAGATCACATGGGCGATGGGTTGACTTCATCCGATTCAATCCAACGACTTCGCTGGGAAAACGCCCAATGCAGCATGCTGACAGTGGACTTTTGACCTTTCCTGTTTCCTGGGCTGGCAGGTTTATCGCGACGGCCACCTCGTTTTTTAAAAAAAATTAGGCAGTGCTGCCTCTGTTGCATTAATAGAAAAGTAGTATTAGAGACTATTACAATTTTTGGATAACTCAAATTCTCAACATGAATGAGCTAGGGGAAGACGGCTGCCCTACCCGTGCCTCGCCAGAGGCTAGCTAGGTACACGTTATTTCTGGCTATAGTAGTAATGCATGTTTATAAAAACTAGCAATGTGGCCCTCGCAAATGCGAGGGCATAATTTTTAGTATGTCAGAATTGTGTGGAACAAATTTATAGTTTATTATATTCATATTCGGTGATAGCAAATTATATAGTTTTATAGTCATAGTTAATGCAAAGCTAAATGTACTATCGCTTGTGTGCTAAATATAGTTTATTATCTATAATTTGTTGATGAATTATGATTATGTCATTAAAATTTGTACTTAAATCCTTGTGAAACTCATGTGTGCAATTAGTGTATAAAAATCAAAAGGTTGATCAAACATGCATCCTTCTTCAGCTGCCTTCCTATTACGGTATGATCTGGATAATAATTAGGGTCCCCTTAATCATTGGCAAATGATGTTTGATTTTTCAAACACGTTAAAAACAAATTAGCTTATTGAGATGACATAAAAAAAGAATTTATCACTATTGAGAGACGTAGACAAAAATTTAAGTGTTTCCCTGTTATTTGTGTTGAAGACCTTTGTTTCATTGAGTCCCCCAGTTAATGTTAAACATATGTATGAGGGTTGAATCCCAGCCTTGAGTTTCCTTACACATAAGGAAAATAAAGAGGGAATTTACTTTTGTGCGAGATGTGATATTATAATTTATTTTTTGTTAGTTCAAAATTAACCCTTAAATGCAAATATAAGGAAATACCTAGGGACTGTCAAGCAGGTGGGCACTTCTTCTGTACCAAATTCATTCATACAATCATTCATGTGTTATTATTCTACTACATTTTGATAGTGGTTTTAACGACAGGCTTTGGAATTTTTTGTTGCGAGGGCTGACAATCGAACATCAAGTTTTAAATTAAGTTAGTGTCTCGGTGTGTTTCTCTGTCGTTCCGCTTGTTTGGTTTTGTTGTTTCCGTGCTATTTTGATCAGTTCGGACATATGTCTCGGTGGCAACCGTTGAGAAATTGCCGCTATGTCTATTTCAGTCTCCGAAAGCTGAGTTACACGAGATGTGTCCAGTCCAGAAAGCTCCATGTGTGAAATTATTCTGTATACTTGAATATTCAGTTCTATGTTCAATATTTAATTTGTTAGGTATTACATGTACACATCTTCTGTTTTCAGAGTTGCTCGTAGGTTTTCCCCTTAAAGTTGCCACCATATTTTCTAGTTTATAGTAGTTTCGGTGACACGCATATCACATGTGTTAGCTAAAACATGAGCGTATAGCTCAGCTGTGGTTACATATCAATCAGATTTCAACATTTTTTTATCGTCGCGCTTCGAATTTTGCTCCAGGTAAGGTTGAAATCAGCATATACCGGCCGTCAAGTTGTTTTTTCATCAATGTTTCGCTTTGGTATTAGCTTCCTCTATATGGGTATAGTTGGCCTAGAATCCATCTACATAAATCAAGTCAATAGGAATTTCTCGGTTGTAAATCCTAATTTCTAGTTAAATCCTAACTATGTATCACAAGCAGGTGTCCTTGTACAACACACAAGAAAAGGAATACAGTATATACTTTATAACCCAATATACGCTTAACATACATGTATGAATCGAACAAACGATGGATCGATCAGTTCTAGTATTCCTCTAATATTGGATAGAGACTTTCCATGTATAACTAACATGGACTAAAGTTACATGGACTTTGTTAATCTAGCACAACTCGAGTCCTGAAAACATACGCGTGATTTAAAAAACAACAATGAACCGGTCAAATCTCCTCACATCTTATCTAGTCTTATATGGACAGTAGTTTCATTTCCTAATTTGTACACACTCATACGTGTCAAACAGAATTATACATTTACATAACCATTGGACTCTTATTAAAAATATAAGAATCTAGAAATAACCTTGCCTACAAATCGAACACGTAAAAAGATAGTTCTATACGCCACTACGGGAGAATTGCCGTACGCCGACGGCCAGGCGATGTGCCGACGGCCAAATGTCGGGGCCGTCGGCACAGTAGCCTCCGGAGCGCGGCGACGAGGATGACCGTCGGCGTTAAATTGGCCGTCGGTACAGGCTGGAGGTGCCGACGGTCACCGTCGGCACAGTTCTGGCCGTCGGCACAGGACCAGTTTGGCCGTCGGCACAACTTTTTTTTCTTTTTTTTTTCACTACAGAACTATGCCGACGGTTAAACCGTCGGCATAGCTTTTTCCTATTTCTCAACGGCAGTCTTCAAAAAAGCATAACTAAATCATTCTAACTGAGAAAAATAAGTATAATATATCAAATTTTGCAGAAAAACAAGATCTATCATAGAAAAATATCAAAAATGGAATATTTCAAATACCTAAATAAATTTTCTTATAAATGAGCTATAATGTTCGAGGTTTCATGGCTTTCACACACGCCAAAAATGAAAAAATGGTCGCTCGTGGGTCGGATTAGAAATCCGCGTCCGGGGTATTGCTTACCATCCTAGGGCCCACACACGTGCCAAATATGACCTCGTTTCGGAAAATTATGCCATGTCGAGGCCGTTTCCCACCTCATTTCCCCTGAAATCCATAGAACTCCGGACGTGATAGTTCTTTTCGTGAAGGGTTTTCCAAAATAATTGCCACATCCCAGTTTTGACAAACGGAATAGTTACTATGACATATAAAATGACGCTACGCGGCTCCGTGAGATTTTTTGACTTCGCTCAAATTGCCATCTGGCCAAAACAGCCCCCCGGGACCTGCGGTATCGCCGTACCGGGCGTGCGGGTGCACCCATTCGCGAAAAAACTAAACGGACAAAAATTAGCACATATAATGATGCGTCGTAGAACTAAAAACATTTTTTCCGGAATTTACGGAGCGACGGATAGTTGAGCCCTAGTTCAAATCCGGTCGGTTTCCAGCGGATTCGGCGGGACACCGCCGAAAGCCGCACGAGTTCCCAAAAAGCTAATGCCTGCACATGTCATGTGATAGGTGGTGCGTAGGTGGTCTACTATCATCGCACGGAGGTTTCATGTCATACTAAAATGCGCCCCATGTAGCTGCTTCACAAATAAAAACCGTTCAGACACGCTAAAAATGAAAAGATGGTCGCCCGCGGGTTGGATTAGAAATCCGCACCCGGGGTCTCGCTTTCCATCCTAGGGCCCACACACGTGCCAAATATGACCTTGTTTCGGGAAACTATGCCATGCCGAGGCCGTTTCCCACCTCATTTCCCCTGAAATTCATAGAACTCCGGACATGATAGCCCTTTTCGTGAAGGTTTATTCAAAATAATTGCCGTATCCTAGTTTTGACAAACGGAATAGTTACCATGACATATAAAATGACACAACGCGGCTCCGTGAGATTTTTTGACTTCGTTCAAATTGCCATCTGGCCAAAACAGGACCCTCGGGACATGCGGTATCGCCGTACCGGGCGTGCGGGTGCACCCATTCGCGAACAAACTAAACGGAAAAAAATTAGCACATATAATAATGCGTCGTAGAACTAAAAACATTTTTTCCGGAATTTCTGGAGCGACGGATAGTTGAGCCCTAGTTCAAATCCGGTCAGTTTCCAGCGGAATCGGCGGGACACCGCCGGAAGCTGCATGGGTTCTCAAATAGCTAACGCGTGTACATGCCATGTGATAGGTGGTGTGTAGGTGGTCTACTATCATCGCACGGAGGTTTCACATCATACTAAAATGCGCCCCATGTAGCTGCTTCACAAATAAAAACCGTTTGGGCACGCTAAAAATGAAAATATGGTCGCCCGTGGGTCGGAATAGAAATCCGCTTCCGGGGTCTTGCTTCCCATCCTAGGACCCACACACGTGCCAAATATGACCTCATTTCGGCAAACTATGCCATGCCAAGGCCGTTTCCCACCTCATTTTCGATAAAGTTAACCAGATTTAAACTAGAGGTACTTGATCTATTGCTCATGATTTTTGGGTAAATTAAATTGTAGGTTCAAAATATGATATGGATGTCATATTTGTATTCCTCTTATTTTTCTGATCAATTTAGACATATTATTTGGCAAATTCGTATTTACTGATATTAATTATTCCATATTAAATAAAAAGACAAAAATTAAATCATTTAATTGTTTTTCAAATTCTATATTATTATTATTTATATATATTCATTGTTGTTTACTTAAGTAATTGTTTAGAATTCAAAAATATAGAGATGTGGCAGCACGGTCAAAGGGTTAATATGATTGATATGGTAGTATTAACAACAAGGGCGTCATTTCTTTCATGGAAGCTCATCCGAAGAGAACCAAGAAGTTAAGCGTCTTTGAGGCGGGAGTAGTGTGAGGATGGGTGACCAACTGGGAAGTTTGAATACAAGTGCAATTTGACCTAAGATTAGATGTACTAAGTGTAAGTGTGATTGTGAAAGATTAACAAGTAAAAAAGAATAAGAAGAAAATTCAAAAAAAAATAAAAAAAAATATTTTTTCAAAATATTTCTTAATATTTTTTCAAAAAAAAATTGAAAATTTTGAAATACTATGCCGACGGTTATACCGTCGGCACAACAATCTGTGCCGACGGCCAGTCTGTGCCGACGGTGATCGGGCAGTCCCCGACCGGAACTATGCCGACGAAGCTACGCCGACGGTCACCGTCGGCACAGCCTGTGCCGACGGCCTTTCTTGCTGTGCCGACGGCTGGCGGCCGTCGGCAGACTGGAGCTCTCCCGTAGTGCGCTGAGATGATATCACTTTAAAAAAACGGGCTGCCTTCTCCGAACGTTTTTTTTTTGAAGGTCTCATGTACATGGAATCCAATCTAGGCACGCATCTTAGTTTTTCTTATTTCAATTGGCATGACAACTTGACTGGTTAGGAATAAAAGAGCAAAGGCATCCTTCAGGCCAAGTCAGTTCGGAACAGATGGAAAAAAATTATGTTAACTCATCTGGTCTTATATGGTGCGGTAGTTTCCTTTTATAATTTATACATAGTTGAACGTGTCAAACAATTACGTAAATATTAGACTCTTATTAAATCCTAACCACAAATTTTAGATCTAACCATCAAAATAATTGGAATGATGTGGATTAACGGCGTGTCTCTATTTTAAACATCCGAATTTTTTTAGTATATAATAGATCAATGGAGTTGCATTCTAAAGCTCAGTTCCCATGCCGTTGAAGGTGAAAAACCAGAAAATCTAACTAGTTTTCCACGTGATAGCCAGTGCGCTTACTGGAACAGATTGAGATGGAATACAGGCGCATCGGCCACCTCGGACTCAGTGAACCATTTAAACAGGGTAGGAAGTTTTGATCACGAGGCGATCCGCGTCACAGATTATCTAGGTTGTCAATCCTCTCCATTGCATCCATCAAGCACCTCATCTTATATCTCTCTTTCAACCTTCCATCCTCTATATGTGTGAGTCTATCGTCGCCAACCGCATGTGGCTTGCGCGTGCGACCGATTTAGACTTTTTTTGACTATCTAGAACAAAAACATGACTATAATTGGGACAAATAATTGTAGCACGCAAGGAACGAATCATATCTAGACGAGCATGTAAAATTTAGTGCATGATGGGGGTGTGACGGCTGATGGAGATGGAGGAAATGGTGGCTCCCTGGCGGTCTTCTTCCCCGGCCTTCCTTCAAGGTTGATGGAGATCTTGTGGTGTCACGGTGGTAGGGCTATGCTTTGATGGAGGTGTGGCCGGCTGATGAAGATGGAGGCGGTGAAGATTGGAATGAAGTCTCTTTGGCGGCTAGGATTCTCCACTCCTTTTATAGCCTCACGAAAGTCTATTTTATGCCCAGGGAAATCCACGCACCAGATACGGCCTTCAGGCCTTCACAAATGTTGTCCAGTTTAACGAAATGTTCCCGACGGAGGGTGGTACATGCAGATGGTACGTTCACTCTAGTCATTACTCCTGCAGTAATTATGGCGCTATTTCTTCATACGAACAATGGACGAGGGATACAATAACATGGTCTTTGATCTTTATTATCTTGTGGTGGAAAAATTGACTCCTTTCCACCCTTGAAATGGCTATGTCTCAGTGCATGTAAATTCTCCATATTGCATCCCTTTAGATCCTTTTCTCGTGTTTTGTCCATAAAGGTTCATAACACCTACACACCAAAGACAAGGAAAAGTGATAAATCCTACTAGAACTACTAGTTGTGAGATTCTCTCATAAAAGCGAATCAATACTTCTAATCATATATGTAGGATAGAGTCAAACCTAGATAGAGCATGTAATGAGACAAAAAAAAAGTATGTTTATGTAGTGAAAAATATATCTCTTTTTGGACTCATCAGTAGTCCATTTGGGCAATGGGCCGAGGCCTAACCCTCGCAGCAATATGTTCATCTCACTTTGTATGGGACATTGGGCAATATGTGAGTAGAGATACATTACATGTCTTAGATCTTTTTATCTCGTTCTTGAAGATTTGATAGGTACCCGAACCTAAGAGAATGGTAAAAGTATTAAGGTTTGAGTAGAGTTAGTTGCATGATTCAACGCCATGATCAGGTGACAATATTCATGGTTTGATAGTGTGGTTATCATCTAGGGAGTAACGGTGACGTCACCAAACTTAAGACTATTGTATGATCTATCTTAATACCATGACTTCATGTGTTCCCTTGGAACTTGGGGTGGATAATTGATCCATGAAAACCGCGGAATCATGGTGCACATTAGGCCGCACTGCCCACATTATGGTGCATCTTTACCTTGACTATTATATTGTTCCTTGTGAGCTTCATATTATCTTTTAAATCCCATCAACTAACGCATATCTAGAAGAGAAAACTGAAGCCCAAACCTATTTCCAATCATCGATACACAACCAAACACAAGAAAACATTTGTCTGTAAGACAAGAGTTAAACGGAGACTAGAAGGCTCGCCTGAGTGAACTTGCACCAAAAGCGATCTTCCCGTGGATTCAATAACCTAGGATCTCTAGGAAAAAAAGCTTTAGGCTATACCTCCATACACAATGTCGGTCTTAAATATTTGAATCAAATATGCAAAGGAATCAGATATGTGATGTCTTGGTATTGGTGGGGTGACGATGCTAATCACAAGAAGATGCACTGGTTAGTTTGGTGGAAACTCCGCGTTCCCAAGAAAGATATATCGTTTACTGGTTTTGTTTAAGTCTTGCCCTCTTAGCTAAGTAAGCCACGCGCCTAGGTGATCATATCGATTCTCTATGTACTCAAGTTCTACGTGCCAAGTACTTCCCTTCTAGTGATCTTCTGGAGGCAAACTAATGAAAGGGAGCTAGTGGATTCCCAGTAGTGCCTCTCGTAAAGTCATCACTAATTAAATTCACAATTTATTGACTAAGGTGAGTGATTCTTGTTACAAACCAATGGGATGAGGAGTTAGTCGACCAAACCTTTTGGCCGTTGGATGCATTTATGATCAAATCAATTCCTACCCCTAGTCATGATAAAAAAAATGTTATGGTTGATTTTGTCGCGTGGAACTTGACAAATAACGGAATATTTACTGTCTAGACGTACTATGCTAAATGGGAGTCCAAATTTGGGAACCGTCTAAATATGGATCAAGGTCCAGGTTCAATGAATTCACATCCAATGTGGGGGATCGTTCGGGAGTTGAAAGTTGTATGCAAAGTAAAAAAGATCTTTATTTGGAGAATTATTGAAGACACATTGTCTTGACTGATTACTCTAGCAAGAAGACATGTTAAGGTCAGTGGTCAATGTCTTGAAGATGTGAGGTATCTATTATTTAAATTTCCATGTGCGAAATCAGTTTGGAAATGCCACATGTTGGATACGAAAATAGCACAGGTTGTCCTTGAATTTCTACTTTTCAATGAACAAGAAATTACACTCATTCTCAGTAAGCAAGTCCCAGCTGAAATATACACAACTATGTGTTGACATCTGTGGTTGAAAAGGATACATGCGATAAAAGGTGAGAATGTCATGCCGACGAGTAAATCCTTGATATGCATCAGTGCTCTTATCACTAATTTTTTTTGTTGCTAATTCTCCTAAGGCTAAACCAAACAATCTAGGATGGACTAGACCCCCACCCGAGTCTTTAATTATCAAGAATAAAATCATGACTATAATTGGGACAACGAAATCTAGCACATGAGGAATAAAACATATCTACATGGGCATCTAAAATTTAGCGGGCGAGCAAAAAAAACATGAAAACTAGGAATAATACCTTTGACTAAAAGGAGCGAAATCAAGGCAACGATTGGAACAAAACCCAAGTGTAAGGTGACGAATTACATCTACATGAGGAACAAAACTTCAATATGGTAGGAAGAAAAGGGAAGTACATGAGGAACAAATCATTTGATTAACTGGAACAAAATCATGACAATAATTGGGACAAAGAAATGTAGCACGTTAGGAGCGAATCATATCCTAAGGGAGGAACTGAAATTTAGCACGTGAGGTACAACAATCACGCAGACAATGACCAATATTTTTGATAATCTAAAATAAAATAACATTTACTGTTGGAAACAACAATAGCTTTCAGGAATAAATTAAATCTACACGAGAAACAAAACTGTAGCGTGCTAGGAACAAATCTATAGGTGAAACAAAATTTATATCATGGTGGAACAAACATGAATGACTAAACTTTGGACAAAAATGGTAGCATCCTAGGAACAAAATTGCACACTAACTAGTAAAAACATGACTACAAATTCGACAAGAAATTTAGCACCGTTCAGAAATAGGTCGCATCTATGTGTGTAACAAGAAAACAAATCCAGTTGAACAAAAAAGATTGCACGGTGGAATAAAATTGCAACCACACGTGGGAAAAATTTCTGACTAATTGGAAAACAATCTGTATCAACTACATGTGCAATAAATCACAAATACAGATTATAAATAAAATAAAATAAATATTTTTTAAACTTGGATGGAAAAAATAAAACTGAAGGAATACAACCCTACTAGAAAATATGAAACAAAATTAGGAAAAATAAAAGATACAAAAAAAAATTAAAGTGAAAATGAAAATAGAAATGATAATAATATAAGAAAGGACAAAACTAAACCTACACGAAAACAATGGAGCCAATGAGTGAGTGAAGGAACGGATAAAGAGAAACATAAAAGTATATGTGAAAAAGAGGGAACACGGGAAAGGAAACACCAAACAAGAAAAAAAGGAAGCTCCAACTTTATAGTATCGCTAGCAAACGAACCTTATAGGTCCGAGGCCATGGTAAAAAAAAACTTAAGTGAAACGGATGTTCATAGTGCCAGAGCACTACAAAGCATTTTTTATTTACAATGCACTATAGAGCAGTTTCCAGGGGTCACGATGATGTATATAATGCATTAATCACCGCATTGAGCCTTTTTTGGTATCTTTGCAAATCCACAAGAAACCTAATAAACCAGTATGGAGAGAGATTATTATGGTTTCTTGGGTCACATGGAGTATTTGGGAACCGTCTAAATATGGATCAAGGTCCAGGTTCAATGAATTCACATTCAATGTGGGAGATCATTCGGGAGTTGAAAGTTGTATGCAAAGTAAAATAAAAATTATTTGGACAATTATTGAAGACACATTGCTTTGAAGGATTACTCTAGCAAGAATACATGTTAAGGTCAGTGGTCAATGTCTTGAATTTGGGATGTATCTCTTATTTAAATTTCCACGTGCGAAATCAGTTTGGAAATGCCACAGGCTGGATACGAAAATAGCAGAGGCTGTCCTTGAATTTCTACTTTGCAATGAACAAAAAATTACACTCATTCTCAGTAAGCAAGTCCCAGCTGAAATATACACAACTATGTGTAGACATCTGTGGTTGAAAAGGATACATGCGATAAAAGGTGAGAATGTCCAGCCGACGAGTAAATCCTTGATATGCATCAGTGCCCTTATCAGCAATTTTTTTGTTGCTAATTCTCCCAAGGCTAAACCAAACAATCTAGGTTGGACTAGACCCCCACCCGAGTCTTTGATTATCAAGAATAAAATCATGACTATAATTGGGACAAAGAAATGTAGCACATGAGGAACAAAACATATCTACACAGGCATCTAAAATTTAGCGCGCGAGCAAAAAAAATCATGTAAACTAGGAATAATACCTTTGACTAACATGAACAAAATCAAGGCTACGATTGGAACAAGACCCAAGTGTCAGGTGACGAATTACCTCTACATGAGGAACAAAACTTCAGCATGGTAGGAAGAAAAGGAAAGTACATGAGGAACAAATCATTTGATTAACTAGAACAAAATCAGGACAATAATTGGGACAAAGAAATGTAGCACGTTAGGAGCGAATCATATCCTAAGGGAGGAACTGAAATTTAGCACGTGAGGTACAAATATCACGCAGACAATGACCAATATTTTTGATAATCTAAAATAAAATAACATTTACTGTTGGAAACAACAATAGCTTTCAGGAATAAATTAAATCTACACGAGAAACAAAACTGTAGCGTGCTAGGAACAAATCTATAGGTGAAACAAAATTTATATCATGGTGGAACAAACATGAATGACTAAACTTTGGACAAAAATGGTAGCATCCTAGGAACAAATATTAGATCTCCGCGCGGAACAAAATTTCATCTCCCGGTAACCACAAAACATCTATGTAGGAACAAAATTGCACGCTAACTAGTAAAAACATGACTACAAATTCGACAAGTAATTTAGCACCGTTCAGAAATAGGTCAGATCTATGTTTGTACCAAGAAAACAAATCCAGTCGAACAAAAAAGTCTGCACGGTGGAATAAAATTGAAACCACACGTGGGACAAATTTCTGACTACTTGGAAAACAATCTATATCAACTACATATGCAATAAATCACAAATACATATTATAAATAAAATAAAATAAGTATTTTTTTAACTTGGATGGAAAAAATAAAACTTAAGGAATACATCCCTACTAGAGAATATGAATTTTTTTTAGGAAAAACAAAAGATACAAAAACAAATTAAAGTGAAAATGAAAATAGAAATAAATAATAATATAAGAAAGGACAAAACTAAACATACATGAAAGCCATGGAGCCAATGAGTGAAGGAACGGATAAAGAGAAGCATAAAAGTATATGTGAAAAAGAGAGAACACGGGAAAGGAAACACGAACAAGAAAAAAGGAAGCTCCAACTTTATAGCATCGCTAGCAAACGAACCTTATAGGTCCGAGGCCATCGTAAAAAAAAAATTAAGTGAAACGGATGTTCATAGCGCCAAAGCACTACAAAGCAGGTTTTTTTACAATGCACTATAGAGCAGTTTCCAGGGGTCACGATGATGTATATAATGTATTAATCACCGCATTGAGCCTTTTTTGGTATCTTTGCAAATCCACAAGAAACCTAATAAACCAGTATGGAGAGAGATTATTATGGTTTCTTGGGTCACATGGCGTATTAATTATGGATAAAGTGGACGAGGAGGAAGGTGCAGAACATGGTAATAACTCAATCGTGGTCAAAAGGTTTAGTTTTTTCAAAATTATGCAAATCATCTCTGTTCAACATGAAGGTGATCTTATTGCTCACACGCTAAATTTGAATTAACATCATTTTCTCCCTAATGGCTTATCGACAACGTCCGCGTTTATTTAAACCCTACCCTTGATATCTCTTTTTTAGGTTATAAGAGCTATGTTGTAGGTTATGAACTTAACAAATCACCTGGCTAGGGTCTATATGCTGGAACCATCCCAGCAAGGGTCAACATCCTAGGCTTGGAATGGATGATTGTATTTATCTAGATTTATTCCACGTCAATGAACCATCTACCTACAAGGACCCTAAGCCTCCTGGGCAGCAAGGAATAATACTAGATCATCGGACGAGGTAATTTTTTCTAGACCTCGGTGGGGCGGAATTTATATAAAGTTTTATGTATTCGATATATTTGCGATTTTTTGGTTTCTTGTTACTATGGTATGCTTCCGAAGCTGTAGTTAAGCGTTGAAGTAAATATGTGCCTATTAGAAGATTAGGACCGGGAAACAAGAAGTTGTAACAAGAAATGAATAAACTTGAGCAAGAAAGAAGAGGATTTTGAAGAAAAGAAGATATAGCTGCAGTTGCATTTGACGGATATCGTCCATGCACAAAAACATTAAGGTGGATGAATCAATTGCAATTGCAAATTTAGAATCATGCATATATATGTACCTTATTACGTTTTTTTTGGGTCAGATTCATCATGCGTTTTTGTGATTTGTTCTTTTATTTAAACTTATTATGAATAGAAAGCATAGAAAAAATTGCTCCAAAAAGAGAAAACGAGGCCCGAAATAATGCAGACCCACACCTACCGCAACAACTAATGTTCGCCCTGGTTATGTAGCGTGGTTTTCACGCTATCTTGTGTGCCAAACATCCCGGTAGATCGTATGTGTTGAGCAAAAAAAATAGTCCACACACCTTCCCTGATGCAGTCAAGGAACAAATCCAATGTTGTGTTGATGGTACAACCCCCTTTCATCGAGTGTTTCTGCATCTATAGAAAATGTCTCCAACATTCTCAATAGTCCTTAGTTCTTGTTCAAGAGGGAGCCATTTAAATTCCAGTGACATATGATCCACCAATGTGTTTTTAAATTTTCGGCAAAACCCATGAATATTTACACATGTGCATTTCATGCGATAGGACCTTCAAAAAACCCACAGAAGATAAAATATCACATGACATTACATTCTCCACCTCAAATGAAGTGTTGCTCATCTATCTGGAGGCACTGTTGTAGTTGCGCCACCACATCGGTCATTGTAGGCCGCTGAGTAGAATCTTGCGCTGTGCACTTGAGCGCGACATCTGCAACCTTCCAGACGCTATTGACATCATAGTTACCTGACATGCGAGCATCTACAACTTCTTCGATGTTTCCCTTTGCAAGACGTTGCCGGACCCATTGGATGATATTGGTTGGTTCTGGGCATTGCAGTATGGGTTGTTGTCCTGTGATCAGCTCCAACAACACAACACCAAAGCTATACACATCACTCTTCACGGAGAGCTGCATGGCCACCGCATACCTACATGCATTTGTGTTTTATAGGTTAGTTAGTGAGCTATAATCATCGGAACTGTCAACAAGGAAACTAGAGAAGATGGTAATAGGGTGGTAAAGCATCATATACTCAGGGGCAATGTAGCCTTTTGTGCCAACTAATCTGGCAGTGGACACTTGGCTATCACCATCCCGACTGAAAGCCTTGAGCAATCCAAAGTCGGCGACCTTGGCCTCGAGATTTGCATTCAACAGGATGTTGGATGTCTTCACATCTCGATGCACGAAGGCGGGGCTGCATGACGTGTGCAAATACTCAAGCCCTGCAGGCACATTCACATAACACCATTGTAGAAGATGTACATTAATTTCCAGAGAAACTAGAAGATGTAAGGAACATGCCAAAGATGGAATCCAAGAATACCTCGTGCCGATTCCACTGCAATACGGATCCTCTGTCTCCAGGTTAATGATCTTGCGTTGTGATCTTTTCCTACAGAAAATCGTAGGGTTTTGTCAGTAACTCAGCATGATGAATTGCCCAAGATCTCAAATGATTCCGGCATCTGACGGGATTCACACGAACCTCTGAGTTTGTCTTCGAGGTTTCCTTCCGACATATGCTCGTACACAAGTGCCATGTACTCCCCGTCCTTGCAGTAACCGACCATGGACACAAGATTCTTGTGATGAATCTTTGTCAAGGTCTGCGCCTGAGTAAGAAGAAATGGGAATGTTACACATGTTGACTCCTCTAAAGTTACTTGCAAACTAGTGAGTAAGTATACTAGACTAGACGTTAATTACCTCTGTCAGGAACTCTCTCTCGCCTTGACCAGACGAGTGAGATCGCAGCTTGACCGCCACCTGGGTGCCATCGGCCAAGAAGCCATCGTAGACGCAGCCGAAGCCTCCCCGCCCGAGTACTGTCTTGAAGTTGTTTGTTATGGCTTCCAGCTCCCTGTACGTGAACCGGCGGTTGTCCAGCTGCAGCAGACTGTGCCGGTCGTCGACATTCCTTGAGCGCGGCTGTGCGTCGCCTGCCTCGTTCTGTGGCTTCACAATGCCGTTTCCTGATCATTCAGGACATGAGTAACAAAGAAACTCCAAGCATTATCCATGCCATTGCTGTTTGCAGTTTTTTCCTGCTCATGTGTTGACACCTCCTCTCACCTTGCTTTTTTCTCTTTCTTAAAAGCAGTAGAACTGCTAGTAGTCCTGTTACCACAACCGCAAGTATAGGAACCACAATGTACACGGCAAGCATAGACTTGCTCTTTTCTTTTGTGCGCTGACAAGAGCTGCTGTTGCTGCAGAGGTCTGCGTTTTTGCCGTACCTATGAAGAAGAATTGTAAATTAATTTTGGCCAACTGGCAAGTATACTAGCAGTAACACTGAGGACTAAAATGGGGATGGAGAATTGGAGATACAAGATTGGATAACCTCAGAGTAAGGGAGCCATCTTGAATCCTTTTCATGAGCCCGGATGGGATGGACCCATTCAGCTGGTTACCAGTCAAATCTCTAAGGGAACAACATAGAGTTCATAAGTAGTATTCGAGATTAGGAATTGAAATCTATTTTGATCTGGCATTTTTCTACTGTTTAGTATGTTTATCAAAAGTTTGGAGTAGAAGTTCATATTTCAGGAAAAAGCTCTGATTAACCTTGAAAGTATGCACCGATAATATTATTCGATCAAAGACAACATGCATTAATGGGGGATTAGGGATTGCTTACAGCACCCCCAGGAAGGGTAGTTCGGAAAAAGAATTTGGAATTGATCCTGTAAAATTATTGTATGACAGGTCCCTGAATAAACAACAATATGATTTGTGAGCTAAATAACTAACAAAATTGGTTGTCAAAAATGGGTTTAGTTTTCCTACTTACAAATATTTGATTTCTTTGAGGTTGGCGAAATAAGACGGTATACTTCCGCTCAAACCGCCGAATGACATATTTCTGCAGAAAGAGGGGATTAATGGTTTAGAGTTCAGACTTCCAAATTCATTGTAGGAGAAGCTGGATGATAGGAAAATGAACTCGGACTTACAGTCTTGTGATTCTGGGAGGCATAGAAATAGCATAGCTGCAGCTCAACCCATCCCACACAAAAATTTTGGGAGCGCACGGGTCACCTGCCCAGTTCTTCTTCACCTGATACTTAGCCTTGATCGCACTCATGGCCTCAACTGTCCAGTTTTTTTAAGCAACACAGAAGACATCGCACACCAGTACCTTATCAGATCATGTGCATCGAACTATAAACAAAGATTAAAAATGCTAGTACTTGTCAACTGTACTCAGCTAGTTACCATCCTTGGAGTCCGTGGCGAGGTTGGCCGTGGAGACGACGGTGAAGACCTCGGCGGCGTTGATTATCGGCGGCAGGGTGGAGTTGGCGGTGGCATTGAGGGTGAAGTTGTATTGGCCGCTAGAAACCTGGTGGGGCTCGCTGTTGAAAAAGATGTCGGAGATGAGGTACTTGGGCGTGTAGGGGGCCTTGCTCCAGAGCACGGTGTTGATGGTCATCTCAAACTGGCGCAGGGCGTCCCCGGCCACGACCTCGAGCTCGGCAAAGAAGACGATGCCGATTAAGCCCGGTTCGGGATAGGCATGGTTCGGCACGGCGCTCCACGGCAGCTCGATGGTCCTGGTCCTGGACCCGTTGCGCGGCGCGATGGCGGTCTGCATCACGGCGGAGGGCACGTGGAAACGGAGGTCTGCCGACCCCAGCACCTTCTCCGGCGTCGATATCTCCGTCCAAGCCTCCGGGTCGCTCCACGGGATCCACACGCGGTCGTATGGATCCTCCGGGTAGCTGACCAGCAAGAGCTCACAAGAAATTTAGGCCAAATGTTTGATCAGAAGCTCATTAGAAGAAGTGTGTCATAGACTCATAGAGTCATAGCATATACTTACCGGACGAGAGAGAGATCACTGACGCCGAAGTTGGTCCGTTCAACGAGGACCAGCGCCTGCGTGGCGTTGGCCTGCGCGTACAGCTTGTTCGTCATGGGCCGCAAGTCCAGGCCGGAGATGAAGGGCGTGCCGGAGCCGGTATCCACGAGGCAGACCTGCACATACTCGCCCGGGACAAATGCGATGACCTCGGCGATCTGCGCCGTGCCGGGTCTCGTGATGTTCACGGTCGTCCAGAAGTTGACGCCGAGGTGGAGGTCGAAGACGGGGAGCCGGTTGAGGCTGTCGTAGTTTCCGTATATGAAGGTGGCGCGGATCAGGTACTTGGACCCGGCCGGCGCAGGGGCGGGGATGGTGTAGCAGCTCCGCTTGGCGCCGGGGAAGCTGCGCACGTTGAGGTAGCGCTTCGAGTAGGATGGGGCGATGTACTCGGCGGAGATGTTGTGGTTGGAGCCGGCTTCGGTGAAGGCGCCGTCCGGGACGTACGGAAGCTTGGTGGCGGCGTCTACGTAGCTGCCGGCCTGCTCCGGCAGGCCGCAGTCGATGCTGATGAAACCGGTGCTGTCGGGCACGGGCTGCTGGCAACGAACTCCATGTAGCACGCCGGCGAGTCCGAGCAGGAGAAGCCATCGCCGGACTGTCATTGCCCCCGCCTGCCGCTTAATTTGGTCGATGATGCACTGGGATAGGTACGCGCGCACATGCCGCCGCTCGACAACTAGCTAGGACTAGTATATACTAGGCTTCGGTAAATTAACTAGGCTGTGACCTCAGCTCGATAGCCGCAAATCACTAGCCATGCATGTCAGCGCAACGATCGATCCCATGGAGTGATCCTGCACCATAGTCCATGTGCACAAGATGAGTTTGTCAATGGCATCGCTCGCTACGCAGTAGCTACTACAAGTAGTAGTTCAGTCATCGTGTAGTGTAGTACGTCTGACTTTCCCCATCTCCACTTGCAGTGACAGCTTCCTAACTAGCGCGTATAATATTGATGGGACTTTTCTTTCGAGAGTACACCAAAGGCGTAATATATTTTTATAGAAGCCAGAATTTTAGTACAAGACGACTACAATTCGCTGCGAACAACGAGTGCAGAACGAACTCCACACCGGCTAATCCGAAGACAGCCAACACCAAAGTTACAACTACAACACAGAGAACCGATCCAAAGATGATCATCAAAGCCACGTCTCGCTCCACACCGGATACCTCCAGAGATCAACACCTGCAAGAGAACTCTCCTTGTCAACGCACCATCAAAGAAGAAGTTGGCGGGACTAGGTCAGCCTCCAAAAAAGGCGTCGTCTTGGACTCTCCGACGACGTCGTACATAGCGCCCCGGAAGATCAACCTTGGACAATGACGGATACCGGAGGAACGCAAAGAGAAACAGCATGCCGTGTCTCCAACCGCAAAGCTCCCAACAGAGGAACGACATCAAAATGCCGCCAATGCGCCGGTTTCACTCCAAACCTAGGCTTTCGCCCGGAGACACCACCAAACCAATGCGGAAGCAGGGAAGTGTCGGCACACCTCAACGACGCCTCCAAGGAGGGAAATGACGCCCACGGGCACCGTCGCCGCAGGCACCGGCAAAGTGGGCTAGACTTTGTCCGTAATGCCGCACACCGCCCATGCTGCCCGCCGGATTGGGGCCGCTGATCTTGTTTTCCACACCGCCGCCGCCACAACACTTTGTCATCGCAGCCTCACCATGGTGCTCCACCAGCTCCCGGCATGGCCAAGGAGAAAACGCTCCCAGCTCCACCTCCAGCCCAGACGGCGAACAACAGCAGGCACCACCAACCCTCCGGGCTCCAGCAGGATCAAGTCGTCATCGCCCTGTGCTCAACCTTTTTATCCTGTAATTTTCTCGAGTTCCAAACTGAACGTCGAGATTGATCTTCCCTAGCGGGTAACTTGGCTTGTCTGGTGTGATTCCATGGAAACGTGTGTCGGTTGGTTTTAAGTTTGCCAAGGATATGTTCATCTTCCTCAATGTATCTGCGTACATGAGGTTTAAATTGCTGCCTCCATCTATGAATACTCGCGAGACGTCGAATCCTGCGGTCACCGCTGGTAAGATCAAAGCTGATTGCCTTGGTCGAGGGACTTGCTGCGGGTGGTCCGCAATGGTGAAGCCAATACCCTGTCCCGACCAATTCAGGTACTCAATTGTTGGTGGAGGCATCTTCTCTGCCATAAAGACCTGTCACGAAATTACTTTTTGAGCTCTGTTTGATGGCCTGGCCTTCTGAATCATCGACACCGCACCGTTGGTGTCAATGTAAGGAGGCGGTTGTGGTGCTGCCGCTATTCGTAACTGATGTCGATTTTCGTCCGTGATCGCGGGAGGAGGTGGAAGGTGAATCTCACTCCTTGGCCCCTGAGGGTTTTTGTTTGCTACCTGTGCGTTGGCCAGCCCCGCAAATCTGTTCAGTGCCTGGAAAGTTCGGCAATCCTTTTGCAAATGTCCCGACTGCCTCTTCCCATTGCTATCGAGATAGAAGTGCATCTGACATGGTTCGTTCATCGTATCTTCGGGAGATATGTATGGCCTCTGGAACCTTGGACCATTATTTTTCCTGTTAGGGCGTGGACTATCTCTGTAATCGCTACGTTGTTCTCCACTTTTTTGATAATCATCCCGATTATTATTTCCGCTATTTTCTAGGAAGCCGGCCGATATTTGGCCGGGACCGTCATAGTCGGAATATTGGCGAGAGAATCATCGTCTATTTTGAATGTTTCGATTGTTCTCCTCAGGCGACCTATGCCGTTTATTATGAACAACATCTTCTCCATCAGCCCAGCGATTCGCTATTTCCATCAATGCTGCTATGGTTTTTGGATTAGTCCTTCCCAAGTCCTCGATGAAATCTTTTCTTCAGATCCCAGCGACAAAAGCATCTATTGCCCTCTCGTCAGATATGTTTTCTGCCGAGTTTTTAATGATGTTCCGCCTCTGGATGTACATCCTCATCGACTCATCATACTTCTGTCGATAAGCTCTCAATTGTTCTATTGATGCAGGTTTCTTGCATGTTGACAAGAAATTATTCACGAACATATCCTCAAAGGTCTCCCAGCTATCGATGGATCCAGGTGGTAGCTTCTTGATCCATGATCGTGCCACACCACTCAAATACACCTGGATGCTCTGCATGGCAGTTGCTTTTGTTCCACCTGTCAATTTCACTGTTTCCAAGTAGTCGACTAGCCAATCCTCCGGATCTTGCAAACCATTGAACTTCTTGTAGTTATCGGGTAATTTGAAACCAGACGGTACCCGCGTTTTGCGAACTCGTCGAGTAAAACAAGGGAGTCCGCACATCTCCTCCTCGTCAACCTCTGGTGACTGCTGACGTTCTCTCCTTTCTTGGCGCGCCCTGTCGACCCGCGCCTGTGTCATTGTATCTCTTGCCGATGTTCTTTGGGGATTCTGAACCACCACTGTAGGTCGTGGACTATTTTGTCTTGCGGCACCTTCTGGAGGTGTGCTTGTTCCTGCAAACGCTGTCCCCATGACTCCGACTCCTGCCATGGCCATGTTATACAATGCCTCTCTTGGATCCTGGGGGTGGCCTGTTCGCCTGTATGAAGGCCTGTATCGCCATATATCCAGCTTCCGGTGTTTTGGGAATAATGTTTCCTCTTGTGTCTATTGACATAAAAGACATGTCGAGGTTCTGGATCAGATTCTCCTTCTCGGCTTCAGGTATGTTCTGCAGCCGCGATCTTCCCATATTACGAGCATCTCTGTGACTATCTCCCGAAGTTCCTGATTGTCGGCTCAGCTCTGCCCTTCTTTGGCTTGACGCAGAAGTTGTGGCCTTTCTCCTATTAAGCTCAGCTGTCTACTTTTCAAGTTCTCGTCCAGCACGGGCGAGTCTATATTGGTATGCTTGTAATTCTTCTACCGTAGCAGTTGTATTCATCGGCTCTGTACCGTCCATGGCTTTTGCGGCTCTGTCCCAAGCCGCTTGCGGAAGTTGCACCCTTAGTCGCGGTGTAGGCCCGACATATTTGGTGCCCAAACCTCGCATGAGATCAGCAGGATCGACGTATGGATTTTCCACATCGTCGAAAGCCTCTGACGTCTCCTCCGGGCGACCTGCTTCTCCAACTACATAAACTTGATGATATTTTGAAGCTATGTCTTTGTTGGGACTGGTGACACCGTCGTACAGATCGGTGAAGACCTCCCGAAAAGAAGTAGATTTGTCGATGAAGTTGTAGCTGTCGACGCTGTCTGAATCGCTGCTTATATTGGAGTCCGCAAACGACTCGAAGGACATGCCGCCGAAGATCTTGACGAGTTCTCCGCTCGATGACGACTTGTCGAAGGGCGGCGACGAGATTTCCTCGGCGTCGATCTTGAATGACGACGACGATTCCGAAAAACCGGAGTAGGCCGCCGACAATCCCGACGAAACCGGAACCTCGAGGCGATGCGACCCCTCTTTTCCGACGCGGAAGTGGAACCTCCCGAACGTCATCTCCATAGACTCCTCCAGATATGCATATGCATCCACACGGGAGGGCGGGTGAGGAACAAAATTGATGATACGTCTCCAACGTATCCATAATTTCTGTCGTTCCATGCTTGTTTTATGACAATACTTACATGTTTTGCTTGCACTTTATAATGTTTTTATGTGTTTTCCGGAACTAACCTATTAACAAGATGCCACGATGCGCGTTCCTGTTTTCTCGCTGTTTTTGGTTCCGGAAAGGCTGTTCGGGCAATATTCTCGGAATTCGACGAAACGAAGACCAAACCTCCTATTTTTCCCGGAAGCATCCGAACACCGAAGAAGAGTCGGAGAGGGGCCGGAGGGCCACCACACCATAATGCGGCGCGGCCTGGCCCGGGCCCGCGCCGGCCTATGGTGGGGAGCCCCAGGTGCCCCCTGCGCCGCCTCTTCGCCTATAAAATCCCTTTCGACCTAAAAACACAAGTACCACTTGACGAAACTCCGTGAAAGACTCCAGGGGCGCCGCCACCATCGCGAAAATCCAATTCGGGGGACAGAAGTCTCTGTTCCGGCACCCTGCCGGGACGGGGAAGTGCCCCGGGAAGCCATCTCCATCAACGCCACCGCCTCCATCATGCTCCGTGAGTAGTTCCCCCATTGACTACGGGTTCTAGCTGTAGCTAGTTGGTATTCTCTCCCCCATGTACTTCAATACAATGATCTCATGAGCTGCCTTACATGATTGAGATTCATCTGATGTAATCGGTGTTGTGTTTGTCGGGATTCGATGGATTGTTACATTATGATTGTCTATCTACAAAGTTTATGAAGTTATTGTTGCTGCAATCTTGTTATGCTTAATGCTTGTCACTAGGGCCCGAGTGCCATGATCTTAGATTTGAGCTCTATACTTATTGCTTAGATTGTATCTACAAGTTGTATGCACATGTCACCGTCCGGAACCAAAGGCCCCGAAGTGACGAAATCGGGACAACCGGAGGGGATGGCGGTGATGTGAGGGACACATGTTTTCACCAAGTGTTAATGCTTTGCTCCGGTGCTCTATTAAAAGGAGTACCTTAATATCCAGTAGTTTCCCTTGAGGCCCGGCTGCCACCGGCTGGTAGGACAAACGATGTTGTACACGTTTCTCATTGCGAGCACGTATGACTATATATGGGAATATGCCTACATGATTAATGATCTTGATATTCTGTCTTAATGCTATTTCAATCCTATCAATTGCCCGACTGTAATTTGTTCACCCAACACTTGTTATTGGAGAGTTACCACTAGTGTAGATAGCTGGGAACCCCGGTCCATCTTTCATCATCATATACTCGTTCTACATGTCATTGGAAGTAGTATCAACTATTTTCTGGGTGCCATTGCTCTCATATTACTGTTACTGCTGCTGTGTTACTGTTACTATTGCTCTCATATCACTGTTACTTTCACATCACCCTTGTTGCTAGTGCTTTTCCAGGTGCAGCTGAATTGACAACTCAGATGTTAAGGCTTATAAGTATTCTTTACCTCCCCTTGTGTCGAATCAATAAATTTGGGTTTTACTTCCCTCGAAGACTGTTGCGATCCCCTATACTTGTGGGTCATCAAGACTATTTTCTCGGCGCCGTTGCCGGGAGGCATAGCTCTACTCATAAGTTCACCTGGGGAGTACACTCTACCTCTCTCTCTGTTTTATTTTATTTTGTTTTGCTTAGTTTACTTTTCTCTAGTTTATTTGTGCTTAGTTTATTTCTGTCTAGTTTTATTTTGCCTAGTTTACTTTTGTCTAGTTTCTTTTTGTCTTGTTTTATTTGTCTCATATACCCAAAAATCCATAAAAATTTGAAAAACCAAAAAATTAAAAACTGCTGTTATGGGAGAACCAACAACCTACTTGGAGCTTATGGAATGTTATAATTGTTATAGAGAATCAAGAACTGGTAAAATAATGAGTGCTATGATAGAAAAATTGAATACAATTGCTAAAATCTTGCTTAAACGCCATGATATAAACTCGTTGCTCTCAACAGGACACTAAACATCTTAAATTTCAATGTGGCTTTAGTGAGGAATTTTTTATTAAGAGCTATAATCGGAATTGCTATATTCATTATGGGTTCGAAGAGGTAGAACAATTTGTCTTATTTATGGGAGCCTCCGAGATAGAATCCTTCATGGTTGAGAATTATGAAACTTGTGTTGTTTGTAAGGACCTTAAAGATTATGTCTCTACTATCCTTAATTCTTGCATAGAATGCTACAGTAGGAATCCTTATATCCTTGATTATAAAGAGAGACACATTAATGCACAAGAATGCACTCACAATTTGCAGGAACCGGTGGAAGAAGAAATTGATGAACCCGAAAGCTCATTGGATGAAAAAGAGGAGGAAATTGATGAACCCGAAAGCTCATTGGATGAAAAAGAAGAGGAGAGCGACGAACAAAAGGAGGAAGAATGGATTAGCTACCCATGTCAACCTTCCGATGAGAGTAACTCTTTATCTCTCACACTATTTGATTGTCCTCCATGCTTACCTGAAGAGGTTGAATGTTATGTTCCTGTGGATTCTCTTGAAATAGTACCTATGAGTAATACTTGTGAGAATGATTATGCTACTCGTTATCTATGATAATCCATGCTACTTTGATAAATCTTATGATAATGCTTTGTTTGTGCCTCGATGTCGAAATGCATGGTACTAAAGAATTTTGTTTGGCAAATGTCTATGATAAAGCTCTAGATGATGGTCATATGTTACTTGATAATATTAATTGTACTACTAATGAAAATGGGATTGGAGAGTTCTTGACTTATTCTATGAGTCCCATATCTATTGAGATTGATCAACTACATTGTTATATTATTAATAAAAGTAAGTTTGAAAGTTTTAATTCCACAATTCTTGAACTTGATAAAAATTATGTGTTTGGAAATCATGAAAAGTATGCTGCATGTGATAGTTATATTGTTGAGTTTGTTCATGAAGCTACTGAAAATTATTATGAGAGAGGAAAATATGGTTGTAGAAATTTTCATGGTACTAATACACCTCTCTCTATATGCTGAAATTGCTGAAGTTATACTTGTTCTATCTTCTTATGCTTGTCACTTTGTTCTTCATGAATTTATTTGTGTACAAGATTCCTATGCATAGGAAGCATGTGAGACTTAAATGTGTTTTGAATTTTCTTTTTGATGCTCTCTTTTGCTTCAAATAATATTTCTTGGGAGTGCATCATTAAAACTGCTGAGCCCATCTTAATGGCTATAAAGAAAGAACTTCTTGGGAGATAACCCATGTGTTATTTTGCTACAGTACTTTGTTTTATATTTGTGTCTTGGAAGTTGTTTACTACTGTAGCAACCTCTCCTTATCTTAGTTTTGTGTATTGTTGTCAACACCCGGATTTTTAAGTCCAGATGCCTATTATGCCATACATCGCAATCCCAGGAATATTGTTGTTGCGAGACATAATAGTTGAATATCATAGAGTCATCATTTATTACAACACATAATCGTCTTACAAAGGTAGATCACATGATCCAATATTACAATAGTAGTTGATCTATCGATCAACGAACATCACAAATAGCGGAAGCGAAGTAGTAGTGGCTATCTAATCCACAGGCCAACGCTTGACGTCAGGAGCGGTCCTAGTTGTCGTAGACGTCCTGCTGTCCACCTTCCTCGTACTGCTGTTCACCTTCATAGTCTGGCCATTTGAATAGCCAGGGACAAAGCCATGAGTACTTTTTAAAGTACTCGCAAACTAATACTAGTGTAAGCACTATTAATTTTAGTAAGGGGATACTAAGCTCTAGGTTTATTTGCATAAAGCCAAGTTTATTTCATAAACATTTAGTAAAGATGCTTGAATCACTAGACTAACTCAAGTGGGAACATTAGTGTCATTCCCACAACTTGGTTGTGTTTTCATTCCAATTCACCATTCACCTTTCCAAATTTAAAACACAAGTCATATGTCACCTTTTTAAAAATGGTCTGATGACGGAACAGTATGGCCTTTCCAACCGTCCTTAACCGTGGACGCGGCTATTCGAATAGGTTTACACTCTGCAGAGGTTGTACACTTGTGCCACAACTTTTGATTACATCCGTCAGGGGTAACCCTGAATAATCGTAACTCGAGTACGCGGATCATCAACCATAACCTTTCACTTACATATCCTAGTATGAGCACCTCTCCCCATGAGCTTGGCCTCCCGGTGAAAACCGCAGTCAACCCGGGAACTGCACAGGGCTTGGGCCGGACATTCACCTCATCTTTAACGTCGTTTCTTTTGTGTTGTGGGGGCAGCTTTTGGGCATAACCCCGATGACGCTTGTTTAGAGGGAACCCATACTAAGACACATAAACTTCCAGTTAAGCCCTACCCATAATCAGGTATTGTGGGGGTACTCGTAAATTGGAATGGTATCGCATCCGAACCCAACCATCAGTTTTCGTAAAATTTCACCAAGTCATTCACCAGTCATATTCACCTTCAAAATCTTTCAATAGAATGACTCATCATTCCAAGGTTTTCAAAGTCATTGGTTTTCACAAGTTCCCATCTCTAATAGTCAATTTTGATCTTTAGCACTAGCAACTAGTTATGAGGGGTGCTAAGTAACCTGGATTGCTCTAGGCTAAGTTTCATACTCTTGCACTACTCCATAACTAAACAAAGTGAATCATGAATCAAAAAGTAACTTTGATAAATAACTCAAGTAAAGCTTTGATAAACCAAAGTCAAAAACTTGTAAGGTAAAAACTTGGGCTAGGATCATTAAGCATAAATAAAAGGGGGATGAGGCTTTGCTCTTGTAGAGCTTTGCCTTAGGGTATCTTGCAAGAATATTAGCTTGCAATATTATAACTTGCATTAGTCTAGCTTGCATTGGTAATAGCTTGCCTTGGTTGGTGTATGGATCAAAATGTTCCTCCTTCTTCTCCGTAGATGTGCTCGTCGTCCCCTTCGTAACCTTCGGTACTAGCGTCTATAAACGAATACGAGGACACAATCACCACCCAAACTTGCATGCTAGACTAAACACACCAAGGATTTGCACAAGCCTATTCTAGCATCACATTTTACTAGCATGGTGATTTACTTTGTTTTATTTTAAAGAAAAATAATTTCCTCTCATTATAATTATTTATTGGTATAGTTCTTTAATGCTTTGGAGGAAATAGTTTCCTCTCATTGAATCTTATTAGGATTTAATCTCTTCAACCAATAATAAGATATGAGTATAGGTTGACCAAGGTCAACACTCATATTTATTATTTGAGAGTGGAAATTTAAATGAGATGCTACACCTCATGCATTTTAATACTAGCATGGAAATGATTTAATGTCTCTAAGTAACCAAGCATGAGGTTTATTAGACCAAGGGGGGTACCTCTATTTGAATTACTTAGGATCATAATTTAAATGAGAGAGAAGCTCCCATACTATTTAAATAATTTTAGGTGTATGTGTTAAATGGACTAGAAATGGCTCCATAGTCATTATTTGGATCTAGTCCATGATCATGCAAAACAACTATGCTATATTTTTGCATAAACAATTAGAGTATATCAAATGTGGTTTATGAGAGTTGGAATCAACTCAAAATCATTTGTAGATCATTTTTAATCATTATTTGAAGTTAGAAAAGGCCCTGCCTTGTTATTTTTATCATTTAAATTTAATCACGAATTTGAACATGAGGCCAGTGGCATTGTTTAGATAATTTCATGAGCTTTCCGAATATATAAAATTGACTAAATTTGGTTCAGTAGATTTTAAACTATTCAAATTTGAATTCAGCATCAGCATTGGATTTGAACTAAATGGATTAAATCGAATTTGAATGAACTGGGCCGCGTGGGAAAAGCCTATGGGCCAGGAGAGAGGAAACGAGCTGGGCTGGCCCAGCTACGCGTCTGGCGCGAGCGGGCCGCCTGACAAGATGGGGCCCAGGCGTCAGTCTGTATTAAAACCCGAAGCGGTACCTGGCAACGTGCGCCGTTAGATTAGAAGTGGATCGTGCGGTTGAGGGGGGTCTTCTTCTCCGGCGAGAGGAGGGCGTGCTGGCGACGGAGGGACACTACTAGGAAAAGGGCAATCAGTGGCGCACCACTTTTACCCATCAGTGGCGCACTAGTGGTGCGCCACTGCTATCACGCCACTGCTAACTTTTAGTAGTGGCGCACTAGTGGTGCGCCATTGCTATTTGGCTTAGCAGTGGCGCACCATGTAGTGCGCCACTACTAGCTTCATGGTGCGCCACTCCTAAACATCTGAGGTGCGCCACTGGATAGAAAAAAGGTGCGCCACTACTAAAATTTGAAATTTCTAGATCTGGATCTGGATCTGGATCTGGATCTGGCACATTTTTTTTCGATTTTTTTGGCTCATTATTTTTTCTCGTTTTTGTTGCTAGAATTATTTGTGCAATGTTCATTCTCATTTTTCTTAGCCTAGCCGCCGGTGATGATGGATGAGGGATGTAGGAGAGGTGAAGAGAGGTGAGGAGATGTAGGAGAGGATGAACAAGAGGACGAAGGCCATAGGTAATGGAGGCTAGAGGGTCGCCGGAGGGTCGTCGGAGAGTAAGGTCACCGGAGGTCACCATAGTGGAGGAGCTCGCCGGAAAGTAAGGTCACCGGAGCTCGACATAGTGGAGGAGGTCGCCGGAGTGAAAGGAGGAGAGGAGAGGAGGAGGTCACCGGAGTGAAAGGAGGAGAGGAGAGGAGGAGGTCGCCGGAGTGAAAGGAGGAGAGGAGAGGAGGAGGTCGCCGGAGTGAAAGGAGGAGAGGAGAGGAGGAGAGCAGGAGGAGGAGAGGAGAATATGTGGAGGAGGAGGGAGGAGGGAGGAGGGAGGAGGGGGTTAAGTGGCCGGCTCCTCCCATTTTGAAATTCGTGGGCGGGAAGCTTAGCAGTGGCGCACCAAGGCATGGGTGCGCCACCGCTACTTTTTTTTCTATTTTTTGAAATTTTTTCATCAAAATCTAAAACCTGAAAAAGTCCTGTTTCTGTTTTCCAATTGACGAATCCATTTTTTGTCCAAACGGCCGTAGGATGTTGAATTCGAATAGGAAATTTCGCGTAGATAGATTTTGATATAAAAAAGTTTTTCATCGGAGGTCGTATGCAACCAGAAAACCCGTTTTACCGAAAGATGACGCCATTTTGCATAATATATCAAAATTCATCTTTATAAAATTTCACTAAACCTAGATGACATATTACATGGGCATCTCGAAGGATTTTATTTTTTGAAATTTCTATCTATTTCTTTTATTTTTTCCAAACCCGAAAAGGCGATTGCGATCCACGGGGGGGGGTGGAAATGTTTAGGCACCACTTAGCAGTGGCGCACCAAGCATGGTGCGCCACTACTAAGTGATGCCTAAACATTTCCATCATCCCCTTTACATAGCAATGGCGCACCATGTAGAGGTGCGCCACTGCTACATAAAATAGCTGTGGCGCACCTCTACATGGTGCGCCATTGCTATGTATAAGGCTGGGTCAAACTCATGGTCAAACTTAGTGGTGGCGCACCACAGAAGAGGTGCGCCACTACTACATTTTTAATAGTGGCCCACCACTTTCCGGTGCGCCACTGCTAAGTAGTAGTGGCGCACTGCCCTCCTGGTGCGCCACTACCACCCATCTTACGGCTAGGCCTTTTCCTAGTAGTGGGAGGGGGTCGGCGGCGTGCTGAAGCTCCGGTGATCAACGGCGTCGAGGCACAGCGGGGTTGTCGAGGACGGGGAGTGTACTGGTGGTCGCGGCGTCGCTTGGGGAGGCGTCAATCGGCGGCGCTGATCTGCGGACTCCGGCGGACTCGAGCTCTCGATTCGAGCTGCTCCGACGACTACTGGTGAAATTGATCGTGGGGTGTTGCTCAGTGAAGGGAGGGGGGGTGTTTGGTGTGAAGAAATGAGGAGCCGATCGTTGCTATTTATAGAGGGAGGGAGGAGGCCGAATGTGCTGGGGAGGAGCGGCCATGGCGCGGTGCTTCTGGCGCTCCAAGGGGCAAGTGAAGGACGGCTAGAGATAGGCGGTGTCCTGGCGATGCTCAACTTGTATTGGCGCAGAGAAAAGGGCGACGGGAGAGCTCGAGCGTTTGCAAAGTCTGTCACGGGGCGTGCGGCATCATTTGGTCGAGGACGACGGCGACGGTGCAGGGGCAGGCCTGGGCTTGTGTCTAGCTTGTAGAGGGCGGGGAGTAGCTGCTCAACGCCGTGGTAGGGATGCAGGGGGAGGACGGCGTCGCTCGAGTGCCCGCCGTACTGGCGCGCTCCAGAGCGCGGTGACCGCGTGGACTGGCACGTTCTGGCACGGTTTGGACGCGCTGGTTCTGACCAATGCCGAGCCTTGGCGAGCATGGGCTGTGTACCGTTTTATTCCTTGAGTGACAGAGAAGCTCCAGGACAAGGAGATGGGTTGAGAGAGAGGCCAGGGAGGGAGGTGCCAAAGGTGGCCGGCATGGCATAGTTTGGCATACTTTAGGGTTTCTCCTCGACTTTAATCAACCATGCAAGTACTGGGCTAGAGGCAGGGGGTGTAGGGGAAGCTGATGATCACATTTCAAAAGTGGTTTAGGCTCAAAACTGCTGGACAAAAGGGTGTGTTGCATTTCAGATTTGATGCCTGCCAAGTGTTCGATGAAATGGCCGCATGAAGTTTTTATTTAAATTTTGAAATTCTTTTTGGTGAATCTCATTTATATAATTAAAGTGAAGTATTGGTGGTGGTGGTATTCATTTTGTAAGTGATTTGCAACATTTCAAATTTGAGGTGATCTTCCCATTAATTTAAAGTCTTCTCTTGTTCAATTTCTACTGGTCAACCTGGTCAACTTTAACCATGATGGTCAACATGAAAGTTGTAGACCTTGACATGGTCTTGGATGACATGGCTTTGGTTGACAAAGTTTAGTTTAGGATTTGAGAAATACAGAGGGGTAAAGTGGTGAAGAAAATATTTTTGGTTCACATGACCATTATCATATGTAAGATGAATTTGAGATTTCCTTGTGTTTGATTCTTGATCCAAGGATGCAAAAGTGTTAGTTTATCATATCTAAGTGTTTTAAAAGCAAGGGGGCGAGCAATTATGGCCTAGGGTGAAGATTTGCATTTTGGTGTAAGGTGTATGTAAGTGAAATATGGGTTTTTCTCAATTTCTCTATTTCTCCTCAAATTAGGGTTTGATCATCTTGGTTAGGGTTCATATAGCAATTGTTAATCATACTAATACTCATCATGGCAATTGCACAAAAGGAATCACTCAACGCAAGAAACTATATGTGGCACTATATGCATATGTTGCATTTGAGTTTTAAATTTGACTTGGCTTGACCCAAATGGTGTGGTTGAGTGTTGAAATGGTATATAGGAGTGATCCCACCATTCATAACAAATATTAGGGTCAAGGTTCCCAAATTCATAAATTTGCATTTTACTCTCATATGCCTCTATGGCATTTTTAGTTTCTTTTTAATTTCTTTGGTTTCACTTTGGATTTGGTTTGATAAGTGCTAGGTAGAGTGTATGAAGGTTTTCCAAACTTCCAAACAAGGTAGGAGGGTCTAGGGTTAAGATTTATAAAAATAGCCATAGGCACATATGCCTTTTTCTTATTTAATTTAATTCCTTTTTATTTTGTTTATAATGGATGGTGAGAAGAGGGGTGAGGTTTAGGGTTTAGTTGAGTATCTCAATGGTTCACCACTATTTAGAAAGGTAAGAATGGTATTAGTTAATATTTGCATACTAGGGCTATATGCCCACATATGCCTTTTTATTTTATTTTAGTTCCTTCTTATTTGATACTATTTAGTTTTGAGAAGATTAGGGTTTAGGGTTTTGGAATTAGGTTCAATGCAATAAATAAACAATCATGGCAATATCACAACATATAAGCATGCTCACATGTACCAAACTTAATTTAATAAAAGTTTTTGTTGGTTCCAAAAATTTGGAACTAGGGAAATTCATTTGTTTTGTTTTGAATTTTTGGGATGTTACAATTGTTGTGCCAAGTGAAGCCTCTAATCGAAGGTTGATACTAGATTTGGATTTCTGCGCAGAAACAGATTTCTATCTGTCACGAATCTGGGTCTAATTCTCTGTAGGAAACTCAGAAAATTATGCCAATTTACGTGCGTGTTCCTCAGATATGTACGCAACTTTCATTAGTTTTGAGTTTTCTGATTTGAGCAACGGAAGTATTTTATTAAAATTCGTCTTTACTGGCTGTTCTGTTTTGGCAGATTCTGTCTCCGTTTTTTTGCATTGTCTCTTGTGGACTTTAAGCGAGGTTTTCTAGACGTAGAGGGCTGTAGCTAATGTTTTATTGAGTTCTTGCAATGTGCCACTACAGGACCAAGGTGGATTCAAATTTTTTGAGTACTAACCCCTCTAATGAAGTTTATGAGAAGTTTGGTGTGAAGGAAGTTTTCAAGGGTCAAGAGAGGAGGATGATATATGATCAAGAAGAGTGAAAAGTCTAAGCTTGGGGATGCCCCCGTGGTTCATCCCTGCATATTTCAAGAAGACTCAAGCGCCTAAGCTTGGGGATGCCCAAGGCATCCCCTTCTTCATCAACTTATCAGGTTTCTTCTATTGAAACTATATTTTTATTCGGTCACATCATATGTGCTTTACTTGGAGCGTCTGTGTGTTTATTTTCGTTTTGTTTATGTTTGAATAAATTCGGATCCTAGCAATCCTTGTGTGGGAGAGATACACGCTCCGCTTTTTCATATGAACACTCTTGTTCTTCGTTTTACTTTTAATGTTCAATGATAAAAGTTGGAAGCTATTGCACTTATTTATGTTTGGTTGAAAACAGAAAATGCCTCATCATGTTTTGGATAATTTGACACTTGGCAATTGTTTTGAGCTCTCAAGTAGATCATGATTAAGTTTTTTTCATGTAGTCTAAGCCTATTAGTGGAGAACTACTGTAGAGCTTGTTGAAATTGGTTTGCATGATTGGTCTCTCTTAAGGTCTAGATATTTTCTGGTAAAAGTGTTTGAGCAACAAGGAAGACAGTGTAGAGTATTATAATGCTTGCAATATGTTCTTATGTAAGTTTTGCTGTATCGGTTCATACTTGTGTTTGCTTCAAATAACCTTGCTAGCCAAAGCCCTGTACTGAGAGGAAATGCTTCTCGTGCATCCAAAACCTTAAGCCAAAACCTATGCCATTTGTGTCCACCATATCTACCTACTATGTGGTATTTCCTGCCATTCCAAAGTAAATTGCTTGAGTGCTACCTTTAAACAATTCAAAATTCTTCTCAATTTGTGTTAATGTTTTATAGCTCATGAGGAAGTATGTGGTGTTTATCTTTCAATCTTGTTGGGCAACTTTCACCAATGGACTAGTGGCTTCATCCGCTTATCCAATAATTTTGCAAAAAGAGCTGGCAATGGGATTCCCAGTCCCAAATTAATTAACCAAAATAGACACTCCTCCATGGTATGTGATTGTTGGCAGGCACCCGAGGATTCGGTTAGCCATGGTTTGTGAAAGAAAGGTTGGAAGGAGTGCCACCCAAAAATAAATAAAATGGGAGCCGCTCTTTGAAGGTTTGTCTGGCAAGGGGGTTAGAGTGCCCACTACCATTCGTTGACAACAACAAACACCTCTCAAAACTTTACTTTTATGCTCTCTTTATGTTTTCAAAACCAAAGCTCTAGCACAAATATAGCAATCAATGCTTCCTCTCGCGAAGGGCCATTCTTTTACTTTATGATTGAGTCAGTTTACCTACTTCCTTCCATCTTAGAAGCAAACACTTGTGTCAACTGTGCATTGATTCTTACATACTTGCTTATTTGCATTCATCATATTACTTTATGTTGACAATATCCATGAGATATACATGTTGAAAGTTGAAAGCAACCGCTGAAACTTATATCTTCCTTTGTGTTGCTTCGATGCCTTTACTTTGAACTTATTGCTTTATGAGTTAACTCTTGTGCAAGACTTTTGATACTTGTCTTGAAAGTACTCTTCATGAAAAGTTTTGCTATATGTTATCTACTTGTTAGCAACTATAGATCATTGCCTTGAGTCACTTCATTCATTTCATATGCTTTGTAATAGTATGATCAAGGTTATGTAAGTAGCATGTCACTACAGAAATTATTCTTTTTATCGTTTACCTGCTCGGGACGAGCAGAACTAAGCTTAGGGATGCTGATACGTCTCCAATGTATCCATAATTTTTGTCGTTCCATGCTTGTTTTATGACAATACTTACATGTTTTGCTTGCACTTTATAATGTTTTTATGCGTTTTACGAAACTAACCTATTAACAAGATGCCACAGTGCCGGCTCTCGTTTTCGCTGTTTTTGGTTCCGGAAAGGCTGTTCGGGCAATATTCTCGGAATTCGACGAAACGAAGACAAAACCTCCTATTTTTCCCGAAGCATCCAGAACACCGAAGAAGAGTCGGAGAGGGGCCAGAGGGCCACCACACCATAAGGCGGCGCGGCCTGGCCTGGGCCCGCGCCGGCCTATGGTGGGGAGCCCCCAGGTGCCCCCCTGCGCCGCCTCTTCGCCTATAAAATCCCTTTCGACCTAAAAACGCAGTACCACTTGACGAAACTCCGTGAAAGACTCCAGGGCGCCGCCACCGTCGCGAAACTCCAATTCGGGGGACGAAGTCTCTGTTCCGGCACCCTGCCGGGACGGGGAAGTGCCCCGGAAGCCATCTCCATCAACGCCACCGCCTCCATCATGCTCCGTGAGTAGTTCCCCCATGGACTACGGGTTCTAGCTGTAGCTAGTTGGTATTCTCTCCCCCATGTACTTCAATACAATGATCTCATGAGCTGCCTTACATGATTGAGATTCATCCGATGTAATCGGTGTTGTGTTTGTCGGGATCCGATGGATTGTTACATTATGATTGTCTATCTACAAAGTTTATGAAGTTATTGTTGCTGCAATCTTGTTATGCTTAATGCTTGTCACTAGGGCCCGAGTGCCATGATCTTAGATTTGAGCTCTATACTTATTGCTTAGATTGTATCTACAAGTTGTATGCACATGTCACCGTCCGGAACCAAAGGCCCCGAAGTGACAGAAATCGGGACAACCGGAGGGGATGGCGGTGATGTGAGGGACACATGTTTTCACCAAGTGTTAATGCTTTGCTCCGGTGCTCTATTAAAAGGAGTACCTTAATATCCAGTGAGTTTCCCTTGAGGCCCTGGCTGCCACCGGCTGGTAGGACAAAAGATGTTGTACAAGTTTCTCATTGCGAGCACGTATGACTATATATGGGAAACATGCCTACATGATTAATGATCTTGATATTCTGTCTTAATGCTATTTCAATCCTATCAATTGCCCGACTGTAATTTGTTCACCCAACACTTGTTATTGGAGAGTTACCACTAGTGTAGATAGCTGGGAACCCCGGTCCATCTTTCATCATCATATACTCGTTCTACATGTCATTGGAAGTAGTATCAACTATTTTCTGGTGCCATTGCTCTCATATTACTATTACTGCTGCAGTGTTACTGTTACTATTGCTCTCATATCACTGTTACTTTCACATCACCCTTGTTGCTAGTGCTTTTCCAGGTGCAGCTGAATTGACAACTTAGATGTTAAGGCTTATAAGTATTCTTTACCTCCCCTTGTGTCGAATCAATAAATTTGGGTTTTACTTCCCTCGAAGACTGTTGCGATCCCCTATACTTGTGGGTCATCAATCGACTAGATCAGTTTCGATCTGTTTACCTCTGTCCATTGCGTTGCTTCCTACTGAAGATGTCGACGATGTTGAGCGTGCCATCGAGATCAGATCCTTGTCGCCTCTAATCCCCACTGTCGGCACCAATTGACAAGGTATCGACTCGTCAATGCCTACAAGTCGTAGACTAGGGTTTTGTTGGAAGTAGAGGGCAAGTAGATCTCGAGGGTTTCAGCCGGAAAAGTACTTGACTCCTATGAAAACTAGGGTTGTGTTGACAATGATTCGATCCTCTCTTTGTCCCTCGACTCCCCTTTATATAGGAGGCGGAGCCGAGGGTTTCGTATTACACAAGTTAACAGATTCCGGGAGACTCTTTGAGTTCAACCCGTAAAGTTACAAGTCTCCTTATTCCTAATACAATTCTATCTTTCCTTAACAACTAATTGGGCTTCCGAACTTCATATTCTTCGACTCGTGGGCCTTCAGTAAACCCCGGGTACCATCTTCGGCAGGCCCATTGGGGATACCTATGTCACCATCCTATAACTGTATTAAGCGGAAACATTAGTACACATGAGGTATGTAAACATAGCAAGTCCCTAGTCAACTAGTCCATTAGTTAACAGATGATTAAGGTTTCCTGATTACGGACATTTATGTCAATTAACAATGGGATCATGTCATTGGATAAATGATGTGATGGACACACACCCAACATAAGAATTGCAGTGAGATCCAGTCACAAAGTTCGATATTGCGATAACTAGAAAAACGTAGTAGCCTACTCCTTAGACCGTGAGATCATATATAATCACAATCACCGAAGGTTGTCTTGACTGCATCGACCGTCACACCGTATCAGTATGATCATAAAGATTCCCCTTAGGTATTCCGAAGGGGTAGGTTGAGTCGTATGCATCAAGATCGGGATTTGTCCATCTGCGTGACAGATAGGTACTATGGGCCCACTCCATGAGATTACATCTACGAAGCTTGCAAGCATGTGACTAGGTCATGGGAATGTAATATCACAAGAACGAGTAAATGTGTTTGTCGGTAACGAGATTGAACTAGGTATGGAGATACCCAAGATCAGATATCAGACAAACTAAGTATCGTGAGACAAAGGTATTTATGACTCGAATTTTTAGGTTCAATCGATAAGGTTTATTTTCAGATCCCGTTGTTGGTCATTATCAGACAAACTAAGTATCGTGGAAAGCATACATGACATTATGGGTTTCTTGCATTCCCGAACCGTAGGGTGGAACGCTTAAGGATTTTCAACACTTAGGGTTTGATTCGAGGTCGTTGGAGAAACAAGAGAGAACTCCGGAATTGTTCTGGAGATGTATCAAAAAAGTTCTGGAGTAAGTGAATTGTTCGGAGACTTAGGTAGTGCTGCCAGTTGTAGCACTCCACCATTGTACGTCTGCGCAACCTTGAGGTCAGCATCGCCGTACAATTACACCAACAATGTTTGTTGGTAACTTTTTCGGTCTTCAAAGATATGAACACTGAATCCCTCCATTACCTTACATCTGCATAGAATAGATCTTGTCTATATCGTTCTCATTGGTAGGATTTTTTTTGTTTTCTGCTATGAAAATCTTCACTTGACCTCATCCAACTTCCCGCCTTCCCTGCTTGCGGTGACGAGGGTAATGAAACGGGCGGCAAACTGATCAACCATCTTCCTTTCCTCCATCTTCAAATGTTCATAATTTTTTCGTCAAGGTATGACCTTAGTATGACCTTGGTGCGCTTCCTTCACGCAGGTATGACCTTTGTGCAAGGTCTTTATCGTCTCCCATGCATCCTTCACCGATTTCTTCCCCACCAGGTGTTGCATCATGTCCTTCGACACGATGTAATAGATCACCGTTACAACTTGACCATCTTCCGGTACTTTGCACCTCCCTTGATTTATTCATTGCCGGTGGGAATAGCGGCGTCCCAAATCTCTTGTGTTTCCATGGCCACCTCCTATTGAGGGCCTAGAGCCCATAGTGCTTGCAATCGAGGCATGGACACAAAGCCTCCCCCGTCGTCTCCACCACCAACGGGATAACCTCCTTGTACCTTAAGTAGATCATGTCGAAGAACTTTGTCTCTGATACCAATTGTTAGACTTGGTCCCTACTTCCTACATGTCACCTTAACTTGCTGAGTACTTTTAGCCGGTACATATACGTGTATGCAAGCTCGACTGCTTTCGAGCTATTCCAGCGAGAAGCTTTTTTCCAAACGGGCTACCCCTTTCCCTTACTGCGACATAACTCAAATACATATTTGTTTGTAACAACCACACTACAAAGGCCACAAAAGCATACAGAAAAGAGTCCGCCCTCGCACCATCAGGTAACCCACTGAGACAGACACTCGATATCAAGTACCCACAATGGGTAAAAAAACCTTATGATATTAAAGCAAACTCTAACAAGAAGTTTAAACACTACACATGGAGAACAACAAGTTATTACGAGTTCCAGGATCAAACAGGTCCACTTCCAATGAAGACAGACAACCAAATCACGGAGCTTGAATCTCCAAGATGGTGGAAGTTGTTGGGACTGGGGCTTTCATAGAATCATCTCTTCCACTGAACTCTAGGGAATATGAGCCGCCTTGTCCATCAGGTGCTTCGCCCCCTTCTTGATCTTCAAAGCATCACCTTTATCATATAGTCATGTCTAGTAATTTATGAAAGAATAAACCGTGAAGATCACTGAAACGGGAGATTTGAGAACAAGACCATCAAAGGTTATCTTATTCTTGGTATTCAAAATGGCACAAAAATGGCAGCCATTAACAAATCAAAGGACTTTTTATCCCCTGCCATATAGGCATACAACTAAGCCAAACACTACCAACGATTAGAAGGACAAATGTTAGGCCCAACACAGGCACCAACACACCCCCAGGTCACCCTTGCAATAGCACAAGAAAAGAAAAGATAATTTGCATCTTCACAGTTGTTATAGAAAGAACAAATAGGAGAACCAATCCATTTCCTTTTCTTAGCGTTGTCTCTACTTAGAATAGCATCACAGCAGAATTGCCACATAAAGATCTTAATTTTCAAAGGTAACTTAGCCGCCTCCAAATCCATTTATTACTAGGACCAACAAGGTTATTTTAAAGGAAGTTGTACATAGACACAATTGAAAAACGTTTATTACCAGTTAAGCCCCACCTCACCGGAACATGTTCCATACTAATATGACTTTGAATAATGGAAAGCTTTATATCATTTCACTTGTTGAGAAGATCCACGGAAAAACATTTTTTGAAAGAAATGTTAAAATTGGAGGTTACAACATGAAAGAAACCAACCTCCTTAGCCAAGGAAATTTGGTCTATATGAGAATATCTTTCACATAGCTTCTCACCATTTAACCAAGGATCCAGCTAGAATCTTGCTAAATCACCTTTATTACACACAACTTACCTCCCCTGAAGATAGGATTTTTTTACTTTTATCGAAGCTTTCCAACAAGGAGAATGAATGTAGGTTGCACAGAGTTTACCGTTTTGTTCCTTAGATACTTCTGCTTCACAATTATTTGCCACCTGACATCTTGAGTATCCAACTTCCACCACCATTTAGTTAGAAGGCTAATATTTTTCTTTCTAAGATATTTTACCCCCAACTCCCCTTTCTCTTTGGATCTACAAACCATTTTCCATTTCACCATACAATAAGACCTTTTCTTTTTCTTGCTAGCCCTATTTTTTTCTTCTATGCTTATCACACTTTTCAATAAAAAAATTATTTAACAGAAACATTGCATATAATAGGATGGAATTCCTGAGAGACAAGAATCCAACAAGGTAAGCCTAGTACCAGAGGAAGCCGGATCACAAATCCAGGGTTCCTACTTATTGATTATTTTTACATCCAGGAAGTCACAATAAATATTCTTTAGGTTGGAGAAAGTTACAGGAACCCGTAAGTATTTCATAGGAAGTTTACCAACTTGACAGTTAAACATCTCAGAATAATATTCGAGAGTATGATTATCTCTACCAACGACTACTATTTCACTTTTGAAGTAGTTAATTTTCAAGCCATACATAATGTCAAACATATATATACATTAGTAACTTCAGGTTAATAGCTTGTTCCACATATCATGATTAATAAAAAGTTGTATCATCTGCATACTGCACCACAACCACTACCTTACCAATTAAATCAGCAGCAAAACCAGTAATCAAGTTTTTTTTCCTGAGCCTTCAGTACCATTTGGGTTAGGAATTCAACAAACATGTTAAAAAGGGTTCACTACTAGAAAAAAGTCAATCAGTGGCACACATGTTTTTGGTAGCAGTGGCGCACACATGTGTGCCACTGCTATCACGCCACTGCTAATTGTTAGCAATGATGCACCGATGGTGTGCCATTGCTATATGGCTTTGCAGTTGTGCACCGCGTAGTGCGCCATTACTAGCTCACTGGTGTGCCACTGCTATTTCGTTGAGGTGTGCCACTGCTAAATATTTGAAATCTGGAACTGGCACATTTTTTCGAATTTTTTTGCTCTTTATTTTTTATTTTTTTATTGTACAAATTATTTGTCCCATTCATGTTCATACTCATATCCTAGTCGTCGGTGAGGATGCATGATAGGTGAGGATAGAGGATGAGGAGGATTGGAGGAGAAGAAGAAAGAGGAGATGATGAGGAGGAGGAGGCCGTTGTTAGAGATGTTGGAGGAGGGGGGATGTAAGATGAAGAGGATGAAGTGGAGGAGGATAAGACTGGAGTGGAGGAGGTCGGAATGGAGGAGGAGGAGGCCGGAGTGAGTGACAAGGGATTAACTTGTCAATGCCTACAGATTGTAGACTAGGGTTTTGTTAGATGTAGAGGGCAAGTAGATCTCGAAGGTTTCAGCCGAAAAGTACTCGACGAATATGAAAGCTAGGGTTTAGAAAACAATGATTCGATCATCTCTGCGTCCCTCGACTCCCCTTTATATAGGAGGTGGAGCCGAGGGATTCGTGTTGTACAAGTTACAAAGTCCGGGAAGGTTTCTAACTCATCCCGTAAGATTACAAACAAGACTTTATATTACAACTCTAGCTTTCCTTAACAATATCTTGGGCTTCCGAGTCTTCTTTATTCTTCGGGTAGTGGGCCTTCAGTAAACCCCGGGTACTATCTTCGGCAGGCCCATTGGGGATGCCTATGTCAGTAGCCCCCGAGATTTTGCTTGAATCGCAGAGTCAGGGAAAATCTCCACTGTTTATTTTTACTCGACAATTTAAAACCTTTCTATATTTCTTCACATAAATTTCTATATTGTGCAGGGATAATGGTAGTTGGGGCTAGTTCATCTGACGGATCAGGTACTAGTTAACTGCTCTAGTGGCAATCCGCAAAAACCTACTTCAAAATCACATCCCTGGACATGATCTCGGGATACTGGTGTAAACTTCGACAGGTGCCGCTTAAGGTCTTACCATTCTGTCGAGTCCCAGTTATATTTATCGGGTACCTAACGCGTCCGTTAGGATTTTTCTTCGTATCTGTTGATACGGATAAAAGTAGCAAACCGACGTCAGAGACGGCGCCACGCCGCACAGAACGGATCTGGGGTCTTACCTTCGCAAATATTACGGCATTCAGAGATTTTTTCGCAACTTCGGCGCTCTGAGAATATATTGTCGACTGCTTATTCGGCTGTTGGAATAGCACATTTTATTGAATCAACGGATGACTTATATTGCTTTCCCGATGGGAGTATATGCAGAGTTATTTGTATAACTCGAAATATATTCACTTCCTCTTTCTTTTTTCTTTTTATATCTCGTTCTCCCTCTTTTTCATAAATTCATCGGGTACGCGAACAGCGTTCCCGATGGGAGTAGCCCCCGAGGCTACAGCCAAGGACTTGTGCTTGGTTGTAGGCTCCACGCCTTATGCCGCCATACTCTCTTTCTTTCCCGAAGTTTTATAATTTCTCGGGTGCGCGAACAGCGCTCCCGATGGGAGTAGCCCCCGAGGCTATGAACAAATATTTGTATTTGGTCATAGGCTCACGCCATTTCTATTTTGTCTTTCTTGATCTTTTCATTTTTCCAAAGTAGCCCCCGAGCATTTGACCAAAAACTTGTATTTGATCAAAGGCTCTCCAATATTTTTGCATGTCGCCTTTTGATGTAGGTGTTGAGTCGAACTTTTCTTTTTACCAAGGTGACGTTATTGCTGACGATAGCCACGATTGTAAGTCCAAAAATCGCGAGAAGTTTTTCTCCCGATGCCTTGCGGGCCCAATTGACCCACTATCTTGACACGTCGTGCAAGTGGTGGACACACGTCCTCCGCTTTTTCTGGCATACGCCCCGTAACTTCCCCAACGTTGAGTTACTTTTTTACCCTTGTTGCTACGTGGCTATCATCTGCCACACATTTTCTTTATCCAACGGTTCGTCGTTTCACCGCACCCCTATATAAGATTATCTTCTTCCTCCTTGAGCACTTCCGCTCGCGCCGTCCTCCTTCTCTCATCTGCAAACTTCCTCCTGCGATCCACAACCTCTTGAGCTCCTTACCTCCAAACTGCAAATCCTGCGCCATTGTTGATGCCACCGCGTCGATTGACAAGGCACAGTACGCCGGAATCCGCCATGGCTGCCGCGGATCTTGGGGCGGCGGAGTGGGAAAGATCGAAAATTTCCACTCAAGACATCAACATGCTGAAGAAGCTGGGGATCAGCAAGAAACCCAAGGCATTGTGCTTCCCCAGTGAGGAGAGTTACCCAACCCCTCCAATGGGGTACCGGGTAAGTTTTGTCGACCATCTCATCCGCGGTTTGTCCGCCCCTATTCATCCTTTCCTCCGTGGATTACTTTTTGTCTACGGTCTTCAACTTCACCACCTCACGCCGAACTCGATCCTCCATATTTCCATTTTCATCACTCTCTGTGAAGCCTTCCTTGGCGTCTCTCCCAATTGGGCGCTATGGAAGCGCATTTTCTTTTGTCGCCGCAATGGCTCTCCCAATGTCGCCTATAATATAGGCGGCGTTGTTATTTCTGTTCGCCCCACAGTCGACTACTTCGACGTCAAACTCCCTGACTCCGTTCAAGGGTGGCGCAAGAAGTGGTTGTAGATTCAGGAGGAGAACCATGGATGCGCTGAAGACAACATTCCTCCGTTCGATGGTGCCGAGAAAATTCTTCGTCGCCGCTCCTGGGATGCAGAGGCTAGCGAAGAAGAAAAAGCTTCGACAGAGGTCTTGATGACTCGCATCCATGAGTTGCAAAAAAATCGCGGCAAAGAATTGTCAGGTATCCAGATTACAGTGTATTTTCTTAAAAGTAGAGTGCAGCCTCTTCAGGCTCGCAAATATCCTCTCTGGAAATATACTGGCGACGAAGACGTAGATCGGCTGTCAGCTGATTTGGAGGTTAAGGACTTGGAAAAGCTTGTCCGAAAAATCTCCTCCCTCAGCAAAAAGGATTCTGTCCCTTCTTCTTGCCGCGTAAAACCGTACAGCGCCGACAATGCGCTTCCCAAGGTAAACTTTGTCGATTGATTTATTACTGTCTTACCATCTTTTTATAACTCCTTTGTTGACATCTTCCCTCGTTTTTATATAGAATCATCCAAATCTTGTCTCGCTTCCTCCTCTTCCTGAAGGTGGAGATGTCGAAGAAAGGGCCGTTGTTGCCGATGACAACCAAGAGGTCCCCTCTTTTGTGAATGAACCCGCAGATTCTCGAAAATCTGCGGGATCTGTTGAAAAGGATGCTGCCTCTGAAGGCACTGCATCAGCACAATCCCCTCCTCCTGCTGTTTCTCCAAAGAACAAAAGGAAAAGGAGCGATGTCGAAGATTCCGGGACCTCTAAACCCGAAGAAGCTGCTCCTTCACCGCAGAAGGCAACTTATGATCCATACCTTGAGAGCCTCATCAGTTCGTGAGTTCCCTCTCTCTCTTTTTATTTTTATACTCGAAGAATTTTGTCTGTCTTGCTTTTTATGCTACCACCCTTTTACCACAGTGATGATGAGGAAGAAACACCAACTTTAGATGTGGCTGCTCGAACGAGTACGTCACATACTCTAGTTGTTTCGGAGCCGCCAGTTGAAGGAGAAGAATCCTCGCCTCCTCAACAAAACGTCGGCGCTTCTACTCCTCCTTCAAGCCCCCTTGTCCCTTCACCAAAAAGGGCAAGGACTGAAACAATCCCGGAGCCTACTCTCCAATTGAGTAGCTCTTCTAATCCTCTCTTGGATGATGTAAGTTCTCAATACTCTTGTCACTGTCTGTACTTCCTCTGTTTGCTTCTGTGTGCCATTATATTTTTCTCATACCGAAATTTTCTTTCTTTGTCCCTTTCTTTTCTTAACAGCCTATGATCAAAGAGCTTATTCGTATCGGTGCTCAATTCATTGGGTATCGTGAATATGCCAACAAAACTGAAGGTGATGCCTTGCTGCTTTCTTTTTTGCCGCTACTCTGTTACTCCTTTGTTGTCGATATTTTGAACTAAATTTAATCTTTCTTGGCAGAAAAACTGGCGGCTGTCAACGAGCGTGCCAATACACTTGCTCAAAAATTAGAGCGAAGTGAAGAGGCTCGTAAGAAGGCTGAATCAGATGCTGTTCAAGCTAGAGCAGAGGCTGACAAGGCTAAGGCTGACGCTGCTGGTGTCGAAGATCTTAGGAAGAGACTTCACGATGCCGAGACTTCGCTGAGCGAGCATATAGCTGCACAATCTGCTCGCGAGGAAGCGGTCCTTAAGCGTATAAGGACGCAAAATCGTCGCTTTGTCAGTAAGTATCTGAACCACTTCATATCCTTTGTACTTTCTTTTCTTCATTCGTTTGTTACTCAATAAGTTTTTTACCTTAGCAGATAGAACAGCTCAAGAATTTGAACTTGAAGACCCCGAGAATGATCCTCTTCTTGACGCCGTTTCATTCCTCGAGTTTCATGGGACAGAAGCACGCGAGGGCATTGATCAAGCTAAAGCAGGGCTGTCGCGGCTCTTCCCCTATTTTTTTCCCAAAGAAAGAGGAACCCGCAACTTTCCTTAACCTGGCCAAGTGCTTTAATCCACCAGAAGATCTTGGGCTGAAGATGCGCCAGGAGAATATGAAGGTCGCCGTTGAAAACACTGTTGCTTTGGGTGTTGATAGCCAGCAAACTATCGACTGGGCGAAAGTAGGCGACACGGAGCAAATAGAACAGCCAAAATGGCGATCGTTGATCAAGGCGGCGAAGCCCAACACGAAGAAAATCCTGTCTTATCTCGGGATCAAGCCATCTTCGACTCCTAGCTCATCAAAGCTGGAGGTCTAGTTGAATGCCCCTTTGCTTTTTCTTTTTAGCTTACCTCCTTCTTTTGGCATTGTTGCCGTAGTGTTCTTGGCGATGACTGCTTCAGTAGGTCTCTAGAGGTCCTTCTTTTGTAATAGACATGTATATATTATGGGAATGAATGGAAATCTATCTTTGCTCAATGATTGATGCCAAAATATCTCTTTTTTCCAGTTAATTTTTGACAACTATACGTCAGCTCCTGGTCCTTCCGAGGTTTTTCCTTCGCCTCCTTCGAAGAAAACCCCTGTCGTTGTTAATTTTGTCGAGGATTCTGCAAATAAGACTTCGGCAGAAGATTTGAAAGAACTTCAACAACAGCTCCAGTCTCTGAAGAAGCAATCACTTATGCTTATGGAACAGTCTCGGAAATCCTCTGAGAGGGAAAAGGTAGCACTTCAACAAGCTCAAGATGCTATAATTGAGAAAGATGCCGTCGTTGCTGAGGCTGCTGCAGCTACATCACGTGAAAATTTTATGCTTCAACTGCTAACAGATGCTAGCTTGGATATGGCAGGTATTCTTCGTTCGCATTTTTTCTTTCTTTATTCCTTGTCTTCTTGTTGCCCACTGATTTTGTCGAAATAGTTGCCTTTTTGAATGCTGCTACCGAAGATGAACGTGTTGAAGCTCGTTCCAATGCTCTTCTGAGGCTTGCACGTGATCATGGTTCAAGTTTTTGGGGCACACCTGAACGGACTCGCCAAATCGTCAGATTTCAAGATCGCGCGCTTCAGGTCCGCGATTTTCTCGACTTTTGCACGAGGACCTTGTCCTTAGTTTACGGGACCATGTTTCCACGTAATAAGATGCCAAAGACGCTTCCCGCTCTGATGGAACAATTTCGAGATGCTCCTCGAATCCATGGATTTGTGCGAGCCCAATTAGCTGCTGGCGCAAGGTTTGCCATGATCATGATAAAAATCTGCTACCCAAAATTAGATATGAGTCAAATTGTTCCGAAGTGTCTGGCGAAGATGGCGAAGAGGAAAAGGAGCTTCAGCAAATATGATGACGTTGTGACTCCTGTTGCCGAAGATATGATGGATGAACTTCTTCGACTAGATGCTGAATTCTTCGTGAAAGGTAGTTATGCGGAACATAGCACTCGCGCTGTAAATAACGAACGGCTGACGATAGATAATATATTGGATAGCTCTTGAAGTTTTGTTGCTTCAGGGATTATATCTTGTGTGCAGGAGGACATAATCTATATTGTAAAGTTACTATATTTCTGTTCTTCAATGCCAAGCCCCCGGGCGTTGTGATGGCGATATTTTTCTCTTTTTTTGCAATGCGAGGTTGTCCCAAGGCAAGATAAATTATATTTGTACACTTTTTTTTTTGCGGGTGCGAACCCTGAGCTTTTTCTGTTGATTGCTATTTTGCGACGTAATTTTATTTGGCGAGGTACTTTATACCAAAGCGAGATATATATATTGTATCTTCTGGGTAAGAGCCCCCAAGCTTGTCGAAAAGATATATAATTCCACTATCTTTATTATATTGCAGCACCGCGAGCCCGCCTCATTAAAAACCTTTCCCGGCCCCACTCGGTGCCCCGAAAAAGGAAAAGAGTGCGTCTGAAAACTCGCGGGCGTTTCAGTACATTGTATGTTTACAGAGGAGACTATATTTCGGCATCTATGCGTAGAAGCGCCTGAGCTGTGCCACGTTCCAAGGATTTGGCTCAGCATTCCCCGTCTTCTTGTCCTTGAGTCTGTATGCTCCTCCTTCTATTACCTCTGTGACGATGTAAGGTCCAAGCCATGGTGATTCGAGTTTTTCGTGACTTTTTTGATTTAGTCGCAGAACCAAATCACCAACTTGGAAGGATCTCGGTGTTGGCGTCAGAAACCCACCGGCGGGCAGTGACTGGCCAACACGGTAGAGCCGGGAATGACTAGGGCTGCGGCTGGCCCCAGTCCCTCAGAGCGACGGCCCGCAAAGCCTCCTGGTCGCGCGCCGATGCTTCGGGTCGCAAGGGCGTGCCACCCGACCTATACCCGGTCGTGGAAGGTGTGGATGATGCCTCGCTTAGTTTCCTCGCGGGGCACACACGTACACGTTAAATACGAGCCTCGATCGGCTCTCGAGTTGTCCCGTGAATCGGCTCAAAGAGCCGATCCACCCACGGTTCGTCCAAGGTGGCCGAATATGTGGTGGTCCTCGCTTGATCATGGTAAAGCTAATGAGATCCACGACGATGTGGGGTTTTCACCGCATAATCGGATCATCCTACTCTAGGTTGGGCCTCGCGCTCACGCACGGTGATCGTAAGCTTGCCCTAGATGAGGCCTAAAAACCAACACAAGGTTGATCCTCGGAACATCCCGTCTAGGGCTCGCAAACGACACCCTACGTGCCGCTGGATCCTCCACCCCTTTGTAAGGCCTAACTACTGCAGATATTAAACTAATCCTTGTAGAACAAGGAGCAATCGTAACGGATCAGATCTACTAAACTATGATCAAGCGGGGTGCCGCCCGCACCCATGATGAGGCACAAGGACGGCTAGATGCGCAAGGGTTGCACTACGAAAGCATGCAAGCATGAAGAATAATGCTAACCCTAACACATCTATGATAACTACGTTGCTCGCCATCAAAAGCGCTTCGATGACGAGCAACGCATGAACAACGTAGGCAGGCTTGTGCTGCCTAGATCGCAAGATGCGATCTAGGCAGCATGACGCTTACCGGTAGAAACCCTCGAGACGAAGGAGTTGGCGATGCGCCGAGATTTGTTTGTGGTTGAACGTTGGTTGTTGTTTATTCCATAAACCCTAGGTACATATTTATAGTCCAGGGGACTTTCTAATGTGGGCGTGCACTAAACCGTACACGAGACAAACTCTAATTTCTAAACTAAGATACACGGGCCAGCTAGCCCAAACTCGGTAAATAAGGCCGATTCACATTGTGTCTCTACGCACATGTCTTCCAGTCTATCTTGATCGCGGCCCACCTCTGACTTGGTCAAATTCTGGTGATAACACATGCCCCCCTGGTTTTGGAAATGACATTTCCAAAATCATTATGCTTTTCTCTCGTCGGGTCACGTCGTGGCAGAGCAGAACCGTCGCAGAGTTCTTCATCATGATAACATGCCTTCTCAACTTCTCTGTGCGATTAAACAGTTCTGGCACCACCTCCTCGGAACTCGCTGTGGCATTGAATTTTTACCATATCCCCTTAATATAACCGCAGTAAACAGTTCTTCTCTTCGTCCCCTTCCGCACTGGCATCCAAAAAAACCCTTCTGAGCCACCATGCCTGTTCCTTCCTCCGACTCATCGGTTTTCTCCGTCGAGTCCTCCTCCTCCCGCGAGTCGACGCCGGAGTGGAACCCAGCGAAGGTCCACGAGGCCAACACTCGCCGCGCCATCGAGGCCGGGGACGAGCCCAGCCACGATTTCTCCATTTGGTCGAGAGGATGACAGGTCCCCGACCGACGGAGAGAGCGATCTCCGCTTCCTCGTCAAAGGGAAGCGGTGGAGGAAAGCGAAGACGACCGCTTTCCCCGGGATGGGGTCACTTCCTCGCAGGAGGTGGCGGAGGAAGAGGAAGAGGAGGACGACAGTCCTTCCGACGAGCCGCCGGCTAAACGGCACCGCCTTTGGCCCGGGAACTTCAGCGACATCGACAGCGACGATGGCGATGCTGATGATGAAGATGAGGACAACGAGGGTCCAGTTGGCGGTTGCTGGAGCAGCGACGATGAGCAGGCCGGGAGCAGCGCTGACAGCAGCGGCGACGGCGACGACGAGGGCAGTGATGGCCCGTAGATAGGACCTCTAGAATAGGGCCAGTAGTGGTAGATGGGGCAATGTATCCCCCGGTATTTCCTTTTGCAAGCAATTAGCTCCTCATGTAAGAAATTTCGCTCATTAATGAAGAACTTTTCCCCATTTTGATTGTGCCCGATTTCTCCTGAGTTCAATTGAGCCGATTCCCTTTTCTACCGTCCTTGCCGATTCGCCCCTTCGCCAATGCGTAACGAGCCGATAGCACCGCATCGGTCCTTCGAAATTTGCTCTTTCCTTCTTCAACCGATGATTTTCTAAATCTGCGTAAAAATGTAGGATCTTCAGGAAACTTTTGAACTTTCCCAACTACACCCAATAATCCTTTCCAGCACTCATCATCTCTGACGAAGGTTTGCAATGAAGGATCAGCCGATGATCACTCAATCGGCTCGTAAAAAACAGAGCAAGGCAGAACATCCACCAAGCCTGCTGCCCCCCCGAGTCTTGGCCAAGGCAAAAACTCTTAACCGAATTAGCCTGGGCTTGATCATGCAGTAGTCGACCGATTTGCACGTAAATCGGTTTGCAGAGAACCTTCAAGGTGGGCTGCCCCCGAGTTTCCTCGGTGCACCTCTTTGCCCTTGCAAGTCGATCGGCTCCCTTCCTTTGGTGGATCTGACGCGACCCACCTTTAACCTGATCTGGACGCCCAAGCTGCCCTTAGCACTGTTCTTGAAGAGAAGATCTGAGCTGTTAAACCTCTCTCTTGAGGAGTTCTTCCATTGTGGCTTCTCTTCGTAATTTACTAGGGCTGACCTTCTGGTTGACAATTGTATTTCTTGAGTCGATGGCCATGCATCGGCTGCTTCTCAATTCTGAAGTCGATGCCTTTGCATCGGCTGTAAAAAATTTAAAAATTTCAGGCCGATTTGTGTATCGGCCTCCATACTTATTGTTTTATCCATCTAGGTGCCCCCGAGCCGATTCTCGTCAAGAGAATTGATGGTATCGGCTCTTAGGTAGTCCCTATTGGGTCAAACGTTGATCCCAGGCAGAGCAGATGGTGAGGACAATTTTGGCCGATTGCTCGAATCGGCCTCCACGTTACTTGCTCGGTGAAGGTCTTGTAATATCCCTTCATCAGTTTCGGAGGGCCGATCGCAAGGATCAGCCTCGCCACGTTGTTTATTTACGTAGCCTTGCTACTCGCCCAGGCCGGTAGACAAAACCAGCCCAATCTCTGACTTTATCATGTTGGTGCGCTTGCTCGTTGTCCATGCCTCGGGTGCGTCGTGTAGTCGTGGAGCTCCACACCTTGCCGGACGAACGAGCACCATGTTTGTGCCAGCCGATGTTTCATCATCGGCTTTCTTTGCTTGGGGCGCCACACTTTTCGTTGCGGCAATCCCTCCTCATCCAGGGTTCGCTCGAACTTTCGCAGCCGCGATCAGGTCGTGCCTTCCTCAGCGTGTGCAAGTATAACCTTTCGGCTTCCTCCAGACCGCGCAATCGCTGAACCCTGCGCTTTTGTGAATGGCTGAGTCCGTCAGGGCACCACCTTGGACGATGGTACCTGTCTTCTTCCTCTTCTTGTCCCTCGTCTTCTGAATCCTCGAGATCTGCCCAGCGAGGGGACTCAGCGCATTTGCTCTGTGGTGGGAGGGGCCCTAAACGCTCGAATACGGACACGTTGGCTGCCTCCCTCTTCTTCCGGTTGCATTCTGGGCAGTTGCCGATTGTTGGCAATCGGCTCATTCCTGAATCCCAGCAATATCCGAAGAAGGGGCAGTCCCAGTGTCCGGCGTTGTCATCTTGCTCCCCGGCTTTTCCGTGGCAAGGTGCTCGTGCTCCTCCTCGTTGTGATCGTGCCGACGATATCTTCCGCTCCTCCAGCCGGACGGTCTCTCTCATCGTCGCCGCCGTGTTGCCGTCGTTGGTCGTATCGACTCACATACTTGTTGAGGAGGTGATCGGAGAGGGGTCGTTGATATCTTATGTTCTTCACTTCCCCTCTCGTGACGTAGCGCTTGCCATCTTGACGGAGCCGATCGCATGGAGCGGCCCCCTCTGTGTCCTTGCTCTGAGAGCAGCTGTCCTCATCCCCGTCCTTCTCAGAGCGGTGTCCAAGCTCTACCATGCTGATGTTGGCTGAGAAATCAGGCTGGCACCCTCCGAGGTGGGCGAACTCCACCATGTTGACGGCGGGGAAGGGGTGTGTGTCGACCTTCATGGCGTACTCGGTTAAAAATTAGTCGCCCATTTTCTATCGCCCTCCGGATCTGTTGACGCCACACCCTGCAGTCGTTGGTGGTATGGGAGTACGTGTTATGCCATTTGCGGTATGGCTTGCCGTTCAGCTCCCGCACCGTAGGAATTTTGTGGCCTTCGGGTACCTTTATGTGCTTCTCCGTGAGTAATAGATCGAAAATCTGCTCCGTTTTAGTCACGTCGAAGTCGAACCCTCTTGGAGGCCCCGGTGGCTTCACCCATTTGCAGGTTACTCGGGCTCGCCGCTCGAGTCCACTCAGCTCACCGCAACCTCTTGTTCTCCCGTAGCGCCTTCATCTTCGCCTGCGTCGACCATGGTAACCACGCGTTTGAATTTGTCCCTGGTAGACATCCGGGTGGCGCTGTTCATACGCCGACAGCTTCGCACCATGTGTGCTAATGAAGGGTAGTCCGCTTGGGAGGCCACGTCCTTGATCGATGATGATAGACCCACCACCGCCAACTCGATCGCTTCTTTTCGCTTACGTGAACCGCATAGCATCGGTTCCTAACGGTCCTGAAGCGCTGGATGTATTCTGACACTGTTTCCCCGCGCTTCTGTCGTACTTGTGCTAGATCGGCAATGCCAGCCTCGGAAGCCTCTGAGTGATATTGCTCGTGGAACCGTTCTTCCAGCTGCTTCCAGGTCTGGATTGAGTTCGGCGGCAGCGACGTGTACCATCCGAAAGCCGATCCTGTGAGGGACTGCGAGAAGTACCTCACGCGCAGCTCATCTGACGCTGAGATCATGCCCAGTTGTGCCAAATATCGGCTCACATGCTCGATGGAGCTGGAGCCATCTGATCCGCTGAACTTTGTGAAGTCCGGGAGCCGATATTTGGGTGGTAGCGGGATCAATTCGTACTCATTGGGGTACGGCTTGGTATAGCCGATCGCCTTTCTCTTCGGCATCATGCCGAACCGATCTTTCAGGATCGTACAAATTTGATCCGCGGTGATGGCTGCGGTGCCGAACCCCGAAGGTTCGTCGGAGTGGCGTACTTAACCAGCCACGCTCGTTTCTTCCGGTTCCGAGCCAACCGCAGGAGCTGGGCTCGGGAGCTTTGTCGGGGTGGCGTATTTAGCTAGCCACGTTTGCTTCTCGTGTCTGACTCCGACGCTCCTCCTGTTGCCCCAGAAGTCCCTGCTATGGCAACCTGGTTCGAGGGTGCCCAGGTGCTGCAGTCTGGCACGTATGCACATGCGTATCCGTGCGGGATCTCCTTGGGCGCGTCCTGTAGGAACTGGTAGTCACTGGGGTCACCACCAATCTTGTAGACGACGAAAGCCGATGAGTTCGGCGCCTCGGGCGGCGCTGCCAACGCGAATGGCAGCGGGGAACGGGAATGGAGCAGCGCTTCCCCTTGGTGAGTCCCTAGGGCTGGTCCTGACGGAGAGTACCGATGGCTCATGATCTCCTGGATCACGCGCAGCGCGACGCGCTCCAACGTATTCACCAGTGCTCTCGGAATGGCGGTGCAGCGAATGAGCCACCATGAAGTTGATCTCCCGACGCAGCGACCCGGTGCGTTCTTCGGACGGGGTGGACAGGTCCACTCCATCAAGCGCGCCTTCGGTGTGAACCCCTTCCATCTGATGCCATGGGAGCGGGTCCTGTGGAAAGAGCCGATTAGGTCGGCTTCGAGGGCAGACTTGATCTCGTCGTACTTCTTCTTGAGCTCGCCATTGAGATCCCCGTACGTGACCGGAGTTTCTTCTGCCACTTCTGATGAAGACGGTACGGTGTCTTTCGCCATCTCTGATGTGGATAGCGAGATGGTTGTCGTTGAAGATTTGTCGTTGAAGATTGTCCCACCGGCGTGCTGCGAATGTGTTGGCGTCGAAACCCACCGGCGGGCGGTGACCGGCCAACACGGTAGAGCCGGGAATGACTAGGGCTGCGGCTGGCCCCGGTCCCTCGCGAGCGACGGCCCGCAAAGCCTCCTCGGTCGCGCGCCGATGCTGGGTCGCAAGGGCGTGCCACCCGACCTATACCTGGTCGGGAAGGTGTGGATGATGCCTCGCTTAGTTTCCTGCAGGGCACACACGTACACGTTAAATACGAGCCTCGATCGGCTCTCGAGTTGTCCCGTGAATCGGCTCAAAGAGCCGATCCACCCACGGTTCGTCCAAGGTGGCCGAATATGTGGTGGTCCTGCTTGATCATGGTAAAGCTAATGAGATCCACGACGATGTGGGGTTTTCACCGCATAATCGGATCATCCTACTCTAGGTTGGGCCTCGCGCTCACGCACGGTGATCGTAAGCTTGCCCTAGATGAGGCCTAAAAACCAACACAAGGTTGATCCTCGGAACATCCCGTCTAGGGCTCGCAAACGACACCCTACGTGCCGCTGGATCCTCCACCCCTTTGTAAGGCCTAACTATTGCAGATATTAAACTAATCCTTGTAGAACAAGGAGCAATCGTAACGGATCAGATCTACTAAACTATGATCAAGCGGGGTGCCGCCTGCACCCATGATGAGGCACAAGGACGGCTAGATGCGCAAGGGTTGCACTACGAAAGCATGCAGCATGAAGAATAATGCTAACCCTAACACATCTATGATAACTACGTTGCTCGCCATCAAAAGCGCTTCAGTACGAGCAACGCATGAACAACGTAGGCAGGCTTGTGCTGCCTAGATCGCAAGATGCGATCTAGGCAGCATGACGCTTACCGGTAGAAACCCTCGAGACGAAGGAGTTGGCGATGCGCCGAGATTTGTTTGTGGTTGAACGTTGGTTGTTGTTTATTCCATAAACCCTAGGTACATATTTATAGTCCAGGGGACTTTCTAATGTGGGCGTGCACTAAACCGTACACGAGACAAACTCTAATTTCTAAACTAAGATACACGGGCCAGCTAGCCCAAACTCGGTAAATAAGGCCGATTCACATTGTGTCTCTACGCACATGTCTTCCAGTCTATCTTGATCGCGGCCCACCTCTGACTTGGTCAATTTCTGGTGATAACACTCGGTCACAGTCGTCGACTATGGTAGTTTTTCAGGTCCTGTTGATATTTGGCGACTCGTGACAGGACTTCATCTCGAGCTTCGTCAAGTGCGTCGACATCATCTTCTAAAGCTTTTCTCGAAGTTTCTTCATCATATTCTGTAACTCTTGGAGCATCATGTTCTATTTCTATCGGCAGTACTGCCTCGGCTCCGTGGACCAGGAAAAACGGCGTCTCCTGCGTCGCCGTGTTTGGTGTTGTTCGGATACTCCACAACACACTTGGTAATTCCTCCGGCCAAGTATGCCGAGCTTTTTCCAATGGTCCCAACAAGCGCTTCTTGATACCATTGCAGATAATGCCATTGGCTTTCTCGACTTGACCATTGGTCTGTGGATGTGCGACAGACGCAAAACTCAGTTTGATACCCACTTCTGCACAATATGCTTTGAACTCCTTGGAAGTAAAGTTGCTGCCGTTGTCTGTGACGATGCTGTGAGGTACTCCAAATCGAAAGACGATGCTTTTCACAAACTTGATTGCCGACGCGCCGTCCGGTGAGTTTATCGGCTTTGCTTCTATCCATTTAGTAAATTTGTCGACAGCGACGAGCATATACTCATACCCACCTGGCGAAGCTTTGTGTAGTTTTCCCACCATATCGAGACCCCACTGAGCAAAGGGCCAAGATAATGGGATTGGCATCAATTCTGCTGCCGGAGAATGAGGTTTGGCGGCGAATCTTTGACACGCGTCGCAAGTTCGCACTATTTCCTTCGCGTCCTCAATTGCTGTCAACCAATAAAATCCCGCTCTGAAGACTTTGGCCGCAATAGCGCGGCTGCTTGCGTGGTGCCCGCATATTCCTTCGTGTACATCTTTCAGGATGATCCGTCCTTCTTCGGGTGTGACACATCTCTGTAACACTCCCGAGATACTTCGCTTATACAACTCCCCTTTGACCACAGTGAAAGCTTTAGATCGCCTAATTATTCGCCTTGCTTCAACTGGATCGTCGGGTATTGTTTTCCTTAGGATGTATGATATGTACGCCTGCATCCATGGAATTTGCACCATCATGACTAGCTCTTGTTCCTCTTCTTCTTCTTCCAGTGATTTTTTGGTGACATCCGAAGTTTTTTCTTCCTTCTCCTTCTTCTTTGTTTTCACTGGCTTTGTTGATCTCTCGCTTATTTCTTCCCAAAACACGCCTGGAGGGATTGCGAGACATTGTGACCCGATGTTTGCAAGGACATCGGCTTCATCATTGCTCAATCTGCTGATGTGGTTTACCTCGCATCCATCAAACAGTTTTTCCAGCTCATTATACATCTCCTTGTATGCTATCATGCTTTCATTGACTGCATCACATTGGTTCATAACTTGCTGTGCTACCAACTGTGAGTCGCCGAAAATTTTCAGTCGGGTTGCACCGCAAGCCTTTGCCATCTTCATCCCGTGTATGAGAGCTTCATATTCTGCTTCATTGTTAGACGCGTTTGGGAAAGTCATTCGCAAGACATACTTCAACTTGTCGCCTTCAGGTGATACCAATATCACGCCTGCTCCAGCGCCTTCTAACCTTTTGGACCCGTCAAAGTTCATAGTCCAGGTTCTCGATAAATCTGGAGGCCCCGTATTTTGTAACTCCATCCACTCTGCGATGAAGTCTGGTAAGACCTGCGATTTTATTGCCTTTCTTTTTTCATACGTGATGTCCCGAGGGGAAAGTTCTATTCCCCAAAGGGAGACACGACCCGTAGCTTCTGGGTTGTTCAATATATTTGACAAAGGAGCTTCATTGACCACTATTATCGGGTGCGCCGAAAAATAGTGTCGCAATTTTCTTGCTGTCGTAAATACTCCATACGCCAGTTTCTGGTACTGAGGGTACCGCTGTTTTGAAGGCGACAGTACTTCACTGATGAAATATACTGGCCTTTGAACTCCATGGATCTTTCCTTCTTCCTCTCTCTCGACTACCAAAACTGTGCTAACCACTTGGGGTGTGGCTGCAATGTATAGTAAGAGAGGCTCTTTCTCGTTAGGCGCTACCAAAATTGGTGGTGTCGAAATTGTGCGCTTGAGGTTCTCGAAGGCCCTATCTGCTTCCTCGTTCCATTGAAATTTCTCCCCTTGTTTGATTAATGCATAGAACGGCAACACCTTTTCTCCTAGCCTGGCGACGAATGCAGCTTAAAGCTGCGACTCGCCCCGTCAGCTGTTGTACTTCTTTCAACTTTGTTGGCTTCCTCATAGTTACGATGGCCTGTATTTTTTCGGGATTAGCTTCAATCCCTCTTGCTGATACTAAGAACCCAAGAAGTTCTCCCGCCGGAACGCCAAAGGAGCACTTTGTCGGGTTTAACTTGAGGCAGAACTTGTCAAGGTTGTCGAAGGTTTCCTTTAGATCTTCGATCAATGTTGACCCTTTCTTTGATGTTATCACGACATCATCAATGTAAACTTGGACATTTTTCCCGATTTGTGTTGCAAGGCACTTCTGCATCATCCGCTGATATGTTGCTCCCGCGTTTTTCAGACCAAAAGGCATTGTTTTGTAGCAAAACACGCCGTAAGGTGTTATGAATGCTGTCTTGGCTTCATCATCTTCTTTTAGCCTGATCTGGTTATAACCAGAGTATGCATCCAAAAAGGAAAGACGTTCACACCCTGCCGTGGAGTCGATGATTTGATCGATCCTTGGGAGGGGAAAGTGATCCTTAGGACAGTGTTTATTGAGACACGTGAAGTCGACACACATGCGAAGGACTGTCGTGTGTTTCTTCGGCACCATCACTGGGTTAGCTACCCACGTGGCTTCTGTAGATATCTCTTTGATAAAACCAGCATCCTTGAGTCGATCTATTTCTGATAGCATAGCTTTGCGGTTTGGTTCCGAAAAACGCCGCAAAGGTTGTTTGATTGGTCGCGCGAGAGGATCCAAATTGAGGTGGTGCTCGGCAAGTTCCCTGGGTACTCCTGGCATGTCAGCTGGACACCATGCGAAGATTTTCCAGTGCTCACGGAGGAACTCGACGAGCGCGCTTTCCTATGCGATATCCATGTTTGTTGCAATGGATGTCGTTTTCTTGGAGTCCGTCGGGTGGATCTGCACCTCTTTTGAATCTTTAGCAGTGTTGAAAGTTGGCTCCCTAAGCGGCCTCCGTGTGTCTGGCAAAACATCATAATCAGTTTGCCTTGGCGCCATATATTCTGCTTGCATCCCGAAGGTTTCTGATAATTGATGAAAATCTCTGTCGCACTTATCAGCTAACGCAAAGCTTCCTTTGACTGTGATTGGTCCTTTGGGTCCAGGCAACCTCCACAGTAAATATGTGTAATGAGGTACCGCCATAAACCTGGCATACGCTGGTCGTCCCAACAAAGCATGATATTGCGACGGGAAATCCACGACTTCAAACTCCGATTTCTCTATCCTGTAGTTTTCTCGGGTCCCAAACTGTACGTCGAGGTGTTATCACCCGATTTTGGCCAAATCAGGAGATGGGCCGTAAGTGAAGATGGGCTTGAAGGATACGCATGCGAAGCATCTTTGAAGCGGCCTTGTGCTAAGAGTTTGGGCTAGATTGCCCGTGTATCTGTAATATAGTAGATCGTAGCTTAGTTTGGAATTAACAGATAGAGTTTGGCCCGTGCACGGTTAGGTGCACGCCTCAATTAGAAAGTCCCCTGGACTATAAATATGTATCTAGGGTTATCGAGAAAGGAGGACAATCATCGTTCAAACAAACACAAATCAGGCGCATCGCCACCCCTTCCATCAAGGGTTTCTTCCGGGTAAGCATCATGCTTCCTAGATCGCATCTCGCGATCTAGGCAGTATACGTTTATTCGTCTACCTTGTGCTGCTCGTACTGAAGCGTTGTTGATGGCGAGCAGCACTACTTATCTTTAGGTGTTTAGGGGCTTGCATTGATGCTCTCTCGTGCGTATCTGCTTGGCAATGCCGTCTCTCGACACCTAGCTGCCCTTACACCTATCTGGGTGTAAGGGCAGCAGCTTGCTTGTTCGTTACTTAGCAGATCCGATCCGTTATAGTTGCTCCTTGTTCTACAAGGATTAGTTTAATATCTGCATAGTTAGGCCTTATGCTGGGGTCGGACGATCCGGTAGTGCGTTAGGTGTTGTTTACCGTTCCTACAAGGGATGATCCGGGAATTAACGTAATGTTGGTTTTTAGGCCTCTTGTAGGGGTAGTTTGCATCATCTTTCGTATCTGCTAGGCCCGACTACGCGTAGGACATTCCGGTTATGTGGTGAAAACCCTAAACTGTCGTAGATTGGTTTAGCTTTGTTCTGATCAAGCAGGATCCCCATGCCATTGCAAATCCATCATGAACCATGGGGCGATCGGCTCTATGAGCCGATCCACAGGGCAACCTGAGAGCCGATAGGGCTCGTATTTAATGTTTACGTGTCTACCATGCAGGAACACTCGAAGCAATCTAACACCTTCCTGATCGGGTCTAGGTCAGGTGGCACGCCCGGCAACCGCCAGGTCGTGGCTGGAAGATTTGCGGGACGACGCGAAGTGCCAAGGTCCACTAAGCGGCCTTGGGAGCTTCCCGGCTCTTCGTGTTGCTTAACCATTGCCCGCCGGTGGGTTTTGGCAGGTAACACATTCTGGCACGCCCGGTGGGACATCTTCTGCAACATCCACGTCAACACCGACATCCGAGATGGCAGAGGAACAGATCAAATACGAGGATCTCCCTGCGGAGCACAAGAAGAAATACGATGAGCTGAAGGCCATCTGTGAATCCGAACTCATCGGCTCCTTTGAGAAGACCCGTTCGCACAACATCAGGGTCAGAGGAGACATGCGTCAGTTTCCTGGCGTCAATATGGTGGATCTTAGCCACTCCATAAGGGAGCCAGAGTTTTCCTTTGGTGTCAACATGGCAGGGTTTGCAGGCCGCCATGGCAAAGATGAAGCGGAGAGCAGCCACTCCCGTGGCAAGGACAAAGAGGAGGCCGTTCCACACGACCGGCCCCAAGATGATGACAGACGGTACCTGACCGAGGAGGAGGTGAGAAGCATACGGTATCAACACCCACTCTCCGTGCATCTCCTCAACAAATATGAGCAGCAGTACGACCGACGTCGGCGCTACGACGGAGACGGTGAAAGATATCGTCGGTCTGATGCAGAGGACAGGAGGTACCGTCGGCATGATAGAGACAACGACGGGTACGAACGTCACGCTAGAGGGAGGTCAAGGGAGCAAGACAACATGGATAGGCACTGGGACTGTCCTTTCTTCAAACATTGCTGGGACTCAGGAATGAGCCGATTGCCAACAATCGAGAACTGCCGTAATGCAAACAGCAAAGGAAGAAGGCAAACGAGGTTTCAGTGTTCGAGCGTCTAGGACCTCTCCCACCTCAAAATAAGCAAGCTGAGTCATCTCAAGAAGAAGACTTCGAGGAGTCAGATGGAGAAGAAGATAGGTATCACCGACCAAGGTGGTGCCCTGTTGGACTCAGCCATTCTCAGAAGCGTAGGGTGCAGCGGCTGCGAAACCTGGAAGAAGCCGAGGCACAGTACCTGTACACGTTGAGGAAGGCACGGCCCGATTTGGCCGTGAAAATTCAGCAAACACTGGAGACAAAGGCGCGCCCGCCAAAGAAAGTATGGCGCCCTAAACAGGCGAAAGCCGATGCACAGGCATCGGCTGATGCCGACGCAGAGGCATCGGCTGATACAAACACGGTCTCCATAATCCCGACAGAGTAGCAGATCCAAGACATTGGACGTACGTGGCAAGGCCGATCCCTGCGATCGGCCCCAAAAAATGGAAAGTGGAAATCTTATCCCAAGCACGCCACGTAGCTACAGTGGAACTCCAAGGAATTGCAAACCATCGTCAAACATTGCAATGAAAAAGGAGGCCGATTCCAGCAATCGGCCAAAATTTATCCTCAACATACGTTTTGTCTGGGTTCAGCATTGATCCAACAAATGCCTGAAGAGCCGATACCATCAATTACTTGACAGAATCGGCTCGGGGGGCACATAGAAGGATAGAACACGAGGATACAGAGTTTGAAGCAATTCAAGATACATTCTCTGATAAGGTATGGGGGCCGGTACATGAGCAAATCGGCCGTAAAAAATTGAATTTTTTTAAAAAAGCCGATGCATGGCCATCGACTCAAGAAGCCCAATGGAGCAGATATCGAGTTGCATGGAGAGGCTCTACTGGATGAACTCCTCGATGGGATTGTTTGGTGACTCGGATCCTCTCCTCAAGGACCTCCAACTCCTTCTGCAAGTTTTCTAGATCAGCGGTGCTAACAGGAGCGTCAGTTTTGGCGTCCAAAACTATCTTCGTCTCATCAAAGCCGATGATATTTGTTAAGTTTGAGGATCACCGCCCTGACCAGCAACAAGAGCAGCATGAGCCTGCAGATCAGATTAAGGGTGAGTCCGACAAAGAGAGCATACCTATCCTAAGATCATGGGAATAGCTGATGACGAATCAATCGGCTATGGTGTTTTGCTTGAAGCTTGACCGGGGTGGCGACTTGGTCGATACTACTTTCGAGGGTTGTTGCGTCCAGAGTTGTGGAGAACATCAAGACTTCATCAACATTCTCACCGGAAGTTGCATCAGGTTGCCAAAGACGATGAGCCGATCTGAGCAGCAAGGCGTAAGAGTTGAACTGGAGAGGCTCGGGGGGCAGCTCACCCTGAAGATTCTTTGCTCTGGTGAACCGATTTTTGTTGAAATCGGCTGGCTCTGCATTATGACTTGGAAGTCGATGGTGGCACATCTGGCTAGTTCACTTATGTTCTCGCCTTGGATAAGGCTCGGGGGGCAACTCGCCCGAAAGGTTCTTTGCTATAGGGAGCCGATTTTACTGAAATCGACTGGCTCTGCATCTCATTGTTATTTTGAGAGATGGTTGCTGCGAGAAAACAGAGCAGGATTATAAACATCACTGCAAACTATCACAAGGGAATTTGTGGACAAGTGATGCCTGTTCTGTAGAAGTGTCAGCTACGACGTTCGAGTTGATTCAGCAACCGTCCTAAAGCTTTCCTGAAGGCAAAGAGGATCTGGAAGAGGGAGATTCGGCAGAAAAATGTCTGAAACTTAAAGTTAATGATGAGATCAGGCATTATTTCAGGAGTTTTGCCGTTAAATCTAGCAATTCGCTCAGTGGCTGCGGTTTGGACTTGTTCGGTTGGAAGTTTGGGAATCTGAATTCGGGTTAGGTTCGCAGCTACCGTTTGAAGGGATGACTGAATTGGCCTGTCTCGCAGTTTATGGTGAAGGACCGAGGTGTTGCCATCGGCTCACTGAGCGTTGATCAAATTGACAATCGGCAAAATCAATACGCAAGGAAATCGGCAAAGTCAGGTTAAGGGAAATTCTTCATTGATACTGGGGATTTCTTACAATGAAGAGCTGATTGCTCAAGAAAGGAAGAACAAAAGAAGAGCCGATTGCTCAGCGATTACTAATCCTGCATTGCTAATCCTCGCTAGCATCATCGTTGGCATCGGAGTTGCCGTCGGCGCTACCTCCAGAGGCTTCCTCGTCGCTGCTGCTCCAGTCTTCGGTCGGGGCCTCTTCCTCCTCTTCATCATCATCATCCTCGCTGTTCGCCCAACCGCGGAAGCGCTTCGCCGGTGGGTACCCAGCGGATGAGGAGGAATCATCTTCCTCCTCCTCTTCTCCTTCCTCGTCATCATCATCGTCCTCGCTGTCCGCCCACATGCGGGAGCGCTTCGTCGGCGGGTGCCTGGCAGGGGAGGAGGCCTCTTTCTGCTATACTTCTTCTTTTTCCTCCTTATCGGAGGAGATGGGGTTCGTCCCGGGGTGGAGGTCGTCTTCACTCTTCCTCTTCGGCGGAGATGGGAGGGAGACGCCTGAAGAGGTAGAAGAAGAGGAAGACATTGTTACAGGGGAAGAGGGTTTTTTGGATGCTGCTGGTCGGAGCAGAGCAAGGGGAAGAAGTAGTGAACCGTTCGGCGCAGATAAATAAAGAGGAGATAGTGGAGATGTAATGCCGTAACGATTCTCGAGGACATGAGGCCAAAACTGTCAAATTGTGCAGAGAAGTTGGGAAGGCAAGTCGTCATGATGAAACATACTGCGACGGTTCTGCTCTGCCACGACATGACCCTTTGAAGGAAAACAGAGTGGTTTTGCAATTATCATTATCAAAACCAGGGGGGCATGTGTTATCACCCGATTTTGGCCAAATCAGGAGATGGGCCGTAAGTGAAGATGGGCTTGAAGGATACGCATGCGAAGCGTCTTTGAAGCGGCCTTGTGCTAAGAGTTTGGGCTAGATTGCCCGTGTATCTGTAATATAGTAGATCGTAGCTTAGTTTGGAATTAACAGATAGAGTTTGGCCCGTGCACGGTTAGGTGCACGCCTCAATTAGAAAGTCCCTTGGACTATAAATATGTATCTAGGGTTATCGAGAAAGGAGGACAATCATCGTTCAAACAAACACAAATCAGGCGCATCGCCACCCCTTCCATCAAGGGTTTCTTCCGGGTAAGCATCATGCTGCCTAGATCGCATCTCGCGATCTAGGCAGTATACGTTTATTCGTCTACCTTGTGCTGCTCGTACTGAAGCGTTGTTGATGGCGAGCAGCACTACTTATCTTTAGGTGTTTAGGGGCTTGCATTGATGCTCTCTCGTGCGTATCTGCTCGGCAATGCCGTCCCTCGACACCTAGCTGCCCTTACACCTATCTGGGTGTAAGGGCAGCATCTTGCTTGTTCGTTACTTAGCAGATCCGATCCGTTATAGTTGCTCCTTGTTCTACAAGGATTAGTTTAATATCTGCATAGTTAGGCCTTATGCTGGGGTCGGACGATCCGGTAGTGCGTTAGGTGTTGTTTACCGTTCCTACAAGGGATGATCCGGGAATTAACGTAATGTTGGTTTTTAGGCCTCTTGTAGGGGTAGTTTGCATCATCTTTCGTATCTGCTAGGCCCGACTACGCGTAGGACGTTCCGGTTATGTGGTGAAAACCCTAAACTGTCGTAGATTAGTTTAGCTTTGTTCTGATCAAGCAGGATCCCCATGCCATTGCAAATCCATCATGAACCATGGGGCGATCGGCTCTATGAGCCGATCCACAGGGCAACCTGAGAGCCGATAGGGCTCGTATTTAATGTTTACGTGTCTACCATGCAGGAACACTCGAAGCAATCTAACACCTTCCCGATCGGGTCTAGGTCGGTGGCACGCCCGGCAACCGCCAGGTCGTGGCTGGAAGATTTGCGGGACGACGCGAAGTGCCAAGGTCCACTAAGCGGCCTTGGGAGCTTCCCGGCTCTTCGTGTTGCTTAACCATTGCCCGCCGGTGGGTTTTGGCAGGTAACACGAGGTTGATCTTGCCCAGCGGATAACTTGGTTTTTCTGGCGTGATCCCATGGAAGCGTGTGTCGGTTGGTGCTAAATTTGCTAGGGATATGTTCATCTTCCTTAATGTATCTGCGTACATAAGGTTCAAGCTGCTGCCGCCATCTATGAAAACTCTCGACACGTCGAAGCCAGCGATTACTGCGGGTAAGATGAGTGCAGATTGCCCAGGTCGAGGAACCTGCTGCGGGTGATCTGCAATTGTGAAGCCGATATCTTGCCCCGACCAATTTAGGTAGTCGACTGTTGGTGGAGGCATCTTTTCTGCCATGAATACTTGCCGCGAAATTACTTTCTGCGCCCTGTTAGATGGTCTAGCTTTCTGAATCATCAGGATCTGCGCCATTAGAATTAGGATCAACATACGGGGGTGGTTGTGGTGCTGCCGCTATTCTGAGCTGGTGCCGATTTTCGTCTGTAATTGCGGGGGGAGGTGGGAGATGTATCTCGCTCCTTGGTCCCTGATGATTTCTATTCGTTGCTTGGGCATTTGCAATTCCTGCGGCTCGCAACATTGCCTGAAAGTTGCGGCAGTCTTTTTGGAGATGTCCTGACTGTCTCTTTCCGTTGTTATCGAGAAAAAAGTGCATCTGACATGGTCCATTCATCATCTCCTCGGGGGACACATAAGGTCTTTGAAACCTTGGTCCATTATTTTGTCTATGACCGCGAGAATCACCTCTATTGTCACCTTGTTGTTCATTACTTCTTTGGTAGTCATCTCGACTATTTCCTCCAGGATTTCCTCGGAAACCAGCCGATATGTGGCCGGGAGTGTCGTTGTTGTAGAACTGGCGGGAAAATCGCCTTCTATTTTGAAAATTTCGACCGCGGTCCTCTTCTGGCGACCTGTGTCGCTTGTTATATATTGCGTCTTCTCCATCTGCCCATTTGTTGGCTATCTCCATCAATGCTGATATTGTCTTGGGGTTGGTTCTTCCTAAGTCCTCGACGAAATCTCCCCGTCGGATTCCTGCCACGAACGCGTCTATTGCCCTCTCGTCAGATATATCTTCTGCCGAGTTTTTGATAATGTTCCACCTCTGTATATATTTTCTCATCGACTCGTCATGTTTCTGTCGGCACGCCCTCAACTCTTCCAATGACGCAGGTTTCTTGCAGGTGGATCGGAAGTTTCTCACGAAAATATCTTCAAAACTGTCCCGAGTCGTCGATGGAACCTAGGGGAAGTTTCTTTATCCAAGATCTCGCGGCACCACTCGGGTGGACTTGAATACTTTGCATGGCTGTTGCTCCGGTTCCTCCTACCGGTTTCACCATCTCGAGATAATCGACGAGCCAATCCTCGGGATCCTGCGGACCGTCGAATTTTTTGAAATTCTCGGGTATCTTAAACCCTTTTGGTACTCGAGTTTTTGGACTCGTCTCGTAAAGCACGGAAGCCCGCACGGATCTTCATCGGCAACTTCGGTGAATGCCGATGTTCTCTTCTTTCTTGCCGCGCTCTGTCTACCCTTGCTTGAGCTACCGTATCTCTTGCCCCACTTGGTGGATCTTGCACTGCAGCAGTAGGTCGTGGACTATTTTGCCTTGCAGTTCCTTCGGCAGGTGTGGCTGTGAATGCTGTTCCCATGACTCCAACTCCAGCCATTGCCATATTGAATAATGGTTCTCTAGGGTCTCCAGGGGTGGTCTAGACGCAAGGATGTAAGCTTGCGTTGCCATGTATCCTGCTTCTGGCGTCTTCGGGATGATATTTCCCCTTGTATCAATCGACATGAAGGACATGTCGAGATTTTGAATTATGTTGCCTCTCTCTGCTTCAGGTATATTTTCCAGCCGAGATATTGCCCTCCTCCGAGCTTCTCTGTGACTATCTCCCGAAGTTCCGGACTGTCGACTGAGCTCTGCTCGACGCCTGCTTGACGCGGATGCTGCCTCTTTTCTTCTGTTCAAGGATGCTGTCTGTTTTTCTAACTCCCTACTCACACGAGCAAGTTTATATTGATAGGCTTGTAACTCCTCGATAGTGGCGGTGGTGGTCATTGGTTCTGACCCATCCATGGCTCTTGCAGCCCTATCCCACGCTGCTTGCGGAAGTTGGACTCTTTCGCAAGGTGAGGTCCCGACATATTTGGTGCCTAAACCTCTTCTGAGATCAGCGGGATCGACGTATGGGTTTCCCAAATCATCGAAAGCCTCTGACGTCTCTGGTAATGCCCGGCTTGCTTCTTCAATTGCGTACACTTGATGATATTTTAAGTATTGATTTTTGTCGGGATTGGTGACACCATCATAAAGATTGGCGAAGACCTTTCCGATGGCAGCAGATTTGTCGATGAAGTTGAAGCTGTTGCTGCTGTCGGAGTCGCTGCTTATAACGGAGTCCGCAGACGATTCGAAAGATGTGTTGCTGACAATCTTGGCGAGCTTTCCGCTTGCCTTGGTGTCGATGAAGCGTGTCGACGAAAACTCCTCGTTACTCGACGAGAAATCAGAATCGTCCGCCGAAAATTCCGGCAAGATCGGAACTTCGAGACGGTAGGATCCTTCCTTATTGACGCCAAATCGGAATTCTCCGAACATCATGATGATGGGCTCCTCCAGATAGGCACATGCATCCATACGGGAGGGCGGGTGAGGAATAAAATCGACTAGATCAGTTTTTTCCTGTTTACCTCGATCCATCGCATTGCTAGCCACCGACGAAGTCGACGATTCTGGACGTGCCATCGAGATCAGCTCCTTGCAACCTCTAGATCCCACAGATGGCGCCAATTGACAAATGATTAACTTGTCAATGCCTACAGATTGTAGACTAGGGTTTTGTTAGATGTAGAGGGCAAGTAGATCTCGAAGGTTTCAGCCGAAAAGTACTCGACGAATATGAAAGCTAGGGTTTAGAAAACAATGATTCGATCATCTCGCGTCCCTCGACTCCCCTTATATAGGAGGTGGAGCCGAGGGATTCGTGTTGTACAAGTTACAAAGTCCGGGAAGGTTTCTAACTCATCCCGTAAGATTACAAACAAGACTTTCTATTACAACTCTAGCTTTCCTTAACAATATCTTGGGCTTTCGAGTCTTCTTTATTCTTCGGGTAGTGGGCCTTCAGTAAACCCCGGGTACTATCTTCGGCAGGCCCATTGGGGATGCCTATGTCAGTGAGGGACATGGAGGGGGAGGAGGAGGAAGGAGTTGGAGGAGGAGGGAGTTGTAACACCCCTGTTTTACAAAACCTAGATTAGGGTTTGATTGTTCATCATTTGCATCATGTTATTTTCCTTATAAAATATGCACAAAAGAAATGATTTGAAAACCATAAGTGTTGTCTAAATATCTCTCTAAATTTAAATGCTCAAAGTATTTCAAAAGTTCAAACTAAACTTGCGGCCTCTTTGCATTATGTCAAGATGGCCATGAATATTTTGAAAAGTAAGAAAGTTTGAATCTGCAAATTTGAAAACGGCAAATGAGTTTGAAAACAAAACCAAAAAATAGTTTTTGAAAAAAAGGAGAGAAACCCTCACCCCTCTCTTATTACGGGTGCAGCCCAACTTCCTCTCCTCTCCCTCTTTCCCCCTGGCTCGGCCCAAGTGGCCCAGGAGCAGCCCAAACTTCAGCCCACCCCACACCCAGGGGGTTTTGCGCAAAATGTGCATCTTCCCTGCGCCTCCAAGCTCCTCTATGGCGCTCCCGGCGCCATCCATCGCCGTCGAGCGCCAAGATGCGTGCCGCCGCTTCCCACCGGCTATAAATCCTCCTCCGCCGCCGCCAGAGCAAGCCCTAGCCTGGTTCATATTATGATTTCGAAATGCTTTTACTTCTGGTTCCTACATATTGCATTCGCTTTCCAATATGTTTTATCGGCAGTTGTAGTTATCCTATGTGTCTTGCATTTACCATCCTTGTAGCCTAAATACTCTGATCCACTGCTCCCAGCAAGACTAGGTTTGAGCTATGTGTGCATCGCTAGAGCCGTTATACCGAATATGCTTAGTCATGCTTAGTTGACGAATTCTGATCCATTCGGTTGATGAATCAGAGCTGCGGATGAACCTAGTTTGACAGGATGACGTGGTAAGATCAGTGATGATGTTAATAAACATGCTTAAAGGCTTGGATGGGCCGCCACATGGGTATGTGGTGATTTGACTCGTTCTCGCCGCTACTAGGACCTGAGGTTCTCTCCTTCGGAACCAAGACTGAGCGTACAGCCACACGGGGCCCATGGGAACCCCTTGGCCCGAACTTGCCTAGCTTACCCATGAGCCAATTAGTTTGCGAGTTCCATTTGGCATTCTGCATGGCGAAGGCGTGGAAAAGGTTTTCAAAGGTGCATCATACAGGGACGTGGCTAGGGTGAAGGATGTTGTAGGCATTGAACTGGATCCCCTGCACACAATGACCGGGACCGCCTCGGAGAATGGCTACCTACGATGACGGAGTTCCCCAGTTAGATTGACTCATGGAATAGGCGAAGCAAGGGAAAGGTTTTGGTCGACCACCCTCTGCCGGCACACCAAGGAAGTGTGTAACGTACGGCGCTAAGAGTCGGTCGGCGCGTGTGGGTAAAGTTGTACACCCCTGCAGGGTAAATCTTTCGAAAAGCCGTGTCCACGGTTACGGACGACTTGGGGAAGGACGTGTTGATCATAGAGAACTTTAACCTAATCGTAAAACTTGGAATCAATGTGTGATAAGGATCCCTTCTCAGGGTATCGAGAGGGTGATCCTAGTTGATAGGTTCAGCTAATGATGAAGATTCGGTGGATTCAATATGATGATCAGTAGAGCTAGTGATATCGCTTTCTTATCCCCTTTTAAAATGATCTGAGTAGACGAGCTTCTGCTCCCTCTTGTTTTATAAAGGAAAACTGGCTTTCTGCAAAATAAGCTCCACATAAAGCGTCGCATACCAGCTTTGCTAACAGGTTGTACTAAGTCTTGCTGAGTCCCTGTACTCAGCTTTGCATGCTTTGTTTCAGACGAAGTCGCTCCAACAAATGGTGGTTTCTAGGTTGACATCGACGAGTAGCTTGGGATTCCCGGTGGCGGCACTGGAATCTATGGGCTCGGACGTCGCCGTTATGCTCCTGGCCTCTTAGGCCTTTTGCTATCTTGCTATTTAGAATAGCATAACTTCGCTTCTGTTGATTGATGAAATGTCAGGTCAGTGACCTATGCTTGTAATACTTTGGTTTTTGCTCAGTTATGAGCTTGTATTACTCTTTGAGTCGTAGAGTCACTGTTGTGTTACCGATTCTCACCCTGTAGGCCCTAGAGATCTAGGTTAGGCTTATGCCAGATGGAGATCTGGGTTTATCTAGCCTACGACCTCCGGGGGTCGCGACAGGTTTTGGTATCAGAGCAGGACTGCCTGTAGGAAACCCTTTTTACTGGTCGATGTTGAGTCTAGAGATTGTGAAAACTATTTGAAAGCTAAAAGTATTTGCGAAAATCTGATTATGATTCTTTTTACTCCTTATCTGGTATCGCTCTAATTCAGAGTCACACCTTACCTTGTGTTGATTTGAATTTTTTTTACCATCTCTTCTGGTCTTTCAAAACTTAGGTGCCTCAAGGGCAGGTCGTTTCTTAACCAGTTGACCTAGAGTTGAGTTTTCTAAAGCCTTGTGTGTTCTTTATTCTCTCTTTGTTTTGGAGATTTCCTTCCATCATGATCTCTCTACTTTGTGGGTTCCACAACATTCTTTTCCAGGCTTCAAGGTTTCCTTTCACCTTGGATGCCTCCTTTCCTTTTTCTGGGATACTTCTAAAGCTAGGTATGGCTTCTTGAAAGTTACCTTGTGATTACTACCTCTTAGAGACCTCTGTGTCAGTCAGCTAGTAGTTACTCCTTTCTCCTTGTTCTAAACCTTGGACTTGAACTGAAGGTCCCGGATTGTGCTGGGTTCTTTTGAACCTCAGTACATGATGCTGACCTTTAACCCAAGATCCATTCCATTGACCCCTGTTATCTATGGTCAAACCATACATCAGGATGGCTAACTTCAAATTCATCTAGCCCTCAAGTCTTTGGTTGTAGTCATGATTGAATTGCGACAACAAAGGTCTTCCCTACCACCAGTTTTGGCAGAGGTTCTTCCCTAGAACCAAATGGATCACGACATGAGTTCTCTTTGTGAGACTGTCAACACCCGGGTTTTTAAGTCCGGATGCCCTATTACATCATACATCGCAATCCCAGGAAGATTGTTTTTGCGAGACATAATAGTAAGTAGTTCAGAGTCATCATTTATTACAACACATAAGGTCTTACAACAAGGGATCACATGATCCAATATTACACAAATAGATTGTTCAACATCACAAATAAGTAGCGGAAGCGTAGTAGTAGTGAACTATCTATTCCACAGGCAACGCTTGACGTTTAGAAGACGATCCTAGTTATCGTAGACGTCCTGCTGTCCGTCATCCTGATACTGTTGCTCTCCTTCATAGTCTGGCATTTGAATAGCCAGGGCAAAGCCATGAGTACTCTTAAAGTACTCGCAAACTAACTTAACAACATTTACTCATTAAGTGTAAATAAGGGGGTGCTAAGCTCTAGGTTTATTTGCAGAAAGCCAAGTTTGGGTTTAGTAAACATTTAGTAAAGCCTTATCATGTGCTAGACTAACTCAAGTGGGAACATTAGTGTCATTCCCACAACTCATTATGGTTTACCATAATGTCACCTTTCAATTCACCATTCAATTCTAGGATCAAAACATTTTAATGATAACGGAGATAGTATGGCCTTTCCAATTGTCCGTAACCGTGGACACGGCTATTCGAATAGGTTTAACACTCTGCAGAGGTTGTACTCTTGTGCCACAACTTTTGATTACATCCGTCGAGGATAACCCCGAATCATCGTAACACAGTACGCAGATCATCAACCATAACCTTTCACTTATATATGCTAGTATGAGCACCTCTCCCCATGAGCTTGGCCTCCCGGTGAAAACCGCAGTCAACCCGGAACTGCACGGGGCTTGGGCCGTACATTCATCTCATATTAACATCATTCCACACTCAACGGAGGCAGCCTCGGCGTAACCCCTATGATGTTTGTTTAGAGGGAACCCATACTAAAATACACAAGTTTCTAGTTAAGCCCTACCCATAATCAGGTATTGTGGGGGTACTTGTATAATTGGAAGGGTATCGCATTCGGACCCAATCATCAATTTTATCAAAAATCACTATCTTCTCTTGTTCACATCCACCTTCACTTTACTTTCTTTCAAAGTCATTTCACTTCACCATGTTCCCATCTAGAGTAGTCAATTTTAATTGATTAGCACTAGCAACTATATGAGGGGTGCTAGCTACTTGTAATGCTTGTTAGGCTAAGTTTGATACTCTTGTAGTATTCTAGACTTAGACCAAAGTTAACTATAAAAGTAACTTATTGAGAAACAAGTAAAAGCTTGTAAAGTAAAAACATGGGATAGGTAATACATAAAAGTAAAGTGTGATGGTGCCTTTGCTCTTGTAGAGCTAAGCACTTGTGTTAGCGAGGGTTAGCTTGCCTTGAGCTGAGTAGTTCTCAAAGTTTTCTTCTTCTTCGGCGAGTAGTCCTCCTCTTCTTGATACTCCTCGTTACTAGCGTCTATATACGAATACGAGGTATAAATACTAAACCAACTCACATACTAAACTAGAAACACTCAAAAGAGTTCACACTCTAGTCCTATTATCAATCAAACATGGCATGGTGAGTTATTTGATGAATTCTTATTTAGGAGAAAATAATTTCCTCTCATTATTACTATTTCTTAAATTTGGATATGTGGATCCTTAGAGAAATTCATTTCTTCTCCTTACCTCATATTAAGATTTAATCTCTTCATATAATAATCAGGTATGAAATATAGGTTGACCCAAGTCAACATTTCATATCTATTATATGTGAGTATAATTTAATTAAAGTGCTACACTTCTCATGTTATAGTACTACTATTTTAAATGCATTAAAATCTCTAAGTAATAATTATCAGGGGTTCATTAGCCTAGGTCATTCCCCCTGGTTATATCACTTAGGATCAAGATTTAAATGAGAGAGTAGCTCTCATAGTACTTATTAAATTTGAATTCCAAGTTGAATTGTTCTAGAATTGACTACATAGCTATCTTATTTGATCTAGTCCATGATCATACAAATAACATACCTATATTATTGCATAATCAATTAGAGGACATCATTTGTGATTTATTAGAATTGGAATCAACTTAAAATCATTTATAGATTATTTTTAATTATTATTTGAGTTTAGAAAAGGCCTTGCCTTGTTATTTTTGTCATTCAAAATTTAATACGAATTTGGATATGAGGCCGGTGGCATTATTTAGATAATTTCATGAGCTTTCTAAATATATAAAATTGGTTAAATTTGGTGTAGTAGAATTTGAGCTATTCAAATTTGAAGTGAGCAGCAGTATTTGAATTTGAACTAATTGGATTAATCCTATTTGAATTTTTGGGCCAGGCGGGAAAAGCTAACGGGCCGAAACGGTTTAAAACATCATCTGCGCGGCCCAGCATGCCATCCGGTGCGAGTGGGCTGCCCGACGAGGTGGGGGCCACCTGTCAGCGGCGCTTAACCCAGCGAAGCGGTACGCGGGCTCTAGGCCGTAGGATTAGAACGAGATCCGACGGCGTGTGAACGTCGTCGTCTCCGGCGAGCGACGGCTCACTGGCGGCGAGCCTAGGGGGTGGGAGGGAGTACCAGGCCGTTGCAGGAGTCTGGCAGTGTGCGCGGAGAAGTGGAAGTAGATGGGGAAGAGCTTGGGGCAGCGGCGGCGCTCGGGGAGGCGCCAATCGAAGCGAAGCTTCCGCGGGCTCCGGCGGTCTTGAGCTCGCGATTCGAGCAGCTCCGGCGAGGTTTGATGAAATTGATGGGTGGAGGAGACTCGGTGAGGTGAGGGGAGTGGATTGTGTGAAGAGAGGAGGTGCCGATCGTTGCTATTTATAGAGGGAGGGAGGAGGCCGAAGGTGCCGGGGGAGGAGCGGCCATGGCGCGGCGCTTCGGCGCTCCAAGGGGCAAGTGAAGGACGGCATCTCGTAGGCGTCGTCCGGCGATGCTCAACGGCTAGGCTGGCGCAGCCGGATGGGTGAAGGAATCGTCCAGGTTTTCGTTTCGAGTGCTGCGGTACCCGCGGTACGTCTGCGACGAGGACGACGGTGACAAGGCCTCTGCGCGTGTTCGAGTATGTCTAGCGTGTAGAGGGCTAGGAGTAGCGTCTCGATGCAGTGGTAGGGATGCAGGGCGAGGACGGTAGCGATCGAGTGGGCGACGTACTGGCGCGGCCAGTGCGCGCTCACCGCGTGCACGGGCGCGTGCTGGCAAGGTTCTGGGCATGGGCGTTCTGGGCAATGCCGTGCAGTGGCGATCGAGTGAGCGGTACAGGCTTGGTCCTTGTGCTGCAGGGATGCTCGAGGACATGGAGAAACGACGAGGGAGAGGCCAGGGAGAGGAGTGCACAAAGGTGGCCGGCATGGCCACGGCATGCCTTAGTTTAGGGTTTTCTTCTCCCTCTCTCTCACTTTAATCGATCAAGGAGGTACTGGGATGATGCAGGGGTCCTAGAAATAGCTAATGATCACAAGATTAAAGTGGTTTAGGGAAGAAACCAGTGGACAATTGAGTGTAACTCAATTTGGAAATGGTGCCTGCCAAGTGTTTGTTGAAATGGCCGCAAGAGAAAATTATTTAAATTTCGAAATTCTTTTTGGTGAATCTCTTTTATATAATTAGAGTGAGGTATTGGTGGTGGTGGCACTCAATTTGGAAAAGAATTGCAGAGTTTCAAATTTGAGGTTATCTTGTTTTTCTTCTCAGATCCCATTTTGGCAATTTAATTCTGGTCAACCTAGTCAACTCTAGCCATGGTGGTCAACATGAAAAGTACTCACCTTGACATGGTCTTGGATGACATGGCTTTGGTTGACAAAGTTTAGTTTAGGATTTGAGAAAAACAGGGGGGTAAAGTGGTGAAGAAAATATTTTTGGTCCAAGTGACCATCATCATATGTATGTAGGATTTTTGATTTCCTTGTATTTGATTCTTGATCCAATGATGCAATTGTGTTAGTTTATCATATTGAAGCATTTTAGAAGCAAGGTAGCAAGCAATTATGGCCTTGGTGAAGGATTTGCATTTTTACATAAAGTGTATGTAAGTGAAGAATGGGTTTTTCCCATTTTCTTTACTTCTCCTCAATTTAGGGTTTTGTGATCTTGATTAGGGTTCACATAGCAATAGATCCACATGCTAACACTCATCATGGCAAATGCACAAAAGAAATTTACTTAAATGCATGAATCTATATGTGGCACTATATGCATAGAAAAAGTTTTTGTTTGTTGTAAATTTTGAGTAATTGAAACTCTCACTTGATTTATTATTGTTGCAAACTTGGGATGTTACAAACCCTTCCCCCTTACAAAAGATCTCGTCCCGAGATCTGAGAAAACTAGGTACTAAAGAGATCTGGGTACTCAGTCCTCATAAAGTCTTCTCTCTCCCAAGTGGCTTCCTCTTCGGTGTGGTTACTCCATTGGATCTTCAGAAACTTGATACTTCGGGTACGGGTGGTTCTGAAAGCTTCCTCCAGGATGCGAATAGGTACTTCGCGGTATGTCAGATCTGAGTTGATATCCACCGCTCGATGGTCGATGTTCTTGAAAACCTCGGTCTTCTCAGGTACCTCTAAGCATTTCCGGAGTAACGAGATGTGAAACACATTGTGCACCGCTGACATTTCTTCTGGTAATTCCAGCTGATAAGACACTTCTCCTCTGCGACTTAGGACTTTGAAAGGTCCGACATATCGGGGTGCGAGCTTTCCTCTAAGCTGGAACCTCTGCATTCCTTTAAGAGGGGACACCTTGAGATACACGAAATCTCCGATCTCAAAGGTCATCTCTCGGCGTCTCTTGTCTGCGTAGCTCTTCTGTCTTGATTGGGCTGTCCTGAGATACTCACGAATCTTGTGAACCTTCTCTTCAGCTTCTCGTAGAATATCTGGTCCAAAGACTTGACTCTCTCCTACTTCCGACCAATTCAGAGGGGTACGGCACTTCCTTCCGTACAGTGCTTCAAAGGGGGCCATCTGCAAGCTGGCTTGATAGCTGTTGTTGTACGAGAATTCTGCGTACGGCAAGCGGTCTTCCCACTTAGATCCATACTCTAACACACATGCTCTCAACATATCTTCTAGTATTTGGTTGACTCGTTCGGTCTGTCCATCCGTACGTGGGTGATAGGCAGTGCTGAAATTCAGACGAGTTCCGAGTCCTTCATGTACTTTCTGCCAGAATCTGGAGGTGAATTGGGATCCTCTGTCGGATACTATCGACTTCGGGGTTCCGTGAAGGCTGACTATCCTTGAGATATCTAACTCTGCGAGTCTTGGTCCTTGGTAGGTGGTCTTGACGGGGATGAAGTGGGCGACTTTGGTTAGTCTGTCAACCACTACCCAGATGGAATCATTTCCTTTACTAGACTTGGGTAGTCCGGTGATGAAGTCCATTCCTACGGAATCCCACTTCCACTCGGGAATCTGCAGGGGCTGCAACAGTCCTGCGGGGCGTTGGTGTTCGGCTTTGACTCTTTGACAGATGTCACACTTGGCGATGTAGCTTCCAATTTCTCTCTTCATTCCATGCCACCAGAATTGTTCCTTCAAATCCTGGTACATCTTGGTTCCTCCGGGGTGAATGGAGTATAGGGTGTCGTGAGCTTCTTTCAGAATGACTTGCTTCAACTCTGAGTCTGACGGCACGCAAAGGCGCTTGTTATACCATAACACTCCTTCTTCATCTACGGTGAATCCCGGTGCTTTTCCGGCGGCTATTTGGTTCTTGATCCCCTCAATGCTAGCATTTCCTTTTTGAGCTTCCTTGATCTGACTAATCAGAGTGGGTTGGAGTTCAATGCTGGCGAGGTATCCTTCGCTAACCAGTTCAAGCCTAAACTGTTCAAACTCTTCAAACAGGCTGGGTTGCTCAATTGCTAACATGGAGTTTAACTGACACGGCAGTCTACTCAAAGCATCCGCTACCACATTGGCCTTGCCGGGGTGATAGTGGATTTCCATGTCGTAATCCTTTATTAACTCTATCCATCTGCGCTGTCTCATATTCAGCTCCTTCTGCGTGAAGATATACTTCAGGCTCTTGTGATCCGAGTAAACCTCGCATCGATTACCCATGAGGTAATGACGCCATACTTTCAGTGCTAACACCACTGCTGCTAGCTCTAAGTCATGGGTTGGATAGTTCTGTTCGTGCTGCTTCAGCTGTCTTGACAGGTAAGATATTACTTTGCCTTCTTGCATCAGCACACATCCAAGACCAATCTTGGAGGCGTCGCAGTACACATCAAAGGGCTTGGTAATATCCGGCATAACCAGTATTGGGGCTGTTGTCAATCTTAGCTTGAGCTGTTGAAAGCTCTCTTCACACTTGTCGGTCCATTCGAACTTCCGGTCCTTCTTCAACAATTGAGTCATCGGTCTTGCTATGCTCGAGAATCCTTCAACGAATCGGCGGTAATATCCCGCCAATCCGAGAAATGCACGGACCTCGGTCTGAGTGGTTGGGGCTTTCCATTCTTCAACGAGTCTTGATTTTTGCGGGGTCAACGGCAATTCCTCCGGTCGACAATATATGACCCAAGAATCCTACTTCTTTCAACCAGAACTCACACTTGCTGAACTTGGCATACAACTGATGCTCCCGAAGGGTATCTAATACCACTTCCAAATGTTGCTCATGCTCTTCTTCGGACTTGGAGTATATGAGGATGTCGTCGATGAAGACAACGACAAACTTGTCCAGGAAGTTCATAAAGATCTTATTCATGAGATTCATGAAGTAAGCGGGGGCATTGGTTAATCCAAATGACATGACATTGTACTCATACAATCCATATCTGGTGGTAAAGGCAGTTTTGGGGATATCGGTGGCACGAATCTTCAGCTGATGGTATCCTGTCCACAGATCAATCTTCGAGAATACTTGAGCTCCGGTCAGCTGGTCAAACAGATCTTCTATCTTGGGCAACGGATACTTGTTCTTGATGGTGACATCGTTGAGTTTACGATAGTCCGTAACCAAACGAGTGGCACCGTCCTTCTTATCCACAAACAAAACTGGCGATCTCCAAGGTGACGCACTTGGTTGAATCAGACCTTTGAATAGCATATCATCCAGTTGCTTCTTCAGTTCCACTAACTCTGCCGGGTTCATGCTGTAGGCTCTCTGGGCGATAGGTCCGGTTCCGGGGATTAACTCGATGATAAACTCGATATCCCGATCTGGGGGCATACCGGGTAGATCATCCGGAAACACATCAGGATATCGACAAACGACCCTGATCTGATCCAAGGTGGGTTTGGCTAGGCTTTGGTTACAAGTGAATTTTCGGGGCATCCTTTCAGATATGTGTTCGACTATTATTCCGGTGCTACTAGTCATGGTGATGGCCTTCTTGGCACAATCAATCAATCCATGATGTTTCGCCATCCAGTCCATTCCGAGGACTACTTCCAAACCTTTGGCTCCCGAACAATCAAATTTGCATAGAATTCTATTTCATGTATTCTGATTGGCACATCTTTGCAAATTTTTCTAGCTTTAGTTGTTGATCCAGGTATTTGAACTATCATGACATGCTTCAAACTGATGGGTTGAATCTTACTAGTGCATGCAAAATCTTCGGTAATGAATGAATGCGATGCTCCAGAATCAAACAGACACTCTTGCGGGTATTGAGTTAACGAGAGAACATACCCAGCACAACATCCGGGGCTTCCCGAGCTTCTTCTGCATTCATGTGGTAGAGGCGGCCGTTGCGGTTGTTCGGATTGTTGGGGGCGAACTTCTTGTTGGTGGTGACACGACGCCTGCTGCTGCGCAGGGCCCGAGGTGTTGGCGGCGGTCTTGGCGAGCTTCTTGGGGCACTCATAGGAGAAGTGCCCGAGCCACTCCGCACTCGTAGCGCTTGTAGGTGGATTTGTCCTTGGGGGTGATGGGAACAGCATTGCTCCCAGTCCTTGGAGCGGTGTTGGAGTTGTTGTTGGGGGCGCGAGGTGGAGCGCGGTTGAAGTTGTTGGTGTGGTTGTGGTTGTTGTTGTAGTTGTGGTGGCCTCCTGGCCTGGGGTTTCCTCCACTCCGGTTCTGATAACCGGGGCGCGACATCTGTGCTGGGGGCCTGTTGTTTCTGGGGGTGAATCCTCCGCTTGAGCTAGGGCGGAACTTGGGGGTATTGCTGGGCCCACTTTGGTGCATCATGCGGCGCTTGCGGTTCTCATTGGCCTGATTCAGTTTTCCTTCCATCTGGATGGCGGAGTCAACAAGGGCTTCGAGGTCAGCAAAAGGGATGTTGACCAACACCGTCTGCATCTCATCATGCAGTCCGTTCAGGAACCTCTCCTTCCTCTTCTCAACGGTATCTGTCTCATCCGGGGCGTACCTTGACAAAGTGAGAAACTTGTCGCGGTATTCCACCACGGTCATTCTGCCTTGTTTCAGTTCCCTGAACTCATCTCTCATCTTCTTGATCAGACCCGGTGGCACGTGATACTTACTAAACTTGAGCTTAAAATCTGCCCAAGTCATTATTTGCCCCGCATTCAATGCGCGGGCACTTGTCCACCAGGCACGTGCAGGTCCAGCCAGATAGTGGGTGGCGAACAACACCTTCTCGTTGTCCTCCACTCCGGCAACCTCGAGATTGTTCTCCATAGTCTGGAGCCAATCATCAGCATCGAGGGGTTCCTCGGTCTTGCTGAACACTGGTGGGTTGGTGTTTTGGAAGTTTTTCAGCTTCGACCCTGGGTGATCATGGTTTCCGTGGCCTTGATTGCCCTGAGCAATCTGTTGAAGTGCAGATAGGTTGGCTTGTCGTTCAGCTCTCTCAACTTCTCTATCAGCCAACATCTGTTGCAACATCTGCATCATTGCCTCTTGAGTCATGTTGCGAGTTGGAGGTGCCATCTGAACAGGGATATGGATAATGAGACGAGAGGGAAATTTCTATGGCTCATTTTGGGATAAATTCACACAACTTAAACTTGATTCATAAAATATTAATAATATTACACACACAAACATAGTCATGGAGGTAGCAATATTACAAGCCAAATGTTCAGGAGGGTTTTAAGAACCCTTTCAACAAACTACGATACATGGGGCGGATACAAAGGACAGATACATATCACGAGACGCAAGTGCTTAGAGGGGGATGGAAACTATCCATCGATGCGGAGCGGGAAGGTGGTGTCCATCCCGGCAGGCAGGTGCTGGTAGAAGTCCAGGTCTCCCTCATCTTCCTCCTCGTAGTCGTTGTCATTGCTGACATAAGAGTAGCCATCCCCTTGGATGTCTTCCCCTTCTCCTTCTCCTTCTAGGATCTGGAGCTGCTCCGCCTGAGTGGCGATGGTCTCCTTTAGGACGGCGAGCTTGGCCTTCAGGCGGTGAATGGTAGAGTCCCTCTTCGCGACCAGCTGGCGGAGAGTTCTACACTCCTTTGCGATGACCTTGATGGTCTCCGCATACTTGTTCAGCTGGTCCTGGGTGTGGATGGCGGCGGAGCGGGAGTTGTCCAGCTCAGCACGGGTCTCAAACAGCATGAAGTCCATGTGATCCACGTGGTGCCTTAGCACGGGGTGGAACGGCAGGCTGAGGGGCATTCCAAGAGAGGAGTGCCTTGCAAAGTGTGCAAAGCGTTCCCCCTCGATGGCCACCGAGTTTTGCCCGCACAGACGAGCAAGAGCCTCCTGCATGGCGCGGGCGAGTCCATCCACCCAGTTGTTCTCTCGGAGAGAGAACTGAATCTGGCGGAACATGGGTGCCTCCGGCTTCCCGGGGAGGTTGGCCATGATGAGCCACTGGAGTTGTCCTCCGGGTGTATCAGCGATCTGGCCCCCGTAGAACACGGGAGGCGAGCGTCCGAGGAACTCTGAAAGGGCATGCAGATCCCTTTCAAAGATAAGGTCCCCACCGTTGGCCAGGTCGTACACCTGGGTCTGGATGAAAGGCTCCGTCGGGATGATATCCATCTGTAGAGGGATGGATGAGCAAGTTAGAAAGGTGCAAGTGTTCAAAATTTTAAGCAACTTATAAATAAGAACATGAATTTGTCTAGTTAAAAAGATCAAAGGTAAGGGTATGATTGTATTTTTCATAACTATTCAATTCATTATTTTGGAAACTAAGTTTATTGAACGTCCATTCTAACTAGGGTCTCCTAAGGTCAAACAATGGCTCTGATACCAACTTGTCAACACCCGGGTTTTTAAGTCCGGATGCCCTATTACATCATACATCGCAATCCCAGGAAGATTGTTTTTGCGAGACATAATAGTAAGTAGTTCAGAGTCATCATTTATTACAACACATAAGGTCTTACAACAAGGGATCACATGATCCAATATTACACAAATAGATTGTTCAACATCACAAATAAGTAGCGGAAGCGTAGTAGTAGTGGACTATCTATTCCACAGGCAACGCTTGACGTTTAGAAGACGATCCTAGTTATCGTAGACGTCCTGCTGTCTGTCATCCTGATACTGTTGCTCTCCTTCATAGTCTGGCATTTGAATAGCCAGGGCAAAGCCATGAGTACTCTTAAAGTACTCGCAAACTAACTTAACAACATTTACTCATTAAGTGTAAATAAGGGGTGCTAAGCTCTAGGTTTATTTGCAGAAAGCCAAGTTTGGGTTTAGTAAACATTTAGTAAAGCCTTATCATGTGCTAGACTAACTCAAGTGGGAACATTAGTGTCATTCCCACAACTCATTATGGTTTACCATAATGTCACCTTTCAATTCACCATTCAATTCTAGGATCAAAACATTTTAATGATAACGGAGATAGTATGGCCTTTCCAATTGTCTGTAACCGTGGACACGGCTATTCGAATAGGTTTAACACTCGCGAGAGGTTGTACTCTTGTGCCACAACTTTTGATTACATCCGTCGAGGATAACCCCGAATCATCGTAACACAATACGCGGATCATCAACCATAACCTTTCACTTATATATGCTAGTATGAGCACCTCTCCCCATGAGCTTGGCCTCCCGGTGAAAACCGCAGTCAACCCGGGAACTGCACAGGGCTTGGGCCGTACATTCATCTCATATTAACATCATTCCACACTCAACGGAGGCAGCCTCGGCGTAACCCCTATGATGTTTGTTTAGAGGGAACCCATACTAAAATACACAAGTTTCTAGTTAAGCCCTACCCATAATCAGGTATTGTGGGGGTACTTGTATAATTGGAAGGGTATCGCATTCAGACCCAATCATCAATTTTATCAAAAATCACTATCTTCTCTTGTTCACATCCACCTTCACTTTACTTTCTTTCAAAGTCATTTCACTTCACCATGTTCCCATCTAGAGTAGTCAATTTTAATTGATTAGCACTAGCAACTATATGAGGGGTGCTAGCTACTTGTAATGCTTGTTAGGCTAAGTTTGATACTCTTGTAGTATTCTAGACTTAGACCAAAGTTAACTATAAAAGTAACTTATTGAGAAACAAGTAAAAGCTTGTAAAGTAAAAACATGGGATAGGTAATACATAAAAGTAAAGTGTGATGGTGCCTTTGCTCTTGTAGAGCTAAGCACTTGTGTTAGCGAGGGTTAGCTTGCCTTGAGCTGAGTAGTTCTCAAAGTTTTCTTCTTCTTCCGGCGAGTAGTCCTCCTCTTCTTGATACTCCTCGTTACTAGCGTCTATATACGAATACGAGGTATAAATACTAAACCAACTCACATACTAAACTAGAAACACTCAAAAGAGTTCACACTCTAGTCCTATTATCAATCAAACATGGCATGGTGAGTTATTTGATGAATTCTTATTTAGGAGAAAATAATTTCCTCTCATTATTACTATTTCTTAAATTTGGATATGTGGATCCTTAGAGAAATTCATTTCTTCTCCTTACCTCATATTAAGATTTAATCTCTTCATATAATAATCAGGTATGAAATATAGGTTGACCCAAGTCAACATTTCATATCTATTATATGTGAGTATAATTTAATTAAAGTGCTACACTTCTCATGTTATAGTACTACTATTTTAAATGCATTAAAATCTCTAAGTAATAATTATCAGGGGTTCATTAGCCTAGGTCATTCCCCCTGGTTATATCACTTAGGATCAAGATTTAAATGAGAGAGTAGCTCTCATAGTACTTATTAAATTTGAATTCCAAGTTGAATTGTTCTAGAATTGACTACATAGCTATCTTATTTGATCTAGTCCATGATCATACAAATAACATACCTATATTATTGCATAATCAATTAGAGGACATCATTTGTGATTTATTAGAATTGGAATCAACTTAAAATCATTTATAGATTATTTTTAATTATTATTTGAGTTTAGAAAAGGCCCTGCCTTGTTATTTTTGTCATTCAAAATTTAATACGAATTTGGATATGAGGCCGGTGGCATTATTTAGATAATTTCATGAGCTTTCTAAATATATAAAATTGGTTAAATTTGGTGTAGTAGAATTTGAGCTATTCAAATTTGAAGTGAGCAGCAGTATTTGAATTTGAACTAATTGGATTAATCCTATTTGAATTTTTGGGCCAGGCGGGAAAAGCTAACGGGCCGAAACGGTTTAAAACATCACTGCGCGGCCCAGCATGCATCTGGTGCGAGTGGGCTGCCTGACGAGGTGGGGGCCACCTGTCAGCGGCGCTTAACCCAGCGAAGCGGTACGCGGGCTCTAGGTCGTAGGATTAGAACGAGATCCGACGGCGTGTGAACGTCGTCGTCTCCGGCGAGCGACGGCTCACTGGCGGCGAGCCTAGGGGGTGGAGGGAGTACCAGGCCGTTGTAGGAGTCTGGCAGTGTGCGCGGAGAAGTGGAAGTAGATGGGGAAGAGCTTGGGGCAGCGGCGGCGCTCGGGGAGGCGCCAATCGAAGCAGAGCTTCCGCGGGCTCCGGCGGTCTTGAGCTCGCGATTCGAGCAGCTCCGGCGAGGTTTGATGAAATTGATGGGTGGAGGAGACTCAGTGAGGTGAGGGGAGTGGATTGTGTGAAGAGAGGAGGTGCCGATCGTTGCTATTTATAGAGGGAGGGAGGAGGCCGAAGGTGCTGGGGGAGGAGCGGCCATGGCGCGGCGCTTCTGGCGCTCCAAGGGGCAAGTGAAGGACGGCATCTCGTAGGCGTCGTCCTGGCGATGCTCAACGGCTAGCTGGCGCAGCGAATGGGTGAAGGAATCGTCCAGGTTTTCGTTTGGAGTGCTGCGGTACCCGCGGTACGTCTGCGACGAGGACGACGGTGACAAGGCCTCTGCGCGTGTTCGAGTATGTCTAGCGTGTAGAGGGCGAGGAGTAGCGTCTCGATGCAGTGGTAGGGATGCAGGGCGAGGACGGTAGCGATCGAGTGGGCGACGTACTGGCGCGGCCAGTGCGCGCTCACCGCGTGCACGGGCGCGTGCTGGCAAGGTTCTGGGCATGGGCGTTCTGGGCAATGCCGTGCAGTGGCGATCGAGTGAGCGGTACAGGCTTGGTCCTTGTGCTGCAGGGATGCTCGAGGACATGGAGAAACGACGAGGGAGAGGCCAGGGAGAGGAGTGCACAAAGGTGGCCGGCATGGCCACGGCATGCCTTAGTTTAGGGTTTTCTTCTCCCTCTCTCTCACTTTAATCGATCAAGGAGGTACTGGGATGATGCAGGGGTCCTAGAAATAGCTAATGATCACAAGATTAAAGTGGTTTAGGGAAGAAACCAGTGGACAATTGAGTGTAACTCAATTTGGAAATGGTGCCTGCCAAGTGTTTGTTGAAATGGCCGCAAGAGAAAATTATTTAAATTTCGAAATTCTTTTTGGTGAATCTCTTTTATATAATTAGAGTGAGGTATTGGTGGTGGTGGCACTCAATTTGGAAAAGAATTGCAGAGTTTCAAATTTGAGGTTATCTTGTTTTTCTTCTCAGATCCCATTTTGGCAATTTAATTCTGGTCAACCTAGTCAACTCTAGCCATGGTGGTCAACATGAAAAGTACTCACCTTGACATGGTCTTGGATGACATGGCTTTGGTTGACAAAGTTTAGTTTAGGATTTGAGAAAAACAGGGGGTAAAGTGGTGAAGAAAATATTTTTGGTCCAAGTGACCATTATCATATGTATGTAGGATTTTTGATTTCCTTGTATTTGATTCTTGATCCAATGATGCAATTGTGTTAGTTTATCATATTGAAGCATTTTAGAAGCAAGGTAGCAAGCAATTATGGCCTTGGTGAAGGATTTGCATATTTACATAAAGTGTATGTAAGTGAAGAATGGGTTTTTCCCATTTTCTTTACTTCTCCTCAATTTAGGGTTTTGTGATCTTGATTAGGGTTCACATAGCAATAGATCCACATGCTAACACTCATCATGGCAAATGCACAAAAGAAATTTACTTAAATGCATGAATCTATATGTGGCACTATATGCATAGAAAAAGTTTTTGTTTGTTGTAAATTTTGAGTAATTGAAACTCTCACTTGATTTATTATTGTTGCAAACTTGGGATGTTACAGAGACGTACATCTATGTCCGTGACTCTGCCACACTCCCCTTTTTAGCATGAGTTTCGCAAGAGTGCTATCTTGTGCATCCACATCTCAGGATTTCAAATTCTCATTGTGTTCCTCCTCTCTAGTTTCTTTCCGACCTTTGTCTGCTAGTTAGCAGCCAAGTAGTTAATGTGCATTGGTTCTTCTAGTGCATGTTACACATGTGGTCTTTCAAGACATTTCACTTCGAGATGTCAGGAGAAACAAACTCCAGTACCTCGTCCATTTCTAGGACTCGGTCAAAGTGTTGTAATCCACAGAATGTGAGGTTTATGCACTTTCTGTTCTGTTCTACCTTAGAGTATCACACTCTTTTATATCTATAGGTCGTGCTAAGTCTCATGGCCTTATCGATGAAGTGATGCTCTTACATATCTTTACTCGCCCTTCCTCCAAGCTATCCGTGCTTGGGAATGTTGGGCTGTATGTATTGATGTGTCTATCCGAGATTCTTAGCAATTCTCATTGCTTCGAAATCCAAGGACATTTCTGTCATTCTTAGCATGATGGGTTAATCAATCACTAAGCAAAGTTTGACTGTGCTCCCAAGTCCGTTGTTCATGTGCACCTTCTCGGTCAAAGAGTTTAGGTTCATACCAAAGCTCTCAAGACCACATGAGCTGCTTTGAAAAGCAAGCTTTCCTCTCGAACTCAATGATATATCGGTGATTCGTGATATTCTGGATGTCTTTCGAAAACTATGTCACATGACCGAGATCATGAGTAAAAGTTGGTTCTCTGAATCACTCTTTGTCCAAGAAACCATACTGGATATCTTGGACAGGTTGGTTGAGCTTAAACAACAACTTGGAGAGTTTAAAGACAAGAGCTCTATCAGACTTGATCCTTGTTAAAGGGATGTCTAGTTTTGTTCATGTTGAAGCAAGGAAGTATCTCCTTTATGGGTATGATATCTTCCCCATGTTTGATTTCAGCTTGGGCTATCGGCAAATCAAACTCAGTTCCAAAGACTATCTTGATGGTGTTTTCTACTAATGGTGTTTCACCTGAGTACATCTTCATGTCCTTTGGTCTGACCAATACTTTTGCCCCGTTCATGCAACATGTGAATCCCTCATTGGAGTATCTTGATAAGTTTGTTGTTGAGCCCATCGATGACATTATTATTTCCTCCATGTCCAAAGAGGTTCATATTGAACAATTGGCACTAATGTTGGAAACTTTTAAGAATCATCTTTGTGTTATCACGAAGTATGTGTTCTGGATGCTGGAAGTAACCTTCTTTGGTTCACGTGCATTTGCTGAAAGATGTCGCCGTGGATCCGAGTAGAGTTCCCTTTCCTTTCCTCGGGAATCATCGCAAGTCAGTTATGCATGTGCGGAATATTCTTGAGATGGAAGGTTGTTACCTCCATTCCTTGAAACGTTCCTCTATGCACACTAAATCACTGACTGGTTTGTTCAAGAAAGAGAAGAAGCTTAATCGCTTTGATATCTTCTCTGATGTACCCACCAGGACTCAATTGTGTTACATTGCACGAAGTTCATATGCACGCAATTGCCTTTTGGCAGTCGTAACCACATGGATTATGCAATCTAGCTCAATCTTTTGGAGCTTGACATTGTAGTCAAGAACTTGAGAATCTAGTGACTTTACCTTTTTGGTAACTGTTGCAAATTTCTATTCGGACATGTTCAGTCACCTAACCTAAGTTGAATCTCAAGCAGCAATGATGGTTGGTGTTTCTCAAGGATTCATGACATAGGTCTCTTTGTAAATCCGAAAAGATTGATGTTGTGGTTAACCCAAATTAGTCGGAAGGTCTAATGTCATAATCTTATGAATCAACAAGAATAACCACTCCTCATAAGGATCTTGTGCGACTTATTCTAGGAGTATCTCTTGTGATGTCTTTTCAATTCCGAAGTCCGACCTTCACTTGATGACCTATTGAAGGCTATTCCGAAGCCTGATATTGGTGTCTAAAACATCAAGGAGAACATTAGAAGAAAAGTTGTTAAATGGTTCTCGGTCAATCCTTCGAAACCATTTCTCCTGTGACAACCACTCCGTTAGGAGAAATTTCACTCCCCAGGTGATCCTTCGCACTTCACTAGCCAGTGCTCTTTCCCTTCTTTTGGGTTGTACCTGAAGTTCTAATCAATTCACACGTTGTGTGAATTCGTCAGTCATCTAGGCCCCAGCCTTTTGAGTAGACACCAATCGCTTCATGTTCTTGCCCGAAGAGTGACTATGATTTTGAAATCCAAAGTTGCTCTCGTTGGATAATCATTTGTGCTTCTAAGAGTCACCCTCTCTAAGAGTGCCTCGTCATGGTATCAAGGCAGTTTAACTCCTCGCTACCTTGTCCTTTTGAATTCTTGTCAAGCGTGGAGCAATTGCCTACCAAAATTTGAAACTTCTTTCGTCTCCTCCGTTACCTTGACGTGTTTCATGTTTGTTAGCTCAAGAGTTGTTTTTAAACACTCCTTCCATGAGTTGAACTTGGGATACTCGATCTTTAGGAAGATCCACCGTCCAGTGTCATTCCCTCTTTCCTTTAGAGTGAAGAAAGCAAAATGAAGAGCTCTTCATGCGGTTGTGGATCGATTTCTTCATGATGTCGTGGATCAACCTCTTCAAGAAGGAAGATTGTCGTGGTACCGACAAGATCGTTGAAGACCGGTGTAGTTCTTGTTACCTTTCTATTCCTACCTTGGAATCTCGGGACGAGATTCTTTTAAGGGGGATAGATCTGTAACACCCCTATTTTACAAAACCTAGATTAGGGTTTGATTGTGCATCATTTGCATCATGTTATTTTCCTTAGAAAATATGCACAAAAGAAATGATTTGAAAACCCTAAGTGTTGTCTAAATATCTCTCTAAATTCAAATGCTCAAAGTATTTCAAAAGTTCAAACTAAACTTGCGGCCTCTTTGCATTATGTCAAGATGGCCATGAATATTTTGAAAAGTAAGAAAGTTTGAATCTGCAAATTTGAAAACGGCAAATGAGTTTGAAAACAAAACCAAAAAATAGTTTTTGAAAAAAAGGAGAGAAACCCTCACCCCTCTCTTATTCTGGGTGCAGCCCAACTTCCTCTCCTCTCCCTCTTTCCCCCTGGCTCGGCCCAAGTGGCCCAGGAGCAGCCCAAACTTCAGCCCACCCCACACCCAGGGGGTTTTGCGCAAAATGTGCATCTTCCCCGTGCCTCCAAGCTCCTCTATGGCGCTCCCGGCGCCATCCATCGCCGTCGAGCGCCAAGATGCGTGCCGCCGCTTCCCACCGGCTATAAATCCTCCTCCGCCGCCGCCAGAGCAAGCCCTAGCCTGGTTCATATTATGATTTCGAAATGCTTTTACTTCGGTTCCTACATATTGCATTCGCTTTCCAATATGTTTTATCGGCGATTGTAGTTATCCTATGTGTCTTGCATTTACCATCCTTGTAGCCTAAATACTCTGATCCACTGCTCCCAGCAAGACTAGGTTTGAGCTATGTGTGCATCGCTAGAGCCGTTATACCGAATATGCTTAGTCATGCTTAGTTGACGAATTCTGATCCATTCGGTTGATGAATCAGAGCTGCGGATGAACCTAGTTTGACAGGATGACGTGGTAAGATCAGTGATGATGTTAATAAACATGCTTAAGGGCTTGGATAGGCCGCCACATGGGTATGTGGTGATTTGACTCGTTCTCGCCGCTACTAGGACCTGAGGTTCTCGCCTTCGGAACCAAGACTAAGCGTACAGCCACACGGGGCCCATGGGAACCCCTTGGCCCGAACTTGCCTAGCTTACCCATGAGTCAATTAGTTTGCGAGTTCCATTTGGCATTCTGCATGGCGAAGGCGTGGAAAAGGTTTTCAAAGGTGCATCATACAGGGACGTGGCTAGGGTGAAGGATGCTGTAGGCATTGAACTGGATCCCCTGCACACAATGACCGGGACCGCTGATGTCTACGGGTGCTTCTATTCTTGTAGACAGTGTTGGGCCTCCAAGAGCAGAGGTTTGTAGAACAGCAGCAAGTTTCCCTTAAGTGGATCACCCAAGGTTTATCGAATTCAGGGAGGAAGAGGTCAAAGATATCCCTCTCATGCAACCCTACAACCACAAAGCAAGAAGTCTCTTGTGTCCCCAACACACCTAATAGGTGCACTAGTTCGGCGAAGAGATAGTGAAATACAAGTGGTATGAATGAATATGAGCAGTAGTACGGTGCCAGAAAAGTGCTTGCTGGCGTGCAGTTGATGGTAGTAATATTGCAGGAAGTAAACATGCAGTAGAACAGTAAACAAGCGGCGATAGCTGTATTGGAAATAAGGCCTAGGGATCATACTTTCACTAGTGGACACTCTCAACATTGATCACATAACAGAATAAATAGATAGATGCTAGACTCTACACCCTCTTGTTGGATGATGAACACCACTAACTGTGTAGGATTACACGAACCCTCAATGCCGGAGTTAACAAGCTCCACAATATTCAATGTTCATATTTAAATAACCTTAGAGTGCATGACAGATCAACATAACCAAACCAAGTACTAACATAGCATGCACACTCGTCACCTTCACACTACGAAAGGAGGAATAGATCACATCAATACTATCATAGCAATAGTTAACTTCATAATCTACAAGAGATCACAATCATAGCCTACGCCAAGTACTACACGATGCACACACTTGTCACCATTACACCGTGCGGGAGGAATAAACTACTTTAATAACATCACTAGAGTAGCACACGGATAAATTGTGATACAAAACACATTGCAATCATAAAGGGATATAAATAAGCACTTCACTATGCCATTCATAACAAGTGAATAAGTATTCTGTGAAATATAGCCTAAGAGACCCACACGGTGCACACACTCGTCACCTTTACACACGTGGGACAAGGAGTCTCCGGAGATCACATAAGTAAAACCCACTTGACTAGCATAATGACATCTAGATTACAAGCATCATCATATGAATCTCAATCATGTAAGGCAGCTCATGAGATTATTGTATTGAAGCACATAGGAGAGAGATGAACCACATAGCTACCGGTACAGCCCCGAGCCTCGATGGAGAACTACTCCCTCCTCATGGGAGACAGCAGTGTTGATGAAGATGGCGGTGATGTCGATGGAGAAGCCTTCGGGGGCACTTCCCTGTCCCGGCGGCGTGCCGGAACAGAGACTCCTGTCCCCCAGATCTTGGCTTCGCGATGGCGGCGGCTCTGGAAGGTTTCTCGTACCGTGGCTTTTTTCGTATCGTGTTTTAGGTCAGGGACCTTTATATAGGCGAAGAGGCGGAGTCGGAGGGTCGACGAGGCGACGACACAACAGGGGGGCGCGGCCCAGGCCCTGGCTGCGCCGCCCTAGCGTCTGGTGGCCCTGTGGCCCCCCTCTGGTTCCTCTCGGGTGTTCTGGAAGCTTCGTGGAAAAATAGGATGCTGGGCATTGATTTCGTCCGATTCCGAGAATATTTCCTTACTAGGATTTCTGAAACCAAGAACAGCAGAAAATAGCAACTGGCCCTTCGGCATCTCGTCAATAGGTTAGTTCCGGAAAACGCATGAAAACATCATAAAGTGTGAACAAAACATGTAGGTATTGTCATAAAACAAGCATGGAACATAAGAAATTATAGATACGTTTGAGACGTATCAAGCATCCCCAAGCTTAGTTCCTACTCGCCCTCGAGTAGGTAAACGATAACAATGATAATTTCTTAAGTGACATGCCATCATAACCTTGATCATACTGTTGTAAGCATATGTAATGAATGCAGCGATCAAAACAATGGTAATGACATGAGTAAACAAATGAATCATAAAGCAAAGACTTTTCATGAATAGTACTTTCAAGACAAGCATCAATAAGTCTTGCATAAGAGTTAACTCATAAAGCAATAAATCAAAGTAAAGGTATTGAAGCAACACAAAGGAAGATTGAGTTTCAACGGTTGCTTTCAACTTATAACATGTATATCTCATGGATATTGTCAATGTAAAGTAATATAACAGGTGCAATATGCAAGTATGTAGGAATCAATGCACAGTTCACACAAGTGTTTGCTTCTTGAGGTGGAGAGAAATAGGTGAACTGACTCAACATAAAAGTAAAAGAAAGGCCCTTCGCGAGAGGAAGCATTGATTGCTATATTTGTGCTAGAGCTTTGGTTTTGAAAACAAGAAACAATTTTGTCAACGGTAGTAATAAAGCATATGTGTTATGTAAATTATATCTTACAAGTTGCAAGCCTCATGCATAGTGTACTAATAGTGCCCGCACCTTGTCCTAATTAGCTTGGGTTAACACGGATTATCATTGCATAACATATGTTTCAACCAAGTGTCACAAAGGGGTACCTCTATGCCGCATGTACAAGGGTCTAAGGAGAAAGTTCGTATTGGATTTCTCGCTTTTGATCATTCTTCAACTTAGACACCCATACCGGGACAACATAGACAACAGATAATGGACTCCTCTTTTAATGCTTAAGCATTCAACAACAGCTAATATTCTCATAAGAGATTGAGGTTTTATGTCCAAACTGAAACTTCCACCATGATTCATGGCTTTAGTTAGCGGCCCAATGTTCTTCTCTAACAAGTATGCATACTCAAACCATTTGATTGTGAAAACCGCCCTTACTTCGGACAAGACAAACATGCATAGCAACTCACATGATATTCAACAAAGGTGAAAGAGTTGATGGCGTCCCCGAAAAACATGGTTACCGCACAACAAGCAACTTAATAAGAGATAAAGTGCATAAGTACATATTCAATACCACAATAGTTTTTAAGCTATTTGTCCCATGAGCTATATATTGCAAAGGTAAAGAATGGAAATTTTAAAGGTAGCACTCAAGCAATTTACTTTGGAATGGCAGAGAAATACCATGTAGTAGGTAGGTATGGTGGACACAAATGGCATAGTGGTTGGCTCAAGGATTTTGGATGCATGAGAAGTATTCCCTCTCGATACAAGGTTTAGGCTAGCAAGGTTATTTGAAACAAACACAAGGATGAACCGGTGCAGCAAAACTCACATAAAAGACATATTGTAAACATTATAAGACTCTACACCGTCTTCCTTGTTGTTCAAAACTCAATACTAGAAATTATCTAGACTTTAGAGAGACCAATTATGCAAACCAAATTTTAGCAAGCTCTATGTATTTCTTCATTAATGGGTGCAAGGTATATGATGCAAGAGCTTAAACATGAGCACAACAATTGCCAAGTATCAAATTATCCAAGACATTTTATCAATTACTACATGTAGCATTTCCCGTTTCCAACCATATAACAATTAACGAAGCAGCTTCAACCTTCGCCATGAACATTAAAAGCTAAGAACACATGTGTTCATATGAACCAGCGGAGCGTGTCTCTCTCCCACACAAGCATTTATTCAAACAAAAACAAAAACAAAAACAAACAGACGCTCCAAGTAAAGTACATAAGATGTGACCGAATAAAAATATAGTTTCAAGAGAAGAAACCTGATAAATTGTTGATGAAGAAGGGGATGCCTTGGGCATCCCCAAGCTTAGATGCTTGAGTCTTCTTGAAATATGCAGGTATGAACCACCGGGGCATCCCCAAGCTTAGAGCTTTCACTCTTCTTGATCACATTGTATCATCCTCCTCTCTTGACCCTTCAAAACATCCTCCACACCAAACTCAAAACAACTCATTAGAGGGTTAGTGCATAATCAAAAAAATTCACATGTTCAGAGGTGACACAATCATTCTTAACACTTCTGGACATTGCACAAAGCTACTGAAAGTTAATGGAACAAAGAAATCCACTCAACACAGTAAAAGAGGCAATGCGAAATAAAAGGCAGAATCTGTCAAAACAGAACAGTCCGTAAAGACGAATTTTAAAGTGGCACCAGACTTGCTCAGATGAAAATGCCCAAATTGAATGAAAGTTGCGTACATATCTGAGGATCACGCATGTAAATTGGGAGATTTTTATGAGTTACCTACAGAGAATTCTGCCCAGATTCGTGACAGACAGAAATCTGTTTCTGCGCAGTAATCCAAATCTAGTATCAACCTTGCTATCAAAGACTTTACTTGGCACAACAATGCAATAAAATAAAGATAAGGAGAGGTTGCTACAGTAGTAACAACTTCCAAGACACAAATATAAAACAAAGCTACTGTAGCAAAATAAACACATGGGTTATCTCCCAAGAAGTGCTTTCTTTATAGCCATTAAGATGGGCTCAGCAGTTTCAATGATGCACTCCCAAGAAATAAGAGTTGAAGTGAAAGAGAGCATCAAGAAGCAAATTCAAAACAAATTTAAGCCTAACATGCTTCCTATGCATAGGAATCTTGTAAATAAACAAGTTCATGAAGAGCAAAGTAACAAGCATAGGAAGATAAAACAAGAGTAACTTCAAAAATTTCAGCATATAGAGAGGTGTTTTAGTAACATGAAAATTTCTACAACCATATTTTCCTCTCTCATAATAACTTTCAGTAGCAACATGAGCAAAATCAACAATATAACTATCACATAAAGCATTCTTATCATGAGTCTCATGCATAAAATTACTACTCTCCACATAGGCATAATCAATTTTATTAGTTGTAGTGGGAGAAAATTCAACAAAGTAGCTATCATTATTATTCTCATCATCAAATATAGGAGGCATATTGTAATCATAATTAAACTTATCCTCCATAGTAGGCGGCACCAAAAGACCACTATCATTATAATCATCATAAATGGGAGGCATATCATAATCAACATAAACTTTCTCCTCAATACCCGGAGGGCTAAAGAGATCATTTTCATCAAAACCGACCTCCCCAAGCTTAAATTCTACCATAGCATTAGCAACAATGGTGTTCAAAGCATTCATACTAATAACATTCCCATTAGCATGCATAAGTTCCATGGGTTTTTTAATTTTCTCTTCAAACACATCATGTCCTAATTCAAGATAAAGTTCATAAAGATCTCTCATTTTGTTGTTGTCTTCCATTAAGCCTTACTAGTGTAAAACAAGAGACAAAAAGATGCAATTGCAGGATCTAAAGGAAATAGCTTCGAGCACACACACAACGGCAACGAGAAAAGTACTTAGTTACCCGGGACCGAAGTATGAATGCCTTTTACCTTTCCTCCCCGGCAACGGCGCTCGGAAAAGTGCTTGATGTCTACGGGTGCTTCTATTCTTGTAGACAGTGTTGGGCCTCCAAGAGCAGAGGTTTGTAGAACAGCAGCAAGTTTCCCTTAAGTGGATCACTCATGGTTTATCCAACTCAGGGAGGAAGAGGTCAAAGATATCCCTCTCATGCAACCCTGCAACCACAAAGCAAGAAGTCTCTTGTGTCCCCAACACACCTAATAGGTGCACTAGTTCGGCGAAGAGATAGTGAAATACAAGTGGTATGAATGAATATGAGCAGTAGTTCGGTGCCATAAAAGTGCTTGCTGGCGTGCAGTTGATGGTAGTAATATTGCAGGAAGTAAACATGCAGTAGAACAGTAAACAAGCGGCGATAGCAGTATTGGAAATAAGGCCTAGGGATCATACTTTCACTAGTGGACACTCTCAACATTGATCACATAACAGAATAAATAGATAGATGCTAGACTCTACACCCTCTTGTTGGATGATGAACACCACTAACTGTGTAGGATTACACGAACCCTCAATGCCGGAGTTAACAAGCTCCACAATATTCAATGTTCATATTTAAATAACCTTAGAGTGCATGACAGATCAACATAACCAAACCAAGTACTAACATAGCATGCACACTCGTCACCTTCACACTACGAAAGGAGGAATAGATCACATCAATACTATCATAGCAATAGTTAACTTCATAATCTACAAGAGATCACAATCATAGCCTACGCCAAGTACTACACGATGCACACACTCGTCACCATTACACCGTGCGGGAGGAATAAACTACTTTAATAACATCACTAGAGTAGCACACGGATAAATTGTGATACAAAACACATTGCAATCATAAAGGGATATAAATAAGCACTTCACTATGCCATTCATAACGGTGAATAAGTATTCGTGAAATATAGCCTAAGAGACCCACACGGTGCACACACTCGTCACCTTTACACACGTGGGACAAGGAGTCTCCGGAGATCACATAAGTAAAACCCACTTGACTAGCATAATGACATCTAGATTACAAGCATCATCATATGAATCTCAATCATGTAAGGCAGCTCATGAGATTATTGTATTGAAGCACATAGGAGAGAGATGAACCACATAGCTACCGGTACATCCCCGAGCCTCGATGGAGAACTACTCCCTCCTCATGGGAGACAGCAGTGTTGATGAAGATGGCGGTGATGTCGATGGAGAAGCCTTCCGGGGGCACTTCCCCGTCCCGGCGGCGTGCCGGAACAGAGACTCCTGTCCCCCAGATCTTGGCTTCGCGATGGCGGCGGCTCTGGAAAGTTTCTCGTACCGTGGCTTTTTTTGTATCGTGTTTTAGGTCAGGGACATTTATATAGGCGAAGAGGCGGAGTCGGAGGGTTGACGAGGCGACGACACAACAGGGGGGCGCGGCCCAGGCCCTGGCCGCGCCGCCCTAGCGTCTGGTGGCCCTGTGGCCCCCCTCTGGTTCCTCTCGGGTGTTCTGGAAGCTTCGTGGAAAAATAGGATGCTAGGCATTGATTTCGTCCGATTCCGAGAATATTTTCTTACTAGGATTTCTGAAACCAAAAACAGCAGAAAATAGCAACTGGCCCTCCGGCATCTCGTCAATAGGTTAGTTCCGGAAAACGCATGAAAACATCAAAAAGTGTGAACAAAACATGTAGGTATTGTCATAAAATAAGCATGGAACATAAGAAATTATAGATACGTTTGAGACGTATCAAGCATCCCCAAGCTTAGTTCCTACTCGCCCTCGAGTAGGTAAACGATAACAATGATAATTTCTTAAGTGGCATGCCATCATAACCTTGATCATACTATTGTAAGCATATGTAATGAATGCAGCGATCAAAACAATGGTAATGACATGAGTAAACAAATGAATCATAAAGCAAATACTTTTCATGAATAGTACTTTCAAGACAAGCATCAATAAGTCTTGCATAAGAGTTAACTCATAAAGCAATAAATCAAAGTAAAGGTATTGAAGCAACACAAAGGAAGATTGAGTTTCAGCGGTTGCTTTCAACTTATAACATGTATATCTCATGGATATTGTCAATGTAAAGTAATATAACAGGTGCAATATGCAAGTATGTAGGAATCAATGCACAGCTTCACACAAGTGTTTGCTTCTTGAGGTGGAGAGAAATAGGTGAACTGACTCAACATAAAAGTAAAAGAAAGGCCCTTCGCAGAGGGAAGCATTGATTGCTATATTTGTGCTAGAGCTTTGGTTTTGAAAACAAGAAACAATTTTGTCAACGGTAGTAATAAAGCATATGTGTTATGTAAATTATATCTTACAAGTTGCAAGCCTCATGCATAGTGTACTAAATTACCACTAGGCTTGGTGCGCCACTACTATTTTTTTTTGAAATTTCTGCCTGAAATCTAAAACCTAAAAAAAGTCATATTTCCTTTTTGATTTTTGGCAACCTGAGAATTTTATAAAATTGTCTAAACCTGAAAATTGGCCACCAGAAATCCCGTTTTACCTACACATGATGCATTTTTGCAAAAAAAAGTCGAAATTCATATTTTTCTAATTTCTCTTGCAACTACATGACATAACACATTGACATCTCGAAGGATTTTATTTTTCAATTTCTTTTATTTTATTAAAACTAGAAAGGCGCTCCACGACCGGGGAGGGGGGGGGGTTGTGGTGGCCAGACTTTTTGGTACCCCTTAGCAATGGCGCACCATGGCATGGTGCGCCACCGCTATCTCAAGTAGTAGTTGACAGATTTTTTGGTATCCCACTTAGCAATGGCGCACCATGCCATGGTGCGCCAGTGCTATCTCAAGTACCAGTGGCGCACCATGCAATGGTGCGCCATTGCTAAGGGGTACCAAAAAAATCATCATTTTCTAAAGTGGCTAGACTTACCAGTGGCGCACCACTGGCATGGTGCGCCACTGCTATGTGGGATAGTAGTGGCGCATCCAAAAGTAGTGCGCCACTGGTAAGCCTGGGTGGGGGGGTGTACAAAGTACAAAATTAGCAGTGGCGCACTACTGAACAGGTGCGACACTACTAGCATGTCTACCAGTGGAGCGCCACTATTTGGTGCGCCACTGCTATGTAGCAGTGGCGCACCTGTCTAGTGGTGCGCCACTGCTAGCAATCCTACGGCTAGGCTTTTTTCTAGTAGTGGTTGGTGAGAAAGAATCTCCTTGTCTCACACCTTTGGCACTTCTGAAATAGGGACAAATCACATTATTCAACTTAACACTATTGTCCCATTATGTAGGATATTCCTAGACCACATGCACAATTGTTCAGAAAAACCCCTCTAGCTCTATGGCAATCAATCAGGAAATCTCAATTCACCCCATCATAGGTCTTCTTAACATGGGCATGATGCATCAGCTCATGCAAAGAAAGCACCCCATCCGTAATGTTCCTCCCTTCAATAAAAGAATTTTGATGGATACTAAACAATTTATCAACATAGGGATCCAATCTTAGGGATAACCTGGTAATCAACTTATAGATGTATCTCAACAGACAAGTAGGCACACAACCTGTTGAAATATTGGGCCCACTTTTAGTGGCCCAAATTAGATTTCAGTTTTCCCTATAAATCTCAAAGCCCACATAGTGGCAGCCTTGTGAGTTTGAGCCCAAGTTGATGGCAGCTCACTAGGGAGTGGCAAGAGGACGGAAGTTTAGTCCCACATGGAAAGTTGGGAGGAAGTTAGACCACCTTATAAGGTGGGTTGTTCCACCACTAGTAAGTGAGTGAGAATAGGAGTGCTACACGCGCGCTCCTCCTCCTCCTCGCTCGCTCGTCTCCACTCGACTCGACTCGACACGACACGTCACGTCACGACGCGCGGCAGCTCAGGAAAACGAACAGAGTCCTAGACGGACGCGTCGCAGTTAGTCGGTTCGGGTCGCTCCCGGATCGTGGGCTATCTGTAACCGACTCAAAACGTTCGTGCGACGTGGGCGTGGCCCACGTTGCCTAGGGTTTCCCGAGCCTATATAATCTCCTGCCCGGCTACCGCAGAAAGACATCTAATACACGAGTTAGGGTTTCCACCTCTCTCTGCTTGCGCCGCCATCGTAGGCTACTCCATCCCGCGAGCCGACGTGCATCGGCGAACGGGAGAGCAGGTCTCCGGAACCGCTCGTCCTTGCGATCCTGTACGGGAGAGGGCGAATTAGGTTTTTGGGAAGCGCTCGACGCGACTGCTCAAGCTCTTCATCACGGGCCGCCTACCGTCCAAGTCGGGCGGTGCTGCCTACCGTCGTCTTCAACGCCGTCTACTTCGACCCGTCTTCCCCGTCGTCAACAACGTTGTCATCAACAACGTTACTGCTGCGACATCATCTGCTACACCTCCACCGCCACCTCCACCAGATCGGTACGTGCGACATATCTCGATCTGTTTAGCGATGGATGCTTTACCGTTTGCGCTGCTGCTACTCATGTTGATTAATGCATCTAGTATGTTTGAGTTTCACATGTTAGTAGTTGCTGCCATCATGTTTTATATTCTGGAATTAATCATGAAAATTGTGCCTAATTTTCCAACACAACCAACTAGCTGAATCAACTAGCTAGCTCACAACCAACTTGATCGATTTCAGGTCGACACGCACACACAGGAGAATTGAAACATTGATTTGGGATGATTACTAGAGGTCCATCTCACATCTCATCTTTCTTTCTTTATTTCTAGACACTTCAATTACAGGGAAGTACACTTATATATATATAGGATAAGTTATGCCTTCATGTAAACCGACTAAGAGATACAAATCTAGTCCTACCCGGACAAAAGTCCATTTTATTTCGGACATACACACGTATACCACCCATATAAGATGGAGCGCACGGCATCGGCGTGCTTATTCCTAATAGAGGGCACCTTATTTATACCATCTGGCATGTCTACAAAGAGAGGAACCACCGCGTGTTAAGAAAAAAGCAAGGAAACCACCTGTAACAATAAAAATTCCTTTAATTGAAAACAATGTTCAGCGTTCATGGTGCTAACTCGATAAAAGGTATGTCTCTATTACAATTGAATAATACATGCTCTGTTTGTCAACCCTGAGTGAAAAAACTGTGGTGGGGATGCTGATCACTACGGGAGATTTGTCCTTTGCCGTGTACCCAATGAACGGCAAAGAGACCCCTGCACACGGCAAAGGCTTTGCCGTGTGCCAACACACGGCAAAGTCAACACGGAAAATACTTCAACGGCAAAGAATTCTTTGCCGTGTGCTTTCGTAAATGTGCACGGCAAAGGCCTTTGCCGTGTGTTTTTCCGCGACGCACGACAAGGAAAAGTAATTTGACGGTGTCCACGGGGTTGACGACGAATTAAATGTTGACGTGTCTCACAATGGTATACTATGATCATGACTGCTTCTGTTGTTCAAGTAGAACCTACTATTGGCATCGTCTGTCGGTGTGCCCTTCGCTCTCTAGCTCGAGGCATTCTTGGATCTGGGTTGCCACATCAGTCATTGTTGGCCTTTCTGCGGGATTTTGTGCAGTGCACTTGAGTGCAACATCCACAGCCTTCCACAGGCCATTGATATTGTAGTCACTTTGCATGCGTGCATCCACCACTTCCTTAATGTCGCCCCCAGCAAGGCGTTGTCGTGTCCACTGGACAATATGGGTGGGCTCTGTGCATTGTAGGATGGCGGAGTGTCCTGTGATTACCTCCAGTAGCACGATGCCGAAGCTATACACGTCACTCTTTACGGTCAATTGTCGGGTCATTACATACCTATACAGTTAATTATGTCACATTGCAAGAAGATACCGATACAAGTAAAAAATGGTTAAAACATAGTAGTACATAAGAATGTAAGCTATCACTTACTCAGGTGCAAAATATCCTGGTGTGCCAATCATCCTGGCAGTGGATACATGGGTATCATCGTCGTGATTGAAAGCTTTCATCAAGCCAAAGTCAGCAACTTTAGCCTCTAGATTTCCATTTAGTAGGATGTTTGATGTCTTCACATCACGGTGCACGAAGGGCGGGCTACACGCCTTGTGTAGATACTCGAGCCCTACATACACATCATGTCATTCATAATGATATTGTGCAGATTAGACATATATAAACATCTAGACAAATAAAGAGATCTACAAAAAGAAGATGATATTATAAATTAGAACAAAAATTTACCTTGCGCAGATTCCAGTGCAATACGGAGTCTCTGCCTCCAAGTCAAGAATGCAACATTGCAGCCTCTCCCTGCAAAGGATCATCTGATGTCAGTAGTGTGTGGAACTTGAGACGTTACGAAATTTTATTCATACAGATGGAGTAGCACACCTCTAAGTTTATCATCAAGATTTCCTTCAGACATATGCTCATAGACAAGAGCCAAATACTTCCCATCCTTGCAATAGCCAACCAAGGAGACAAGGTTCTTGTGATGAATCTTGGTTAATGTCTGAGCCTGAGGTAGAAGGAGAGTATGTGTTAGACTAGTTTCTAAAATTTTATGAAATGAACTGATACATGCTCCTATTAATTAATAATTATACTTGAGAAGACATTACCTCTGTTAAGAACTCTCTGATGCCTTGATTGGAAAATAGGGACAATAGCTTTACTGCAACATGAGTACCATTCTTCAAGAAGCCATCATAAACAGGGCCGAAGCCACCTTGGCCGAGTACTATCTTGAAGTTGTCCGTTATGACCTCGAGCTCTTTGTACGTGAACCGGTGGTTCTCCAGCTTCTGGTGGACACGTACATTTATGCCCCTTGTCGGTCCTTGAAAATCCGAACACAGAACTAGAATTACCCACTATTAATTCCTTCTATCTTTTTAAAAATAAACATTACTTGCGCTTTATCAAAAAAAATGTAGAACTATAGATGATGTAGTGTTTATGCCTAGTACCACCTTTCTTTATTCTAACTCTGAAAATCAGCAGTACTATCAGTGCTCCTATTATTAGAACTGCAGCTATCGGAACAACAATGTAAATGGCAAGCATATGTTTTTTCTTCTTTCCTGCCGGGTGGCAAGAGCTATTGTTATCACAGAGGTTTAGATTTTTGCCGTATCTGTTAAAAAAAGGAAAATACCATCAGCTATTTTGATCAGGGCAATGTGAAAGCAATTATGGGAGAGTTAAATGGCATACTGTTCACCTTAGAGTCAAGGAGCCATCTTGACTTCTCTTCAGAAGACCGGAAGGAATCGATCCATTAAGCTGGTTGCCTGTCAAATCTCTGAAGAAACAAATCACATCGATATCAAAGAAAACTTGTCAAAATTGTTAGTATTAGTCATCAAAGATAGCATGTAATTCAGATTTTCTTACAGCTCCACAAGAGCAGGTAGTTGGGCAAGAACGTTGGGAATTAATCCTGTTAATTTATTGTATGATAGATCCCTGAAATGAGTGTACAAAGCACACATGAAAGTCCCCCTGACAAAATTCATTGTGAAAATGGACTTACAACGTCCTGCTTACAAATACTGGATATCTTTGAGATCACCAAAATAAGTTGATATGCTGCCACTCAAACCACCAGATGACATATTTCTGCAAGCACACAAATTGATTCAGACCACGCGATTGTGTTTTCATGGAACAGGTAAAACTGACCAATAAGTTTATGTAAAATATAGAATCTGAAGAACTAGAGTGTCAGGATCAGATCTATGTATAGGTTATCGACACGAAAACAAACTAAGGTACATGGTCAGAACCCGATACCAGAAATACAAAGCATCTTGTTAGCCGTGCAAGTTAAATGACTGACATGATATTGTTTTAGAACTTACATGCTTGTGATTCTTGGGCGTTCAGAAATAGCGTAGCTGCAGGTCAACCCATCCCACGCAAATTTCTTTGGAGAGCACGGGTCACCCATCCAATTCTTCTTCAGCTGATACTTAGCTTTGATTGCATTGATAGCAGAAACTTTTTCCCCACGGTAGCACACAAGATAAAGAAGCGCAGTTATTAGATCATGCAGATCTCTCTATATTGAGTAAAGTATCAGCGGCCTATATATCAACAGGACTAGTCACGCTGGTAGTTAGTATCCAATATTTCCTCACATTTGGTGCTCCCAGCCTCCCCCACCAAAAATTCAGAAAAATACTGTCTACGACATTGTAAATTAAAATCACGATTGAAGTACTCCGAGCCATAGATATCACATTCTTTAGTTTCTAGAGTTGTTTAATCAAAATTAATCTGACAAAGATTCATACTGTATCAATATTATCCAATCTTGAAAAGAAGACCTATGTTTTTGTGGTTAAAACTTAAGAGCGTAAAAGTTGAAAGCACCTCCCAAAAATGTGTTAACTCTTCATATGAACCAACCACTCACAAACTGAAATAAGATTTCATATGTTAAATATATATATATATATATACCATCCTCAATGACCGTGCCAACGCTGGCAGTGGAGATGACGGAGAAGTACTCAAGGGCGTTAAGTATAGGTGGCAGTGTCGAGTTTGCCGCGGCTTTCATGGTGATATTGTACCGGCTGGAGCACTCATGGGGTTCAGTGTTATACATGACGTCGGGGACGAGGTACTTGAGCTTGCTTTGGAGTTTGCTGTCCCCGCCATCGACGGTGACATTGAACTTTCGTTTGAGATTGCCAGAGAGGATCTGTAGCTCCGTGATATACAGGATTGCAATGCATCTATAATGGGCATTACTTTTCTAATTAGTTTATATACAAGATCTATTATAAGATATATGTTTATATGGTATGTATTTGGAATTATAGATATATTGTTATTGTTTCAAAGAATTTCATCAAACTTTATAAATTTGGCTTTGAATAAAAGTAACAAACGGAACTATATTTGAAAACGGAGTGCTACATATTGTATTCCAAATGTTTGCGGAACGAAACGGGTGGTGAGTAGTTGCGTACCCGAGAATAGGGTTCGCATTGTCCAGTTGGGTGGCAAATGACACCTCGATGGTTTTGGAGCCGGTGAGTGCCGTGATGGCAGTCTGCAGGACGGTGGATGGCGTGTGGTAGCGGAGGTTCCAGACATTACCCTGGATCTTCTCCTTCGTGGAGATGTTCGACCACACCTTGGAGTCGCTCCACGGTAACCAAGCCCGGTCGTATGGGTCGTACGGGTACCTGTCCACATCACGTTAAGGCCAAAACATCTGCATCTTCAGATCAACCCAAATAATATGTTTACGTAACACAGTGCTAGCTGTTAAGCCACCTGATTGGGTAGTTGCCCGTGCCGCCCATGTCACGTCTGTCGACCAGGACCAGCCCCTGCGTCGCGTTCGCTTGCGGATACAGCGTGTTCTCGAGAGGCAGACCTGAACCGAGTCATCCGCGATCACAGAAATTACTTCAGCCAGCACCGTCCGCTCGGCCTGAGAGATGTTCACCGTCTGCCACAGGTTGACTCCGAGGTAGAGGTCGAAGACAGGGAGCTTTTCCAGCCCGTCGTAGTTGCCGTACCTGAACATCGCCCGGACCAGGTACTTGGAGCCGGGCACGAGGGATGGCAGCGTGTAGCAGCTGCGCGCCGTGTCGGGGAAGCTGCGCACGTTGTGGTAGCCCCTGAAGAGCTGGGACTCCGGCTTCATGTACTCGGCCGAGATGTTGCGGTTCGAGCCGACGTCAATGAAACCGGTGTCGGACGTTGAAGGTATCATGGTCATGGGGTCTATGTAGCCTCCTTCGTTGGGCAAGCCGCAGTCTATGGTGATGAAACCTGTATGGAAGAGATGTGAAAGAAGCCGGGTAAGCCTGCATTGTTCAGTAGATGCAGATGTAGAATTTTATGCTCTAGACAGTTCAACCAAAAAACCAGTGAAATAAAAGAGAATAGCTAACTATGTCTAGCTGACTGAGTACTACTCCACTTCACTTTCCATTACATTTCTAGCAGAAACAAAATGTCCATAATGTTAAGAATAATTATAATCTCACCTGTGGTACTAGCGGCACGCTGGCCGCAAACTTGCAGTGCGCCGGCGGCGAGTCCGAGCAGGATCGTCAACCACAACTGGGGCGCCAATGATCGCCTCCCCATTCTACTCCGCGCGCACATGCCACCAACCAAGCAACAACTAGCTAGGACAAGATATATGTTCCACGTACGAAGTTCTATCCCATATATAGCCAGCCTTAACGTTCACAAAATTGGCAGCAATAGTATGTAGACATCACATGGATACTGAGCCTGGAAAAGACTATTAATTTCGCGATGGACGACTGAGAGTGAAGTTGACTTGCCTGTGAGTAAGTTTGTCAACTGTCTTGCATTGCTGGTTGGCGCTTGCACGATGCCAAGAGTTAGTCGATGGCTCAGCTTGCAGTTGACTTGACGAAGAGTTGATTTTGTCAAACTGTCTCACTGGTTTCATGATACATGCACTTACGTGTACTGGCGTAAGTTTGTTCTTACATGTGCGGAGTTCAAGATATGTATGTACGTGGTAGACTTTTTAGATATATTAAAGTGAGTGGATTATATACGGTAAAACCATGTCTAGATACACGCGTTTACAAAAGAAAGCTGAAATGTCCTCCATTAGTGAATGGAGGAAGGTAGCTTTTTCGGTGTAGAAAGAGAGGTATCGATCGAGAAGGAGAAGCAGCATCGATGAAGAATGGGAAGAAGATCCCTAGTCTGTCGATCTGGTTGGTCCGCACAAGGACAAGAGAGCACCAGAAGGCAACGGTCTGCCTCGTGAACATCGGCACCGGTGGTTATCAAACTAGAGAAGAAACGAAAAGAGAAATAATGTTGATATATATTAGATAGATAATATACGTCGGAGCAAACACACAGACCGGAACGATTTCATGATCATGCATCAAGTATTATTTATTTTGATTTCAAGAAATGTACCGACTTACATTTAGCAACTAAAATAGTTGGTTTGAAGGAAAGGGCCATAAAACAATTAACTAATGAATACTTAGTTCCGTAACATTACTAAACTGATTATAAAGAGAATTCTCATGAAAACTCTTAAAATTAAGTTGGCATTGGTTCATGAATAAGAATTCCTATCGGGTAGCAGGGCCTATATCCATTGTCGGCACCCTCCCAAAATTATGCTCCACCTCAAGTGTAGTGTTGCTCCCTCTCCCGCTCATGCTTATGGAACGGTTAGTAGTGTAAGCATCATATCTCAAGTCTAGGGCGTCGCTATTGGTGCTAGTGTAGAATCCGTCATTTCTGACGCCATCATCGCGGTCCTCCTCTAGATTGAGGCACTCCTGTAGCTGCGCTACAACATCGGTCATGGTGGGACGATGTGACGAGGCCTTTGCGGTACACTTGAGTGCGATGTCAGCGACCTTCCACATACTATTGATGTCGTGGTCACCATGCATGCGCACATCCACCACACCCTCAATGTTGCCTCGTGCTAGCCGTTGTTGCACCCAATCAATGATACTCATGGTATTTGTGCTATTTAGGGTGGGTGGCTTTCCCGAGACAAGCACTAGCAGCACGATGCCGAAGCTGTACACGTCACTCTTGGTGGTCGGCCTCCCTAGCGTTTGATACCTGAACAAACATTTTGGGTTCACTCAATATTCATAGCATGGTAAACTATAGAAAAGCTTTAGGGGAGTAAGTAGAAGGATAGACATACTCAGGATCCATGTATCCAAGTGTGCCAACAACTGCGTTTGTGGACACATGGGTTTCATTATCACGATTGAAAGCCTTGGACAATCCGAAATCTGCAATCTTAGCCTCCAGCCTCGAGTTCAAAAGGATGTTGGTGGCCTTTACATCCCTGTGAATCAAAGGTGGGTTGCACCCCTTGTGTAGGTACTCTAGTCCTGCACCCGCGATACTTAAGATTATGAGAAAAGCATTTAGCCGATACATCTCCCTGCTCTACATCAAGTGCTTACCTTGAGCAGACTCAACAGCTATTCGAAGTCTTTGCTTCCAGCGCAAGCATACTCCATTGGGTTCTCTTCCTGCAGATAAACCAACATCGTGAATTTCAGACTAATGCATTGTTCAAATTATCAATAGATGCATTACAGTTTCATGTTGTCAGTTTGAAGTCCTCGAATTACATGGCACCAATCAGCTTAAAGTCATCGAATTTATGTTTTAAACAACTTATGTGCATTTCAACAACAAAAAAAGTACCTGCAATGTGATCTTGTAGGGTTCCCTCCGACATGAACTCGTAAACAAGTGCCATGTGCTCCCCATCTTTGCAGTAACCGATCATGGAGACAAGATTCTTATGATGAATTCGGGTTAAGATATGAACCTGAACAAGTGATTAAGAATTGACTCTATAAATATCATTTATAAATAAAAAATTTGTGAAAATTTTATTTATTTCCAAAATTCTGGTGAAATTTAATTGCACATCAAGAAACTCTACCTCCGCTAGAAATTCCTTGTCACCTTGATTGGAACACTGTGATCGTATCTTCACCGCCACTTCAGTGCCGTCGTCCAGGAAGCCATCGTAGACATAGCCGAACCCTCCCTTGCCCAACACCCGTTGGAGGTTGTTGGTTATCTTCCTGATCTCGATGTACGTGAACCGACGAGTCTCAAGTTCAAGTGAACTATGGTCATCATTTGTTGTTTCATTCCGCGGGTTTATGGAGTTGTTCATTGATCCTTTTGTATAGGACGAGTGGAATAATGACTAACATTAGTAGTTTCTTTGGATGTCGAAACATGTATCTGATAATCGATGAGCTCATGACAAAGAGATTCACCTGGATTTTTTCGTCTCAGGAAGCATAAGAGTGTTATTGTCAGTGATACCAACAGCACAATGACAACTATAGGGACAACAACGTAGATGGCCAGCTTGCTCTTCGTTTTAGCAGGATGACATGAACTACTATTGGTGCAAAGGTTTGAGTTGTTGCCGTATCTACAAAAAAATGGTTACACAAGCTCCTTAGTGAACTTTATTTAGTATCATAGATCTTTTTATAAGAACTAGAGGGTACCTTGGTTTTCATTTTCTAAATAATATATTAACTATAGTAATCAGTTTGTAAATTAGAAACGACCTTAGATTTAGGGAACCATCTTGAATTCTTTTGAGAAAACCCGAGGGAATTGGTCCGCTGAGGTGATTGCCTGACAAATCTCTAAAGGAAGGAAATACCATTTGCGTGAGTCAGAGTAATGCAAGGAGAAAACGCAATTAGATAGCAGCTACCTGACTTACAAAAATATCAACAAAGGTAACTGCGATAGGGCATCTGGAATTGTGCCCGTCAAGTTGTTGTTTGACAGGTCCCTACAAAGAGTGCAAGATATGGACTAGTATTAGTACTCTTTATATGTACCACATTTTGTCGCTCTAAACTACGAACAAAGGTCAAATTAGATCCAGGCCACGGAACATACAAGTACTGGAGAGCCTTGAGATTCGCAAAAGAAGGCGATATATCACCGCTCAAGCCACTATTGGACATGTTTCTACACAGAGCAAATATCCAGCTGATCACGTAATTGCATATGCATATAATTCACATGATAATTCCTACTCAACAATTAGTATAGGTGATAAATCAGTATAGTAATGTATATATCTGAAAAACTCACAGGCTTGTAATCCTTGGTGGGCTGGCAATGGTGTAGCTGCACGTCAACCTTTCCCATGCCATAGTCTTTGGGGCGCAGGGGTCACCCATCCAGTTCTTCTTCACGTGATGCTTCGCCTTGATCACCGTGACGGCCGATACTGGAGTGAACCGCACCCAGTTTTTCAGTAGGGCGGACGATCTGCTTTTAGTGGCCTAAAGAAAATGTGCTTACCGTCCCGGGAGTCCGTGGCAAGGTTGCTGGTGGACATGGCAAAGAACAACTCAAGGGCGTTGATGACGGGCGGCAGCGTAGAGTTGGCGGTGGCGACTATGGAGATGTTGTAGTGGCTGTCCCGGTAGGGGCTTTCATTAGATAGGACCCCGACCCCAAGGTAGAATAGCCTAACATCATCGGACAACTTGACGCTATTGATGCTGAGGTAGAACTCGCGGAGGGCGTTCCTAGGGAGGATCTGCAGCTCGGAGAAATGCATGATGATGAAGTGTCCCGGCGACGGATCGTGAGCCGGTGGCACGGGGTCCCAGTAGATCTCCAGGTTCGTGGAGCGGTTCAAAGGCGTGACCGCCGTCTGCATCACCACCTTTGGCACCTCGAAGTCGTCGTAGTCGCTCTGCACCGTCTTTGTCGTCGATATCTCATTCCACTCTTTCGGGTCCGCCCAAGCGGTCCATATTCTGTCATGTGGATCTTCAGGGTACCTGATTCGCCAACCCAGTTTGTGTTGTGTGTTTCACTTAGTGACATTTAGGATGGAAACAAATTAAACAGAGGAAATGAAACAACTGGAGTTCCTTTTCGCTCACCTGACGATGCCGGTTGCGGGGCCGACGTTGAGCCTGTAGTCGAGGACGAGGCCCTGCGTCACGTTGGCCTGCGGGTAGGCCTTCATCTTGAGCGGCCTCAACTCCAGCGCCGACACGAACGGCGTCCCTCCGCCGGTGTTCACCAGGCAGACCTGCACGAAGTCATCCGGCACCACCACCACAGCCTCCGCGGTGACCTCGACGCTGGCGTCGGAGACGTTGACGGTCTTCCAGTAGTTGACGCCGATGTGGAGGTCGAAGATGGGCGGCCTGCCGAGGCCGTCGTAGTCGCCATACAAGAACGCAGCGCGGAGGAGATACTTGCGCCCGGACACGAGGGAGCGGAGTGTGTAGCAGTTGCGCGTGCCGTCCGGGAAGCTGCGCACGTCGTGGTAGCGCCGCGAGAGCTGGGGCGTGATGTGGTTGGCCGAGATGTTTTGGCTGGTGCCGGCGCTGGCGACGTCGGTGAAGCCGGCGTCCGGGACGTAGGAGAGCTTGGTGGTGGAGTCCTCGTAGCTCGCCTTCCCCGGTAGCCCACAGTCTATACTGATAAAACCTGGAGTATTATGCGTGTGTTCGCGCACGGAAACTATTAGTCGCGCGCGCCGGACATTGTGATCTTCACTGAGCTGATTTTGTGCATACCTTTGCTGTCAGTCTGGGCGCGAGCGCCGCCGGTGACAGCGGCGGCCAGGCAGAGAAGCAGCAGCCATGGACTTGCCGCCGCTGATTGCTCCATTGCACATGCCTGAGAAGTCAGTGGATCATAACATGCGAGTACATTTGACTTTAAGCGTTCAATGCCTCAGTGTAGTGATGCTATTTTTCAATCAACAGCGCGGTGATTAGATTAACCACGTCGGCTGCACATCGGCATCTCTACGTCTCCAGTACAGAAAATGCACGGCTCCGTACCTCTGACTCCAACCGTTCGGGTCACATGGGCTAGGGTGGATTTGCTTTCCGGCTGGTTAGAGCATCTCCAGCCGTTCAAGCCTCCGGGCGAAAATCCGGATATCAGAAACGCCGGACTGGATGTAAAAATGGCGTGGGGAGCAATATTTTCTCAGTCGCACCCCCGGCATTCGACCATCAGCGGCGATAGATTCAAAATATTGTCTTTCTGTTACACACAAAAATCGCCAAAGTCCGGCGATCGGATCAGCCACATTTCGGCGATCGAAACTAGATGATTACAGGCTCATCGGCGGTCCCGTCCAGAGCAACGGCGTCTGGTGCGGCATCGGGCGGCGAAGCATCGGCGTCTGGCGCGGCATCGGCCGGCGAAGCATCGGCGTCTGCAGTTGTCAAAGCGGCGGGAGTAGACGTCGAAGCGGAGGACGAAGGAGCCGACGGAGGCCGGAGGACTTCTTGGTGATGGGCGTCGTACCAAGCCCTCGGCTCCTCGTCCATGTTGGCGTCGTTGCCGCCGATCAGGAAAGCCAGGTCGGTGTTCCTCTTCTTCGCCGCGGAAGTTTCCTTGAGCAAGGCAACCTGCTGGACGCCCTTGTTGGCGAGCATCGTCTTCCACCGCACGTCGTGCTTGTAGTCCCTTCCGGCGGCGTGCGTCCTCGCGTCGGCCTAGCACTTGTCGAAGTACGCCTGCAACTTGTCGACTGGATGGCCGGCCTTCTTCTGCTCTTTCAGCTTCTTCTGGCCGAGCTCGGGGTGGCCCGCCGATGCGGCAGGTGCTGGATCGTCGGGGTTGTACTGCTCGCCCTTGTTGTTGGCGAGATTCTTGCGCACCGCCTTCCACTTGTCGCACTCCGCGATGCGGGCGAACACGTTGAGGTACTTGAACATCTGGCCGTCGTTGTCGTCAGCGTACATGGTGAACGCCTGGCGCACCTGCAAAAGTCCAGCGATTCAAGATTAAACCTCGGCGATGTAGGGTCGACGGAGGAGCCACGGCGAGTGAGTATACCTTTGCTTCAAAGTCCTCGCCGGATATTTCATGTCTGTCGATCTCCTCCTGTATGCCGTGCCACTTGCTGCACGCCGCCTGGATGATCCCCCAATGGGTGCCCATTGCCTTGTCGGTACGTTCCATCACCGTCTTGTTGAAGTATGGATCGACGAGTTTGCGCTCGTCGAACGCCACCTTGACACGCTGCCAGTACGTGTCGTAGTTCTCATTGGCGCCGATGATGCCGTTCATGGACACCGTCTTCCAAGCTTCGGCGAGGCACTCCTCTTCTTTCCCCGTCCATTTGATCCGTGGCTCGGCTGGTGGCGAGTTCTTCTTCCTTCTCTTCTTCCTCCCCTTGGACAGTGCCTTCGCGGCTTCAGGCGCTTCCTCTTCGTCGACGTCCTGGTCGACGTACGTCTGCTCATCTTCTTCATCGACGTATTGGGTACCGTCGTACTCATCGTGGTGATCATCCTGGTCGAGGTTCAAGTTGAAGCCGCCCCGCGACGCGACGACCTCCGTCGCCCTTGACTTCTCTTGTGTGAAACTCGGGCTCGACTTGGCGGCCATGGAGCCCGACGTGATCATCTCGTGCATCACAAGCTCATTCGGCGGCGGCATCCCGGGGTTGGAGAAGGAGAGCGGCCCACGTCTCAGGGCAGGCGAGATGCCCTCGTACATCGCACCGTTGTACGCCGGTGGTGATGGCGTGAACCCGGCCACGCCGGAAGCGTAGGTGTCATGGAACATGGCCGTGGCCGGCGACGCCGGCGAGAAGGAAGGAGAGGTGATCATACCTTGGGTCGGCCATGGCCCGGAGAATTGGGCGATGCGCGGCTGGCCAAAGATATGGACATCAGCCTCGCCTGTTCCTCAGACGCTGCCGCCACCCTCTTCACGTTGCACTTCTTCTCCCTCTCCGACCGGCCGCGAGTTTCGTTCCGCCGCCGCTCCACATCCGCCGTCCACTCCGCGTTTGAGATGCCCCTCGGCCTCTGTTTTGGCGCCCGCGGCTTTCTCGCCTTCGGCGCGCAATCAGCGGCGAGCTTCTTCGACGGCATGGTGGTGGAAGGGAAGAGGAGGAGCTGCAACTGTGGGGGAGAATGGCAGTAGGTCTTCCGAAATTCGGCGGGGAAAATGGTTCTATGCGGCGCATTTTGGAGGGAAAACGAAATTAATGGAGGGAACAACCAATTCTATCGCCGACAACGCGGGCCCGCTCGATGTTTCACGCGCTTTTGTTTCATTCGGAGTCCCCGGCCGGGCCTCGGGAACCCGGGAATGGCATGGGCTCTCCGGACGGATGAAAGGCCTAATCCGAGCGAAAACGAGGAGCCGGGGGCACGGCTGGGCCGTTTTCGTCCATCCGGATGAAAAAAAGGCGTCCTGGGGGCCTCGTCGGGGAGACGGCTGGAGATGCTCTTAACCTGGTCCCCCTCCCTCCTCCCCTCCTCCCAAGCCAGCCCTCCCACTCCCTTCTCCCGGGTCGTCTGCGCGATGGCGGCTCCAGAGGGCAACATCCCAGCACAAGACCTCCCTCTCGTGGCTCCCCTGGTGCCGGTGGTGGCCACAGCACCGGTTCGCCTAAGATGGAGGGCTAGGATGCGCATAGTGTCAACACCCGGATTTTTATGTCCAGATGCCTATTATGCCATACATCGCAATCCCAGGAATATTGTTGTTGCGAGACATAATAGTTGAATATCATAGAGTCATCATTTATTACAACACATAATCGTCTTACAAAGGTAGATCACATGATCCAATATTACAATAGTAGTTGATCTATTGATCAACGAACATCACAAATAGCGGAAGCGAAGTAGTAGTGGCTATCTAATCCACAGGCCAACGCTTGACGTCAGGAGCAGTCCTAGTTGTCGTAGACGTCCTGCTGTCCATCTTCCTCGTACTGTTGTTCTCCTTCAAAGTCTGGCCATTTGAATAGCCAGGGACAAAGCCATGAGTACTTTTAAAGTACTCGCAAACTAATACTAAGGTAAGTACTTATCAATTTTAGTAAGGGGTGCTAAGCTCTAAGTTTATTTGCATAAAGCCAATTTTAGTTCACAAACATTTAGTAAAAACCTCCTTATTTGCTAACTAACTCAAGTGGGAACATTAGTGTCATTCCCACAACTCGGTTGTGATTTAATTCAAATTCATCATTCACCTTTCAAAATTCAAAACACAAGTCATATGTCACATTTTTGAAAATGGTCTGATGACGGAACAGTATGGCCTTTCCAACCGTCCTTAACCGTGGACGCGGCTATTCGAATAGGTTTACACTCTGCAGAGGTTGTACACTTGTGCCACAACTTTTGATTACATCCGTCAGGGGTAACCCTGAATAATCGTAACTCAGCACGCGGATCATCAACCATAACCTTTCACTTACATATCCTAGTATAGGCACCTCTCCCCATGAGCTTGGCCTCCCAGTGAAGACAGACGGTCAGTCTGGGAACTGCACAGGGCTTGGGCCGGATATTCACCTCATCTTTAACGTCGTTTCTTTTGTGTTGTGGAGGCAGCTTTTGGCATAACCCCGATGACGCTTGTTTAGAGGGAACCCATACTAAGACACATAAACTTCCAGCTAAGCCCTACCCATAATCAGGTATTGTGGGGGTACTTGTAAATTGGAATGGTATCGCATCCGAACCCAACCATCAGCTTTTCATCAAAATTCACCAAATCATTCATGTCACATTCACCTTCAAAATCTTTCAAAGTCATTTCATTTCACGTGTTCCCATCTAGAGTAGTCAATTTTATTTATTTAGCAATAGCAACTAGTCATGAGGGGTGCTATCTAGCTTTGTTTGCTTTAGGCTAAATTTGATGCTCTTGTTCTATTCTAGCCCAAGTGAATCATAAATCAAAAATAAGCTTTGAAATACAATAAGCAAAATAATTGCAAGGTAAAAAACATGGGATAGGTTTATTAGACATCAAAATAACTGGTGATGGTGCCTTGCTCTTGTAGAGCTTTGCACTTGGGACTTTGCAAGAGTGTTAGCTTGCCTTGGTTGGTGAGGTGATCAAAGTTTTCTGGCTCTTCCTCCTGGTAGAAGACCTCTTCCTCTTGATAGTCTCCAGTACTAGCGTCTATAAACGAATACGAGGATACAATCACCAAACAACACTTAAGCAATCTTAATTAGCCTTATTGGCTCACACAATTGATCTAGCATCACTACTTAACATTTATTCCCAAATTATGCTAGGGTTTCTTTATTTAATATTAGGAAAATAATTTCCTCTCATTGAAAATTGGAATTAGGGTTTCTCTTTGGTTTGGGAGAAATAATTTCCTCTCATTGAATTCTTCTTAAGAGTTAATCTTCTCAATTAACCAGGGATGATCACATGTTGACCAAGGTCAACACTTCACACTTATTATTTGGGAAAAGTGATTTAAATGAGATTCACCATCTCATGTGATTTAAATAACCATTGCAAATTTAAATACTACATTGATTTAAATTCTACAAGTGAGCAAGTATGAGCTTAAGCAATTAAAGGTCAACACATTACTTCATATCACTTGAGAAAATGATTTAAATGAGGTGCTACACCTCATAGATTTAAATTCCTAAAATTTGAAATAGTTTAAATGGACTAGTATTGACTACATAGCCAATATTTTGCTTCTAGCCCATGGTCATGTACAGAACCTATATCATATTTTTACATAGTAAATTAGAGTTTGTTAAATGTGAATTACTGCAATTGGATTCACTTCAAAATTCAAATTGGTTGATTTTTAATATTTATTTGAATACTGAAAATTCTCTGTTTTGTTATTTTTTCTATACAAGTTCTACACAAGATATGAGGTTGAGACCAGTGGGGTTGGCTAGATAAATTCATAAGATTTCTGGAACAATTTGAATCATTCAATTTGGGTTTGTATATTTTGAACTATTCAATTTATAGCACAGACCAGAATTGAATAATTGCTGAAACGATTTAATTTGAATTAAGCTGGATGGGCTAGGCGGGAAACTAACTGGGCCGAAATGGTTTAAACTGCGAAACTGGCCCAGTAACGACTCAGGCCTGCTGACATAGGGTCCCACACGTCAGTGGATTATTTTCTTACCGAAACGGTACGCGATGACGACCGTCGGATCAGACGACGATCGCACGGCTGAGGGAGTGCTTCTTCTCCGGCGAGAGGAGGGCGTGCTGGCGACGGAGGTAGGGGGTCGGGGAGCGTTCCGGGCCGCCGGCGATCGAGGGAGAGGGTCGAGGCGACGTTGTCGATGGTGTAGAGGCCCCTGGTACAGCGGCGAGGCTCGGGGCGGCTCCAGTCGATGCAGATGATCTGCGGGCTCCGGCGGGAACGAGCTTGCGATTGAAGCTTCTCCGGTGAGGTAGTGTGAAATTGGTGGGTGGAGAAGGGGCAAGGATGAGAGGGGAGCAGATGTTGTGAAGAATAGAGGCTCAGGGCTTCTCTATTTATAGGCGGGTGAGAGGGCCGTGGATGCGGCGAAGGGGTCGACGACGACAATGGCGGTACGGGCTGCGAAAGGGCAAGGCGAGGTGCGCATCGTGTAGGCGACGTCTAGGCGAGGCTCTGGGTGTAGCTGGCGCATCCAGGGGACGATGGGAGCGCTCGGGTTGCTTCTGCGACGAGGACGGTACTGGACGGCAGAGCGTCGATCATGGCGACGGTGATGGGGCGTGCGCGAGCTAGGGAGGATGTCTAGGAGGTAGCCGTAGGCGTGGTGATCATGTGTGCCAAGTGGGAGAGGGAGAGGAGGACGAGAGCGTCCAGGCGAGGGGCGTACTGGCGCGTCCAGGGCGTTGTCTGGGCGCGCTCACCGCGTGCACTGACATGCCGTGGCATGTCTGGGAGTGCGTCGGGTGACCAATGCCGTGCAAGCCTTGAGCTAGGAAGAGTACTGGCATGCGTAGAGGAGTGCAGGCATGCTTGATGACATGGTGCTGCTGACAAGAGAGGAACGGTGAGGTAGGGTGGCATGGTGGTGTCCTTGTACTCGGCATGGATGCAAAGGTGATCATGTCTCCACTTTAAACAGAGCAAATGGGCTGGGATGATGCAGAAGAGGTACATGAAGGTTGATGATCACAAAGTTAAAGTGGTGGAGGCTAAAAACCAGTGTGTAAAGAGGTGTATTACAAAACCAGAATCATGCCTGCAAGGTGCTCGACACAATGGCCGCATGAAACTTCTTTTCAAAATTTGAAATTATTTTTGGTGCAACTCATTTATATATTTAATGTGATAGAATGGTGGTGGTGGTGTTCATTTTGGAGTTGTTTTGCAAAGTTTCAAATTTGGTATGATCTTCTCATAATTTCAAAGTCTCCACTTTTCACATCTCTACTGGTCAACCTGGTCAAAGTTAGGTATGGTGGTCAACATGAAAGTTGTTCACTTTGACAAGGTCTTGGATGACATGGCAATGGTTGACCAAGTTTGGTTTGAAGAGAAGTCAAAACCAGGGGGTAAAGTAGTGAACATTTTATAAAATCCAAAATTGACCATTATCACATGTATGTTGGTTTTGAGATTTTCTTGGATTTGATTCTGGTTTCTTTGATGCATTTGTGTTTGTTTATCATATATAAGTATTCTCCAAGCAATAGATCAAGCAATGGTGGCCTTTGGTGATGATTTGCCAAATTGGCCTTAGGTGTATGTGAGTGAAATTGGGATTTTCTCACTATTTGATTTCTCTCCAATTGATTTGACTTTCCTTGACTCTAATGTGATTCTTATTAGTTTAGAAACATTTTCAAACCATTGAAACCATTCCCAAAGGTCTTGTTCAAAGATTTGCAAAATTGGCCAAAACACATAAGAGGTGGTATGTCAAATTTCATTATTCTTGTAAATTGTTCCCCTTGCTTTACTTGGGCATGGGTTAGGGTCAATTTAGTGTTATAATAGGTTTAGAGATGGTTTCCCATCATTTGGTCAAGGTTTAAAGTCATAGGGCAATAATTGGGTATTATGGCTATGTGTCACATATGTCTTGATGCATATGTTGTATTTGATTTTCAATTTGACTTGGCTTAACCCAAATGAGGTTGTTGAGTGTTGAAATGGTATATAGGAGTGATCCAACCATTCACAACATGTCTTAGGGTCAAGATTCTTAAATTCACAAATTTGCTATTTTACTCTCATATGCCTCTATGGCATTTTTAGTTTCTTTTTATTTTCTTTGGAAACAACTTGGATTTGGTTTGATAAGTACTAGGTAAGGTGTGTGAAGGTTTTCCAAACCTCTAATCAAAGTAGAAAGGCCTAGGGTAAAGATGTACAAAAGTAGCCATAGGCACATATGCCCTTTTTCTTATTTAATTTCCTTTTATTTTATTTTATCTTGGGTGGTGAAAGGAGGGGTGAGGTTTAGGGTTTAAGATCATTTCAAATACTAATAACAAGCAATCATGGCAATAAAACAATAATTAAGCAAGATCACTATGTATCAAACCTAGTTTAAGAAAAGTTTTTGTTGATTCCAAAATTTGGAAAAATTATGGAAATTCATTTCCTTTGTTTTGTAATTTTTGGGATGTTACACATAGGGTGGATGCTCTCCGCGTGGAGGTGAAGCCTTAGTGTGTGTGCGGTGGTGGCGCTCTCGGCGGCCGATACAGGTGATGGCCTAGAGATAGGATGCGGTGGCATGGACCATGGATTGCCGGATGGGCCCGATCTAGGCAGTGCACTAGCTAGCTCGATCTGGGATGTGCGTGCCCCGATATGGGTCACGCGGGCCGCGGCTGTTGCACATACATCGTCAGCTCTTGGGGTGATGATTGGTTGTGCTGCGACGGTTGGCACCGTGTTGCTCATATGCCGCTGGTGCGCCTACTGTTTCCTTCAGCGGTCGAGGTTCTGAAATTCCTTCGTCGACGTTGGGCAGCGGATGGCGACGTGGGGGCATGATCGTCCACATCATAGAATAAAAGTGGCGGTGCTTGGGTTCCTCTCGCGAAAAGGCAAAGATCTATTGGATGCTTTTCCTCCTTGATCTGGCCGGAGTGTCAAGTTTGGGAAGGCTCCGCCAGCGAACTCCCTTGGGCGACTCATGCGTTGAGATTGCTGGATTGAATGGGATTCGGTCGTGCGTTTCTATGTTTTTTCCGCCCGTTTGGTTTCAGAGGGAGCGACATGAAGCTCTTTTATCTGTTGCCGTTATTGCGCACATCTTTTTGATTCCATGGTGAAGTCAAAGGTGGAAATAGCATGGAAACCAAGTTTTGAGGACTCGTGGTAGTGGTTGCGTCGATGATGACCTTCCTTGGTGTTTGGGGCTTCATAGCAGCGGATAAAGGGCGGCCATTGGTTTCCTTAGTTCTCCTAGTCGGGGGCGAGGTCGCAGGTGTGGGGATCTGAGGCGTCGCCCACACGCTTATGTATGCTTGTTGCTCCGGTGGTGGTGGCGTGGGGATTGATGGGACTATAGCCGATAGCAAATCTCGCCTCAGTTTATACCACTCATTCCTCAAATTTAGACTATAATCCCACCTCAAATACTTCCTTGCCAAACATAATTTATGTAGAGAGAAATTTTAGAGGATTGTGATTTTTTTAATAATGGGAATATATTAATATTGCGAAGATATCAAGTACATCTAACCACGGCACCAATAGGTTGTCCAAATACATCAGGGATGCACACAACCCAGAAAAATAAAAAAGAGAGAAAAGAAAACAAATACCCTGCCGCGGTGTTGAACCACTCGCAATAGTAACACTCTAACCACCACCAAATACAGCACCCTTACTGCAAAGGAGATTTTTAAAAGCAAAGTCTTCAAGAAGGAAACAATGCACATACATTATCACTACTAGAAAACAACTAGTGCTAATATAGCTAGCAGTGGCACACATTGCTTGTGTTGTGGTGCACCACTAACATGCGCGCCATTAATAGTAGATTACCAAAGACGCAACTGGTGAGGTAGTGCGCCACTACTATGTCTGGCCATGGTTTTACCAGAGTCCCACACTTACCAATGATGCACCATGTATACGTGCGCCACTGCTTGGTGCGTCATTGGTAAGTGCGCGGCTGGGGTATAGATGGGTTTAGGGTTAGTTGTGGCGCACCACATATAGGTGCGCCACTGCTACCTCAAATAGCAGTGGCGCACCTATATGTGGTGTACAACTGGTAGCTCCTGCACAAAATTCCCACCACACCCCTTCCCTCGTGGACCATCTTTTGAGTTTAGAAAAAATAGAAGAAAATTATAGAAATTTTAAAAAATAAAAATACTTCGAGATTTCCAGGTATTATGTCATCTAGTTTTAATAAAAATTAACAAACATGAATTTCGATTATTTTTGCAAAAATGGTGCAATGTTTTGGTAAAACGGCTTTTCTTGTTGAATACGATCTCCAATGAAAACGTTTTTATATGAAAATGTATTACGGAAAATGTTTCATTCAATTTCAATGGCCTTTCACTACAAGAAAATTTCTTATCTACAACGTCAAATTTTCGTGAGGTAATGGCCCTTTTTCGTCGTCTATGAGCCTAACCCAACGATATAGGTTCTGTGGTGCATAATGCGTCAGGTAAGGGATCACCACGGATGTTTCAGTGCGTCGTGTTTGGGCTCCCTTTGGCCACGAAAATTCGGACCGTGTTGCAAAAGAGTTTTCGGGAGGCCGTTGACTGCTGACGTCATGCAAAATGACACGTGGAAGACGTTGTTAACTATCCGGTAACGCCGTTAACTGGTTGAAACATCGCGGTAGATGGTAGGCCCACACAAGGCATCTCACGCCTTAAGCAGGCCGGCCCATTTAGTTTGCGGGATGGGCCAGCTGACTTAGTTTGACCAGTCAACTATACAACTGGGCTGGTCAATTAGATAAGTGGGTCGGGCCTAATTTCTTAGGTTGACTAGTTAAAACCTAAATGGGCCAGCCTAATTGTGTTCTTGTCATTCGTGAACCAAATTATGTCGGTTACCACCTTGGGGTCCGTGACAAGTTCCCCGGTTAGTTTCTTCTTATGGTAGCGGGACCTGATGAATCTTCTTTCAAGTGGGTCCTTGTACTTGAGCTAGGGGTTCTCAATGTCGGCATTTACATACGCCTCGTCCTCCTTCGCCCAATAGGGCTCATTTCCCTCGTACCCACGGCTCCCAATGTTGTGGTTGCCGATGTTAAGCTCCCGCATTTCCTTCCCCCACAACTTGCGATTCTTGGTCGCTTGTAGCTCTTCATTGGCCACAAAAGCATCAAAGTCCGCATGGGAGACATGCAGAAAGGCAGAGTGGACCTCTTCGAAACCTTTGCCGTCAGCAATCAGCTTCCGCACCATGTACTTATAGCTGCTGATGTGTTTGGTGAACTTCAGGAGGGCTTGTGAGTTCACAATGTTCTTGGTTTCATGAGTGGAGGCGTAGTCACCTAGGAACATGTATCGTGAGTGCAACCTCGCAATGAGCTGGGCTCGCAAATGCGCTTTGTTCTCAGCTCGGAGGTCCGGCTCGTTGAGATTGACGACCTCTCGGAGGATACATGCCAGTTGGTTGCCGTACCCCTTGGCAACATCCTGTGGCGCCACCGACAAACCACTGGCGGGGTCCACCTCTTTGATTGTGTCTCTGCCGGTGGCGACCGTGTTTTGGCGCCTTGCCTTCCGCGGCCTCTTGGAACCACTTGTCCCGGTGCCACTACTCCTGGCGGCGTCGCTAGGATCGTCGCCGCTTGTTTCGCCGCCACCCCCGGCGGCACCGGTTGCCTCGTCGCTGCTTGGCTCGTCGGTACTACCCCCGGCGGCGCCGCTTGCCTCGTCGCCGCTTGGCTTATCGGCACTACCCCCAGCGGCATCCTCCATCTCATGGTCCTCGTCGCCGCCAACCCCAGCGGCCTCGGCATCCTCCTCCGTCCTAAAGAAGTGCCTATTGTAGTGCTCCTCTAACTGTTCTTGAGACGCCATGGTGGCTTGCACTAATAGAAGATGAAAAGGAGTTAGAATTCACGGAAAAATTCGGCATGACCTTTGCTAAAAATTGGTCATGCGGAGTGCTAGAATTGCCGGAATGGAAATGATCATTTATTCATGAATCAACATTCCGGCACTCAATAGCAACTCAATCCCTACAACTATAACCAGCACTTATAACCAGAGACAAATATCATATATTTGCAACAACACATCATATATTTTCAACAACACATCATATATTTGCTAAAAAAAATCAACCTGTAACCACAACCATCAATCATACTGATTTCCTGATACATCTAGGAATTTTCTCCAACCTCCCATCTCAAATTACATAACTCAAATTATATAACAAGAGACAATAGTAACAGCAACAATTGTAGCAGCATCAACAATATATAGTAGCAGCAACAATAGTAGCAGCTGCTGCATTCCAGAGAATGAATTGAACCATTTTCATGAACCAGAGAATGAATTGAACCAGAGAATGAATTTAAAAGAAAAAAGTGCAGAAGAAGTCACAGGGCAGCTAGCAAAACCATTTTCATTTTTATTTAGTGAAGAACTAACATACTGCCTAGTGTCTAGTTTTTATTTTCATCATAAACCATAGCATAAAAAACCCCTACTACTAGCTACTGCTAAACTAAATGAACCAGAGAACCATGTACATCATTTTCATTTTGTTTTAAATGAACCATAGAATGAATTGAACCCTAAAGTGTTCATTTCATCATTTTTTAAATGAACCAGAGAGCATTATTGCTATATCAACCAGCACCTACTTCATTTGCAAGTAGCATTAGGCATTTTCATTTGCATTAGGCATTTTCATTTGCATTTGCATTAGGCATTTTTAGTAGCATTTGCATTAGGAATTTCCATATGCATTAGGAATTTTCATTAGGCATTTGCATTAGGCATTTTACATATCAACTAAATCAACTATAGCAACCAAGCTACCTGATAACCCACAAGTATAGGGGATCGCAACAGTCTTCGAGGGAAGTAAAACCCCAATTTATTGATTCGACACAAAGGGAGGTAAAGAATACTTATAAGCCTTAACAACTGAGTTGTCAATTCAGCTGCACCTGGAAAAGCACTAGTAACAGGGGTGATGTGTAAGCAGCAGTAATATGACAGCAGTAGTAACAGATAACACGGCAGCGAGTAGCAGTAATATGAGAGCAATGGCACCGTGAAAATAGTTGATACTACTTCCAATGTCATGTAGAACGAGTATATGATGATGAAAGATGGACCGGGGTTCCCAGCTATCTACACTAGTGGTAACTCTCCAATAACAAGTGTTGGGTGAACAAATTACAGTTGGGCAATTGATAGATTGAAATAGCATTAAGACAGAACATCAAGATTATTAATCATGTAGGCACGTTTCCCATATATAGTCATACGTGCTCGCAATGAGAAACTTGTACAACATCTTTTGTCCTACCAGCCGGTGGCAGCCGGGCCTCTAGGGAATCTACTGGAAATTAAGGTACTCCTTTTAATAGAGCACCGGAGCAAAGCATTAACACTCCGTGAAAACATGTGATCCTCATATCTAAGCCTTTCCCTCCAGCTTGTCCCAATTTCTGTCACTTTGGGGCCTTTGGTTCCGGACATAGACATGTGCAAACAACTTGTAGATACAATCTAAGCAATAAGTATAGAGCTTAAATCTAAGATCATGCCACTCGGGCCCTAGTGACAAGCATTAAACATAACAAGATTGCAGCAACAATAACTTCACAAACTTTATAGATAGACTAATCATAATGTAACAATCCATCGGATCCCAACAAACACAACACCGATTACATCAGATGAATCTCAATCATGTAAGGCAGCTCATGAGATCATTGTATTGAAGTACATGGGGGAGAGAATACCAACTAGCTACGGCTAGAACCCGTAGTCCATGGGGGAACTACTCACGGAGCATGATGGAGGCGGTGGCGTCGATGGAGATGGCTTCCGGGGGCACTTCCCCGTCCCGGCAGGGTGCCGGAACAGAGACTTCTGTCCCCCGAATTGGAGTTTCGCGATGGTGGCGGCGCCCCTGGAGTCTTTCTGGAGTTTCGTCAATCGGTATCGAGGTTTTAGGTCATCAGGGCTTAAATAGGCGAAGAGTCGGAGTCGGAGGGGCCACGGGGCCTCCCCCTCATAGGCTGGCGCGGCCAGGGTGGAGCCCGCGTGGCCCTGTTGTGTGGCGGCCCCTGGCACCCCTCTGGTCCCCCTCTGACTTTCTGGAAGGTTCCGGGAAAAATAAGGTCCTGGGTCTTCGTTTCGTCGAATTCCGAGAATATTGCCCGAACAGCCTTTCTGGAACCAAAAACAACAGAAAACAGCAGAACTGGCCCTTCGGCATCTCGTTAATAGGTTAGTTCCGGAAAATGCATAAAAACATTATAAAGTGCAAGCAAAACATGTAAGTATTGTCATAAAACAAGCATGGAACATCAGAAATTTTAGGTACGTTGGAGACGTATCAGCATCCCCAAGCTTAGTTCCTGCTCGCCCTCGAGTAGGTAAACGATAAAAAGAGAAATTTTTGTAGTGACATGCTACTTACATAACCTTGATCATACTATTATAAAGCATATGAGATGAATTCAGTGACTCAAGGCAATGATCTATAGTTGCTAGCAAATAGATAACATATAGCAAAACTTTTCATGAATAGTACTTTCAAGACAAGCATCAAAAGTCTCTCATAAGAGTTAACTCATAAAGCAATAAATTCAAAGTAAAGGCATTGAAGCAACACAGAGGAAGATTTAAGTTTCAGCAGTTGCTTTCAACCTTCAACATGCATATCTCATGGATAATTGTCAACACAAAGTAATATGATGAATGCAAATAAGCAAGTATGTAAGAATCAATGCACAGTTGACACAAGTGTTTGCTTCTAAGATGGAAGGAAGTAGGTAAACTGACTCAACATAAAAGTAAAAGAATGGCCCTTCGCAGAGGGAAGCAGGGATTAAATCATGTGCTAGAGCTTTTTAAGTTTTGAAAACATATAGAGAGTATAAAAGTACAGTTTTGAGAGGTGTTTGTTGTTGTCAACGAATGGTAATGGGTACTCTAACTACCTCGTCAACCAGACTTTCAAGAGCGGCTCCCATGAAGGACGTTATCTCTACCAGCAAGGTAGATCATCCCTCTTCTCTTTTGTTTACACATGTATTTTAGTTTAGTTTTTATTTTTTTTATTTTTTAGATGACACTCCACCCAACCTTTTCTTTCTCAAGCCATGGCTAACCGAATCCTCGGGTGCCCTCCAACAATCTCATACCATGGAGGAGTGTCTATTTGCAAAATTAAGTTGCTTACTGATGAATCAGAGCAAAACATGTGAAGAGAATTATTAATGCAAGTTAGTTAATCGGGGCTGGGAACCCCATTGCCAGCTCTTTTTGCAAAATTATTGGATAAGCGGATGAAGCCACTAGTCCATTGTGAAAGTCTGTCAAAAGTATATGACAAGATCGAAAGATAAAACACCACATACTTCCTCATGAGCTATAAAACATTAACACAAATTGAGAAGCATTTTGAAGGTTTAAAGGTAGCACATGAAGTATTTGCTTGGAATGGCAGAAAATACCACATAATAGGTAGTTATGGTGGACACAAATGGCATAGGTTTTGGCTCAAGGTTTCGGATGCACGAGAAGCATTCCCTCTCAGTACAAGGCTTTGGGCTAGCAAGGTTGTTTGAAGCAAACACAAGTATGAACCGGTACAGCAAAACTTACATAAGAACAAATTGCAAGCATTATAAGACTCTACACTGTCTTCCTTGTTGCTCAAACACTTTTACCAGAAGATATCTAGACCTTAGAGAGACCAATCATGCAAACCAATTTCAACAAGCTCTACGGTAGTTCTCCACTAATTGGTTTAAACTACATGATGCATGAGTAAACATGATCTACTTGAGAGCTCAAAACAATTGCCAAGTATCAAATTATTCAAGACAATATGAGGCATTTTCTGTTTCCAACCAAATATCAATAAATGCAGCAGTTTTCAACTCCGCCATGAACATTAAAATAAGCTAAGAACACCAGTGTTCATATGAAAAAGCGGATCGTGTCTCTCTCCCACACAAGGATTGCTAGGATCCGATCTTATTCAAACAAAAATAAAACACACAAACGCTCCAAGTAAAGCACATATGATGTGACCGAATAAAAATATACTTTCAATAGAAGAAACCTGATAAGTTGATGAAGAAGGGGATGCCTTGGGCATCCCCAAGCTTAGACACTTGAGTCTTCTTGAAATATGCAGGGATGAACCACGGGGGCATCCCCAAGCTTAGACTTTTCACTCTTCTTGATCATATATCATCCTCCTCTCTTGACCCTTGAAAACTTCCTTCACACCAAACTTCTCATAAACTTCATTAGAGGGGTTAGTACTCAAAAAAACTTTAATCCACTTTGGTCCTGTAGTGACACATTGCAAGAACTCAATAAAACATTAGCTACAGCTCTCCACGTCTAGAAAGCCTCACTTAAAGTCCACAAGAGACAATGCAAAAACGAGAGACAGAATCTGTCAAAACAGAACAGCCGAGTAAACACGAATTTTTAAAAGGTACTTCCGTTGCTCGAATCAGAAAACTCAAAACTAATGAAAGTTGCGTACATATCCGAGGAACACGCACGTAAATTGGCAGATTTTTCTGAGTTACCTACAGAGAATCATACCCAGATTCGTGACAGATAGAAATCTGTTTCTGCGCAGAAATCTAAATCTAGTATCAACCTTCTATTAGAGACTTCACTTGGCACAACAATGCAACAAAATAAAGATAAGGAGAGGTTGCTACAGTAGTAACAACTTCCAAGACACAACAAAATAGTAGCAAAATAAAGACATGGGTTATCTCCCAAGAAGTGCTTTCTTTATAGCCATTAAGATGGGCTCAGCAATTTTAATGATGCACTCGCAAGAAATAAGAGTTGAATCAAAGGAGAGCATCAAAAAGCAAGTTCAAAACACATTTAAGTCTAACCCTCTTCCTATGCATAGGAATCTTGTACACAAATAAAATCATGAAGAACAAAGTGACAAGCATAAGAAGATAAAACAGGAGTAACTTCAAAATTTTCAGCATATAGAGAGGTGTTTTAGTACCATGCAAGTTTCTACAACCACATTTTCCTCTCTCATAATAATTTTCAGTAGCTTCATGGATAAACTCAACAATATAACTATCACATAAAGCATATTTCTCATGATCCATAAACATATAATTTTTATCAAGCTCAAAAATAGCGGGATTAAAACTTTCAAACCCACTTTTATCAATAATATAACAAGACGATTGATCAATCTCAAGAGATATGGGACTCCTAGATAAAGTCAATATCTCTCCAATCCCATTTTCATTAGTAGTACAATTAATATTATCAAGTAACATAGGACCATCATCTAGAGATTTATCATAAACATTTGCCAAGCAAAACTCTTTAGTACCATGCATTTCGACATCAGGCACAAACAAAGAATTATCATAAGATTTATCAAAGTAGCATGGATTATCATGAATAACAGTAGCATAATTATTCTCACAAGTTTTACTCATAGGTAATATTTCAAGAGAATCCACAGGCATATAACATTCATCCTCTTTCGGTAAGCATGGAGGACAATCAAATAGTGTAAGAGATAAAGAGTTACTCTCATTAGAAGGTCGGCATGGGTAGCTAATCCATTCTTCCTCCTTTTGTTCATCACTCTCCTCTTCTTTTTCATCCAATGGGCTTTCAGGTTCATCAATTTCCTCCTCTTTTTCATCCAATGAGCTTTCAGGTTCATCAATTTCTTCTTCCACAGGTTCCTGCAAATTGTGAGTGCATTCTTGTGCATTAATGAGTCTCTCTTTATAATCAATGATATAAGGATTATCACTGTAGCTTTCTATGCAAAAATTAAGAATAGAAGAGACATAATCTTTAAGGTCCTTACAAACAACACAAGTTTCATAATTTTTAACAATGAAGGATTCTATCTCAGAGGCTCCCATAAATAAGACAAATTGTTCTACCTCTTCGAACCCAAAATGAATATAGTTATTCCAATTATAGTTCTTAATTAAAACTTCTTCACTAAAGCCACATTGAAATTTAAGATGTTTAGTGTCCTCTTTAGAGCAACAATTTATATCATGGCGTTTAAGCAAGATTTTAGCAATTGTATTCAATTTTTCTATCACAGCACTCATAACTTTACCCTTTCTTGATTCTCTATAATTATTATATAATACTATAAGCTCCAAATAGGTTGTGGGTTCTTCCATAACAACAGTTTTTAATTTTTAGGTTTTTCAAATTTTTATGGATTTTTGGGTATATGAGAAAAGTAAAACAAAACAAAAACAAACTAGACAAAAGTAAACTAAGCAAAATAAAACTAGACAGAAATAAACTAAGCACAAATAAACTAGACAAAAGTAAACTAAGCAAAACAAAATAAAATAAAACAGAGAGAGAAGTGGAGTGTACTCCCCAGGTGAACTTATGAGTAGAGCTATGCCTCCCGGCAACGGCGCCGAAAAATAGTCTTGATAACCCACAAGTATAGGGGATCGCAGCGGTCTTCGAGGGAAGTAAAACCCAAATTTATTGATTCGACACAAGGGGATGTAAAGAATACTTATAAGCCTTAACAAGCGAGTTGTCAATTCAGCTGCACTGGAAAAGCACTAGTAACAGGGGTGATGTGAAAGCAGCAGTAATATGAGAGCAGTAGTAACAGTAACACAGCAGCGGTAGCAGTAATATGAGAGCAATGGCACCAGAAAATAGTTGATACTACTTCCAATGTCATGTAGAACGAGTATATGATGATGAAAGATGGACCGGGGTTCCCAGCTATCTACACTAGTGGTAACTCTCCAATAACAAGTGTTGGGTGAACAAATTACAGTTGGGCAATTGATAGATTGAAATAGCATTAAGACAGAACATCAAGATTATTAATCATGTAGGCATGTTTCCCATATATAGTCATACGTGCTCGCAATGAGAAACTTGTACAACATCTTTTGTCCTACCAGCCGGTGGCAGCCGGGCCTCTAGGGAATCTACTGGAAATTAAGGTACTCCTTTTAATAGAGCACCGGAGCAAAGCATTAACACTCCGTGAAAACATGTGATCCTCATATCTAAGCCTTTCCCTCCGGTTGTCCCAATTTCGTCACTTTGGGGCCTTTGGTTCCGGACATAGACATGTGCAAACAACTTGTAGATACAATCTAAGCAATAAGTATAGAGCTTAAATCTAAGATCATGCCACTCGGGCCCTAGTGACAAGCATTAAACATAACAAGATTGCAGCAACAATAACTTCACAAACTTTATAGATAGACTAATCATAATGTAACAATCCATCGGATCCCAACAAACACAACACCGATTACATCAGATGAATCTCAATCATGTAACACTACTAGGAAAATGGCTATAGGTGGAGGCAAGTGGTGCCGGCGCACCACCTAAGAAACGCGCCGGTGGAAAGGGTTGCCGGCGCACCTGTTTTCAGCCGCGCCGGCGATGAGGGCCTACTGCCGGCGCACCTGCCGGAAAGATGCGCCGGGGAAAAAACTTGGCATGGCCGCGGTCGATTCGGGCCAGGCCCAAGAGTCATTGCCGGCGCACCAGCCCAGGGGTGCGCCGGCGGAAAACGGGCTATTGCCGGCGCACCCCTGGGCTGGTGCGCCGGCAATGACTCTTGGGCCTGGCCTGGGGGTGGTATAGCCGAAATAGCTATGTTCTGCCGGCGCACCCGTGCCATGGTGCGCCGGCAGTAACCTGGGCAGTTATTTCTGCTCAACAACCACTCCCCCACTCTACTACCACTCCACTCCCCACACAAACCCGAGCCTTCTCCCAACCCAGCTCATTTTTGCCCATTTCTATCCCCAATTTCACCAATTTGACCAAACAAAATCATATTTTTTGAGCAAATCTTCCCTTCCTACATGCATCTCCCACATCCCCCTATGTAGATCTAGATCTAATATCCCGCATTGACCGCTCAATCTAGATCTAGATCTAGATCTAGAAAGTCGGCTTCCATACGCCATTGTCGCGGCGCGTCGTCTCGATCTCATCGACGAATATATCAAATAAATAGGTGATTAATGAACAAATTAAGGAATGAAATCGACGTATGTTGGACATTTGAAGCAAAGCTAGCTCTCGTGTGTGGCATATATATATGTTGTGCTTGTGCTTGTGTGTGTGTTGGCGTTGAAAATGAGTTGCCAACGTTGCGCCGAAATGTTGATTCTTCAAGTTTCCGTTTCGGCACATTTACGGCGCTCCTATGTCCTACCGTGTAGGAAGGTCATGCCGAAATTTTCCGTGAAAACTACCGACGGATGCATGGTTCTAATCAATTATGTAATCTTACCATGCAGGCGATAATGGTTATCGAGATGAGTGAAAGCATCGTGATGAGATATCTGAAACACGCGATCATCGACATGTATGAAAATAACCGCACGGAGGTATTGTGTCCGTGCCGGAGATGCAAACGAGGGAAATGGTTTGACCCGTATTCAGGCAAATTGCAGGGGCACTTGCTCACTAATGGTTTCATGCATGGACACACTCAATGGATGAGTGATGATGGCGCGGAGGTCAATGGGGCGACGGCGTCAGGTGGTAATAATGGCCGGCAAGAAGGAGGGCATCATGATATTGATGACGATGAAGAGTTTGTCGCACAGGACGATAACCTTGACGACGACAATAACCTTATCGACGACAATAACCTTGACAGCGACGAAGAGGTGCCGCTAGCTTCAGTCGTGCGGGACCCTCATCTTCAAGATCTACTTCTCGAAAAGACGAAAGGCGGCGCCAAGCGGAAATCAAAGCTTGAGCAACTCAAGATAGACTCGAATACTCCGTTGTACGACTCAGGTCGCGGGTTGGGGGAGTCTCGCTTGAGAGTAGCTCTCGATGTGCTGCAGATGAAGGTGAAACACGGATGGACGGACAGAAGCGTCGACGACCTCCTGGAATACGTGAAAGATCTCCTTCCTGCCGGGAACACGTGTCCTGGAAGTCTATCCGAGGCCAAGAGAATCACGTGCCCTCTCGACTTACCCCATGAAAAGTATCACGCCTGCATCAACGACTGTATCATGTATCGCAAGGAGCACATGGACAAGACCAAATGTCCTGTGTGTGAAGCTGAACGGTACAAGAAAGGGAAGAAGAAAGCTCCTCGGAAAGTTGTGTGGTACTTCCCGCTCGCCCCCGGCTTCAACGGTTCTACGCGGACCGCAAGGAGGCAAAGCTCATGCGGCGGCACGCGAAAGAAAGGAGGCGGTGTTGAATGATAAAGAGCGGATTGAGCACCCGGTCTTCGACGCACCCTTCGGATGCAAGCCGGTGGAAAGCATTAGACAATGAATTCGGAAGTTTTGGGGCAGATCCCTGAAACATCAGGTTGGGTGCGAGCACGGACGGATTCAATCCGTTCGGAAACCAGAGCAGCACACATAGCACATGGCCCGTGTTTGTATGGATCTACAACCTCCCGCCCTGGCTGTGCATGAAGAGGAAGTACATACGAGATGAGCATGCTAATTCAAGGGCCGACACAGCCAGGAAACGATATCAACATGTATCTTGAACTATTAAAGGAGGAGCTTGAAACGTTGTGGGCGGAGGAAGGGGTAGATACATGGGACGCCGTCGCGGAAGAACATTCCCTTTGAGAGCCGCGTTGATCACGACGGTGCAGGACTACCTCGGATACGGTTACATTTCGTGCCAGGTGTGCCATGGACACAAGGCATGTGTCAGGTGCATGGAAGAGATGATGTTTTTGCAGCTTGGTAAGGATCCCGGCTCTTCGAAAACAGTTTACATGGGGCATCGAAGGTGGCTACAGAAGACTGACCCGTGGAGAAAGCGTGGAGATCTGTTCGATGGTACAAATGAACCCCGAGGACCTCCACGTAAGAAGAGCGGCGAAGAGATCGATACATTACTGAAAGGTTGGAAGGAGTGCCCTGCGCCGGGAAAGATTCGTCAAAAGCCCTGGAGAGAAGAAGAAGAAAAAGGAAACGACGCCGCTCATTGGTGTATGGAAAAGGAGGTCCGTGTTTTGGGACTTGCCGTCTTCGGAAAATTCTCGATACACCTCATCGCCTTGATGTCATGCATATTACAAAGAACGTGTGCGAGAGCTTGCTTGGCACTCTTCTCAACATGCCGGACCGGACCAAAGATGGGCCGAAAGCAAGACACGACCTGAAAGTTTTGGGCATCAGGGAAGAGCTTCAGATCCCGGCGGCCCAAGAGGGACATTCGGAGGAGGAGGCGGACGGCGGTCAGAAGCGCAAAAAGATTAAGCAGCCAGACTATTATTGTCCCCCTCCTGCTTCACTTTTAGTCCGGCCGAGGTCGATCAATTTTTCAATTGCCTTCTAGGAGTCAGAGTGCCCTTTGGTTACTCCGGGCTAATAAGCAGATACATGGACCCCAAGAAACGAAACTTCAGCGGCATGAAGTCTCATGACTGTCACGTGATGATGACGCAGATTCTTCCGGTTGCAATCCTCGGTCCTCCACCGTCCTCCACCGTCCCCTCCACCAGCCACCACCACCTGCCCCGCGCGACAGCCACGGTAAGCTTCCCTCTCCCCTTCCCTCTTCCCCTCCCTGTTCGATCCCCTCCCTACTCCCACGGTGTCTTGTTCTTGGTAGATGCTAGGTTGCCCAAATGAAATTTGATGCCACACGACGAGCTGGTTGATGCCCAAATGAAATTTGATGCCTATGTAGCAAATTGAATTTGATGCTACTGGTTAAATTCATGAATTTGATGCCCTGGTTAAATTCATGAATCATATAAATTGTTTGGATAATCTTGAATTTGTAGCAAATTGAATTTGCTTGGTTAAATTCATGAATTTGATGCCCTGGCTAATAGGCCATATAAATTGAATTTGTAGCAAATTGAATTTGATACCTAAAATTTCTGGATAATCTTGATGAATAACTAAATGAATTTGTTACTCCATCATAAACAAGATATTGTTCTCTGGTTTTGGTTCTTTTTGTGCATAGAAGAATGGCTTATATAACTCATGCATCATAAACAGGATAGTTTGCTGGTTTTATTGAGACTTGGAGGGAATAAAAAAATAGGAATCCATGTTGTTGGGTTCTACTATTGGAATAATGCATGATACTATTGGTTTAAATGAGCAAATTAATTGCAAATTACTAGTTGGCAAATGAGCAAATTGCATTTAAAAAATGGTCCATGCTATTGTAAAAACCAGAGAAAATTGTCCATGCTATTGTAAAAACCAGAGAAAATGCTATTGCAGTCCATGCTATTATAAGTGGGTACAAGCTCTGTATGTTGTATGCTCTCTAGTTTGAAATTAAACCAATTTTAAAATGAACCATATATATGCCACTGCCATATATATAAAATGATCTGTTTTTTGGAACTGTCTTATAAGTGGGTACAAGCTCTGTATGATAGTAGCAGGTTGCTAAGAAGTGGAAGTACAGTTCGGTCGGATTTTGCGGAGGGTTCAATCTTTGAATCATAAAATCATTATTATTGGTTAGAATCTTATATAATGCTAGTAGTAATGCTAGCAATAATGCTATTATTGGTTCATCATGTGGGCTGGCTGAAATGCAGCAAATTCTGTACAAATTCTGTGTTGGTTGGTTGAAAGGTAAAAAATAGGTATTGGGTATTACGTGCGGTACCAATATTGGGTATTCATTTGCTTCCGTAATAGAAGCCACAAGGTGAACTAGTATTTCTTGGAAAATGCAATACTATGAGTTCCTATTTATTGTTTTGCACATGTTTATTTAAGTCTGCTATATAATCTGTGACCTATTTTTAAACTGGAGAGCATTGTACAATTTTGGGTGTTCTCATGTTGCTCTCTGGTTAAGAAAATGAAATTAAGCTCATGTTGCTCTCTTGCTGCTGGTTGGAAAAAAATGAAAATGAAGTTGCTGCTCTCTTGCTTGCTGGTTGGAAAAGAAATGAAAATGAAGATACTCGTATACATGTACGTTACACATTTACATGTACGTAAATATTTACATGTGTTGTCAAGATGCTTGCATTTACGTTACGAGGGATTGAGTTGCTATTGAGTGCCGGAATGTCGATTCATTTCCGTTCCGGCAATTCTAGCACTCGGCATGACCAATTTTTAGCAAAGGTCATGCCGAATTTTTCCGTGAATTCTAACTCTTTTTCATCTTCTATTAGTGCAAGCCACCATGGCGTCTGAAGAACAGTTAGAGGAGCACTACAATAGGCACTTCTTTAGGACGGAGGAGGATGCCGAGGCCGCTAGTGTTGGCGGCGACGAGGACCATGAGATGGAGGATGACGCTGGGGGTAGTGGCGACGAGCCAAGCGGCAAGGAGGCAAGCGACGCCGCTGGGGGTAGTACCTACGCGCCAAGCGGCGACGAGGCAACCGGCGCCGCCGGGGGTGGCGGCGAGACAAACGGCGACGATCCTAGCGGCGCCGCCGGGAGTAGTGGCACCGGGACAAGTGGTTCCAAGAGGCCGCGGAAGGCAAGGCGCCAAAACACGGTCGGCACCGGCGAGAGACACGATCAAAGAGGTGGACCCCGCCGGTGGATTGCCGGTGGAGCCTAAGGATGTTGCCAAGGGGTACGGCAACCAACTGGCATGTATCCTCCGAGAGGTCGTCAATCTCAACGAGACGGACCTCCGAGCTGATAGCAAAGCGCCTTTGCGAGCCCAGCTCATTGCGAGGTTGCACGCACGATACAAGTTCCTAGGCGACTACGCCTCCACTCATCAAACCAACAACATTGTGAACTCACAAGCCCTCCTGAAGTTCACCAAACACCTCAGCAGCTACAAGTACATGGTGCGGAAGCTGATTGCTGAGGGCAAAGGTTTCGAAGAGTTCCACTCCGCCTTTCCGCATGTCTCCCAGGCGGACTTTGATGCTTTTGTGGCCAATGAAGAGCTACAAGCAACCAAGAATCGCAAGTTGTGGGGGAAGGAAATGCGGGAGCTTAACATCGGCAACCACAACCTTGGGAGCCGTGGGTACGAGGGAAAGGAGCCCTATTGGGCGAAGGAGGACGAGGCGTATGTAAATGCCGGCATTGAGAACCCCTGGCTCAAGTACAAGGACCCGCTTGAAAGAAGATTCATCGGGTCCCGGTACCATAAGAAGAAACTAACCGGGGAACTTGTCACGGACCCGAAGGTCGTAACCGACATAATTTGGTTCACGAACGACAAGAAGGTCCCGGCGTTGGAGAAAAAGCTGGTAAGCAATTTACCGGTTTAATTAGATCAAGTATCGTTCATATAATAGTAGCAACATTTCTAAATGGTTCGCGTTTCTTCCGCGAGGAAGAAGAAAGACAAAGACTTTCTCAATGTGACGAAGGCTCCTCCTCCCGGGCGTCGACGGGCAGGGTAGCTCGGGACAAGCCTCTCGTACGGGCGCTAAACATCGTTAATGAGCATTCACCGACGAGAAGGCCGCATAGAGGCCGTGTGGCTGGCGCCGGTACAGGCTACAAGCATGGTCACTATGGCTTGTCGTCTGCGGCCGATAAAAATGCGCGCAGTGAGAGGAAGCGGCGGGAGGCGGAGGAAATGAGGGAGTCAATCCTAGCCCAAGTCCAAGCTGGTTTGGTACCGCAAGCCGGTACCGCAACTCAAAGCTACGCTCGTACCTGAAGTCAAAGCTGAAGTCGCCGCTTCGGTCCAAGCAGATTTCAACGCTCTACACGCGTGGTATGAGGGTGGCAAACAAGGCCCCCCCCCGAAAATGCAAGTGGTTAGCTTCGACGGCAGCAACTCGATGGCGCCGCCGTCCGCCGGCAATGACAATGTTATAATGGAGACTCCTCCGGCCGCCGGCAATGTCGCTGGTGCTAGGGATTCACCGTCCATGCCGGGTAGCAGCCCCTCCATCACTTGCACGCCCGGCGCCGCATGTGCCGGCCCATCGACATTAGCCGAGCTCAACGCCCTCACGGTAATTAACCCATGTGTACATCAAGTTAATATATTAGTTTCGTCATCCTTGCCCTCTCTCTAACGCCATACACATGTTCTCGCAGGCGCTCTCAACGCCATGCACCTTCCTGATGAGAGTAAACGGCGAACTCAAAGACGTCGCGAGGGGTCCATCCTTCGGCCCCTGGATAAGAAGTGGCACACACGAGATATGGAGGATGACGTTTACCGGGTTGAAGTGGATCGGGCGTTACCAGGCTATGAGGATTTGTTTCCTCCTAATCAACCGCATGGTGCCGAGGACGATAGCCCGTTGAATCTGGCCTCACTGAAGGGTTGGGTACTGCTATGGCCGAAGACCCTAATTAGGATCAACACCTACTCGGGGTCGACGACAAGCAAAGACAAGCACCCTGCGGCGCCACGAGTCAGCGTCCCTCCACGACGGCCCGGCGGTGCCGGTGGTCATCGCCCCACCAGAACGGCCAGCTGCGCCAGAGGTCAGCACCCCACCACAACGGCCAGCTGCGCCGGTGGTCAGCGCCCCACCACAACAGCCAGCGGCGCCAGAGGCCGAGGAATACGAACGTGACGACTTCCAATGGGATATTCCTACGTCCTCACAAGTTGTCCATGAGGATGCGCCGGCCTCGAAATATGGGTGCTCCAAGAAGCTGTTCGATTCTCAAGAAACGGCTGAGGAGGAAAATCCTGATGAGGTCGCCGCCGCCGCCGTCAAAAAGATGCTGAGCCCAAACACACTCCGTGCTACGGCCACTACGGCGATGGATGGTCCAGCGAGTACAACCCAAGAAGAGGAAGAGGCCAGCTAAGAAGGACGCCAAAGACAAGGCGGCGGCCAAAGACAAGGACAAGGTGGCACTCCTTGACAAGTTGCCAAACAATTGGCGACCTCTCGCATCACTTGGGTGAACCGATGCTTCGCCGGAGCATGTCCTCGGGTTACTCACCGGGGATATGGCGAGCTTGCATAACCAAGTCCAGTATTTGGAGAAGCGACTTCTCAATTCAAAAGATCCTAGTTACCCTCTCTTCGTGGCGAAGGTGCCAACTGGCATGAACTTCGTCGAGAAGTACCCCGCGGACTTGTGCTTCATCCGGTTCAATGACATCTTCAGCATCTTTCGCATGCAAATGCTCCACTTTAGTGTGGTTCGCCTAGTTGCTCTTAGCTTGTCTTCCCGGATCGTTAAGGAGGGGACGCCGACCATCGCGATAATGGACCCCTTCTATATGCGGGAGAGCATCATCCGCAACCACGGGGATCGGGCGATTGCCACCAAGCGGGTCGAGGATTTCATGCTGGCGAACATTAAGAAGGGCGCCATTCTCATCCCTTACTTCCCCGAGTAAGTAATCACTCGCTAGTCCCCATCACCATTCTATCGTATATCTCCATTTGCATTTCCAAAGGTTAATCCGTGTGTTTTCCGCAGAGACAAGTTCTGCACTCTCATCGTCGTGCACCCGCAACACTCGCATGCAGTCTATCTCGACTCGGGTAGGGACAAGAAGAAAGACTACTCCCACATCGGGGCCCTTCTCAATGATGCTCTCACCGGCTTCGCCAACAAGGCGAGCCCCCTCAAAGTAGAGAGGAAATCCCGAGGAGGCTTCGTCTTAACCCACACAACCAACTTCCCCGCCTCGAGCGATCGAAGGAAGACAATGGGATGGACGCGTGGTACGCCATCCTTCGGATGCAGGAGTACATAAAGTACGCAGATGACATGTTGCTGCCAGAGAATTTCAGAAAGAGGTTTGGAAACATGGCGGATGCCACTGATAGAGAGATTAGGAAGAACTGGGGTCGCATCCAGCAGTTCATTTGCACGGTAATCGTGCAGGATGTCAACACTAGGTGTGCCGAGTTCTTCTACGGCTACGGTCTACCACCTAATGATGAGATAGAACTCCGCTTGGAGATGTTGCGTGATGAGAGGCCGTTCAACACGCTTGAGGGCTGCCGTCCATTCCCCCCTAGGCGTACAACCTGATCCTACGACGGGAACACTATTGCTAAAGCTTGAACGATATGTCTTTGAACTTCCGTATTGTAATACTTGCTACATATTCCCATAGAATCGACTTGTTGCTTTTATTTAGTTGTATGGATGTGCATGTGAACATGTGTCTATAGTTTCATTTACTTTGCTATATATTTCAAGATTATGGCGTAGATACCTTCATAATTATTTGCATTTACTCGACCCCTACTTGCCTCGTATTTGGAGTTCGCCGATGATTAGAATGTTCGGTCACTAGTACACTCGGGGGTGGAGCCAGTGAGCCTTGGTGCGATGGCCACAAGTATCAATCTATTGTGCATCCTACCTAGCCTCACTGACTCCATCCCTGGATGTTAATATGTGTTTCGACCGACATAGTATGAGGCACGCTATTTAATTCGTACTAGTCTTTTATTTGAGTTCGCACTTCTTAATTGCATTGGCCAATGATTAAAATGTTTGGTCACTTGTACACTCCGGGGTGGGGCCGGTGAGGCTTGGTGTGATGGCCACAAATATCAAGCTATTGTGCATCCTACCTAGCCTCGCCGACCCCATCCCTGTATGTTATTATTTATTTCGACCAACAAAGTATGAGGCACATGCTATTTAGTTCATACTACTTGTCTCTTATTTGAGTTGGCACTTGTTCATTGCATTGGTACTAACGTTTTACTTGTCTTGTGCATGGAGATGCCGACGACATATGTCGTGTACAAGGGGAGGGTTCCTGGAGTCTACGACGACCGGGAGGAGCTGTCGGAGACAGGTGCACCGCTTCGGCGGCAACAGCTACAAGGGATACCCCACTAGGGTGGAGGCGGAAGGAAGATACGCCCGTTATCTAGCGGGAGAGATGAGGGACATGAGGAGGAACCGGATGAAGACCATGGCCTTCGTGATGATGGTCATCGTGACCATGTTGTTCATGTTCTATGTGATTGTAGTTTAGGTTATGTGAGGTGTATAACGACACTTGCGACGACTATGTACCGAGACTTCTAACTTTGTGAAACTTCGTCCTTCGGTGTTGCATATGCACATGTGTTGTATGAATCAACATTCGGAACGAGACTTGTGTATTTGTGTATTGATACCGAAATGATACTTCACTCTCTATGTGCTTCTCATATTGCATGTGGTGTCTGTACAAATATGAACTCGTTGTATAAATTTGCAAATATGCATTGTAATAAGCTGGAAAAAGGCTATAAAATTGTATTTTCGAGCAGCTACGCCGGCGAACCTACATTACCTACTGCCGGCGCACAAAGCACGCGCCAGTGCTGGCATCCCTACTGCCGGCGCAGCAACAAGTGCGCCGGTGGAATATGGCAGTTGCCGGCGAATCAGGGAAGGTGCGCCGGCAGTAGCTACCTTACCACCGGCGAACGTTCAGGCGCGCCGGCAATGAGCTGTTATCACCGGCCCGTTCGCAACGGCGGGCTTAGGTGCGCCAGCAATAAGCCTATTTGGTGCGCCGGCAGTAGGCCTTTCCCTTGTAGTGTAAGGCAGCTCATGAGATCATTGTATTGAAGTACATGGGGGAGAGAATACCAACTAGCTACAGCTAGAACCCGTAGTCCATGGGGGAACTACTCACGGAGCATGATGGAGGCGGTGGCGTCGATGGAGATGGCTTCCGGGGGCACTTCCCCGTCCCGGCAGGGTGCCGGAACAGAGACTTCTGTCCCCCGAATTGGAGTTTCGTGATGGTGGCGGTGCCCCTGGAGTCTTTCTGGAGTTTCGTCAATCGGTATCGAGGTTTTAGGTCACCAGGGCTTAAATAGGCGAAGAGTCGGAGTCGGAGGGGCCACGGGGCCTCCCCCTCATAGGCTGGCGCGGCCAGGGTGGAGCCCGCGCGGCCCTGTTGTGTGGGGGCCCCCTGGCACCCCTCTGGTCCCCTCTCGACTTTCTGGAAGGTTCCGGGAAAAATAAGGTCCTGGGTCTTCGTTTCGTCGAATTCCGAGAATATTGTCCGAACAACCTTTCTGGAACCAAAAACAACAGAAAACAGCAACTGGCCCTTCGGCATCTCGTTAATAGGTTAGTTCCGGAAAATGCATAAAAACATTATAAAGTGCAAGCAAAACATGTAAGTATTGTCATAAAACAAGCATGGAACATCAGAAATTATAGGTACGTTGGAGACGTATCACTACCTAGGTACTGCAAGTTTATTTCTATATCAACCTCTATTTTATTTTCTTTTTTGGCAGTGAGCATGAGCATGAGCATTCAACCATGGTGAACTAAACATGAAGAAGTGACATACATACATATTCCTAATTCATACTGCAAGCATTTAAATCATTCATAGTGACATACATACTAATCATGAAGAAATCAACCATTTAAATCATTCATACTGCAAGAAATCGAAGGCAGAGAGGGAGATGGCAGGGGAGGGAAGAATTCACTCTAACTAGCAGGAACCCTAAAGCATTTGAATTTGCAAACAGAGACTATGAACTCCAATGAACCCTAACTAGCAGGAACCCTAGCCGGGAGGGGGGAAGGTGGAGGGAAGGGGGGAGGGGAGGGAATAGGGGAGGGGGGAAGGTGGAGGAAAGGAGAGAGGGAAGCTCACCGATGGTGACGGTAGCGACGACGGTGGCCTCTCCTCTTCCTCCTCGAGGTGCAGCGGCCTCCTCCTCCTCGATGTGCGGCGGCCTCCTTCTCGGGTCCTCCGCGGCGGCGTACAGGGAAGGTGGTGGGGGCTGGTGGAGGGGATGGTGGAGGACGGTGGCGGGGCAGAATGGCGGCGCTCGAGAGGGGGGAGTTGGGGTGGCGCGCGGCTCCTTCTTCTCCAACGACGGCGGCGCTCGATCTAGGCAGAGGGGGATTTGGCTGGGGACAGACGAAGAGAGAAAACGGTTAAGTCATTGTTACAGCTGTGCCACGCTTATTGCAGGCGCACCAGGTCCCTTGTTCGCCGGGGACACGTATACCCCCGGCGAACAAAGGACGTGGTGCGCCGGCAATAAGCGTGGCACAGCTGTAGCCTAGGACATGTGTAGCAGTATACATGCTATACAAAATCCTATACTATTTTTATTTATTTATTTATTTCTTTTCTCTTTATTGTATGTTTCTTTTCTTTTACCCAAAATGCTATACTATTTTATTTTTCTTATCTTTTCAAGATAATAACAAAGAAATATGCATGAGTTATGTAAAAACATGAAGATATGAGTTATATATACATGCATGCATAAAATATAGACAAACACTATTAATATTAGATATACATAAATATTGGCCATGACCATATGAGTAGTTCTGAATTACACAAAATATGAGTTATACATTGCAAATAAAGTTTTACATCATCGATCGAGAAGAGTGTTTCACTTTCTTCTTGCTTTTCTTGCTCGTCGTTGAATAATTTAGCCCTGAGTATCTAGTCTTTACGTCACCCGTCCAGGAATCCATCGTTACCCCTGAGTTCTGGTAAACACTGTTCTTTTCTTTTTCTTCCGTGTAGAATGTGTACCCGTTGATATCGTACGCTTGGTAAGTCATGATGTTGGGCGCGGGGCCATGTAACAAGGCCAATACTAGTTTATCCTTGTCAGAATCCATTGGTGGGGGATTAGCATCAATGTGGTCTTTGAACCAGCGCGCGAAAGAGGAGTTGTGCTCTCTGAATATTTCTGCTTCCGTCATCATCGGCTTTCCACTGTTCTCTATCATGGTTTTGTGCTCTTTCAACCAAGGATCGATCAAGTCAATGTGTTGTAGCACTACTAAGTTGGCCCTGTCAAAGTCGGAAGTCCGACCAGACATGTGCACGTGCAGTTCCTTCCTTCCATTTTTGTGGCCTACTCCCTCGAACCTGCAGAGGTGCTTGTTTTGAGGCAAACCAACAGGGTCCTCGATGTCTAGATAATTCGTGCAGAAAGAGATGCACTCTTCGGTGAGCTATCCCTGGACGATGGTTCCATCCGGATGTGACCTGTTACGAACGTATCCTTTAATGACCCCATTCATTCTTTCAAACGGCATCATGTTGTGTAGGAATGCCGGCCCTAGATTGATGATATCATCCATGATATGGACCAACAGATGGACCATCACGTCAAAGAATGCAGGCGGGAAGTACATCTCAAGCTCACATAGGATCACCATGATCTCTTCCTGGAGCCTTGCGAGTTACTTCACGCTTATCGACTTCCGAGTTATGACGTCGAAGAAGTTACAGAGCCCAGTCAGTGTTACACGGACATGGTCATCCATTATACCTCGGATTGCAACCGGAAAAATCTGCGTCATCATCATGTGACAGTCATGAGACTTCATGCCGCTGAAGTTTCGTTTCTTGGGGTCCATGTATCTGCTTATTAGCCCGGAGTAGCCGAAGGGCACTCTGACTCCTAGAAGGCAATTGAAAAATTAATCGACCTCAGCCGGACTAAAAGTGAAGCAGGAGGGGGGCAGTAATAGTCTGGCTGCTTAATCCTTTTGCACTTCTGACCGCCGTCCGTCTCCTCCTCCGACTGTCCCTCTTGGGTCGGCGGGGTCTGAAGCTCTTCCCTGATGCCCAAAACTTTCAGGTTCTGTATTGCTTTCGTCCCATCTTTGGTCCGGTCCGGCATGTTGAGAAGAGTGCCCAGCAAGCTCTCGCACACGTTCTTTGTAATATGCATGACATCAAGGCAATGAGGTGTATCGAGAATTTTCCAATACGGCAAGTCCCAAAACATGGACCTCCTTTTCCATACACCAATGAGCGGCGTCGTTGCCTTTTTCTTCTTCTCTCCAGGCTTTTGACGAATCTTTCCCGGCGTAGGGCACTCCTTCCAACCTTTCAGTAATGCATCAATCTCTTCGCCGCTCTTCTTACGTGGAGGTCCTCGGGGTTCATTTGTACCATCGAACAGATCTCCACGCTTTCTCCATGGGTCAGTCTTGTGTAGCCACCTTCGATGCCCCATGTAAACTGTTTTCGAAGAGTCGGGATCCTTACCAAGCTGCAAAAACATTGTCTCTTCCATGCACCTGACACATGCCTTGTGTCCATGGCACACATGGCACAAAATATAACCGTATCCGAGGTAGTCCTGCACCGTCGTGATCAACGCGGGAAATATTCTTCCGCGACGGCGTCCCATGTATCTACCCCTTCCTCCGCCCACAATGTTTCAAGCTCCTCCTTTAATAGTTCGAGATACATGTTGATATCGTTTCCTAGCTGTGTCGGCCCTTGAATTAGCATACTCATCTGTATGTACTTCCTCTTCATGCACAACCAGGGTGGGAGGTTGTAGATCCATACAAACACAGCCATGTGCTATGTGTGCTGCTCTGGTTTCCGAACGGATTGAATCCGTCCGTGCTCGCACCCAACCTGATGTTTCTGGGATCTGCCCCAAAACTTCCGAATTCATTGTCTAATGCTTTCCACTGGCTTGCATCCGAAGGGTGTGTCAGCACTGGGTGCTCAATCTGCTCTTCATCATTCAACACTGCCTCCTTTCTTTCAGCGTGCCAGCGCATGAGCTTTGCTTCCTTGCGGTCCGCGTAGAACCGTTGAAGCCGGGGGGCGAGCGGGAAGTACCACACAACTTTCCGAGGAGCTTTCTTCTTCCCTTTCTTGTACCGTTCAGCATCACACACAAGACATTTAGTCTTGTCCACGTGTTGCTTGCGATACATGATACAGTCGTTGATACAGGCGTGATACTTTTCGTGGGGTAAGTCGAGAGGGCACGTGATTCTCTTGGCCTCGGCTAGACTACCAGGACACATGTTCCCGGCAGGAAGGAGATCTTTCAGATATTCCAGAATGGCATCGACGCTTTTGTCCGTCCATCCGTGTTTCGCCTTCATCTGCAGCACATCGAGCGCTACTCTCAAGCGGGACTCCCCCAACCCGCGACCTGAGTCGTACAACGGAGTATTCGAGTCTATCTCCAGTTGCTCAAGCTTTGATTTCCGCTTGGCGCCTTTCATCTTTTCGAGAAGCAGATCTTGAAGATGAGGGTCCCGCACGACTGAAGCTAGCGGCACCTCTTCGTCGTCGTCAAGGTTATTGTCGTCGTCAAAGTTATCTTCCTGTGCAACAAACTCTTCATCGTCATCAATATCATGATGCCCTCCTTCTTGCCGGCAATTACCACCTGCTGCCGTCGCCCCATTGACCTCCGCGCCATCATCACTCATCCATTGAGTGTGTCCATGCATGAAACCATTAGTGAGCAGGTGCCCCTGCAATTTGCCTGAATAGGGGTCAAACCATTTCCCTCGTTTGCATCTTCGGCACGGACACAATACCTCCGTGCGGTTATTTTCATGCATGTCGATGATCGCGTGTTTCAGATATCTCATCACGACACTTTCACTCATCTCGATAACCATTATCGCCTGCACGACAAGATTATATAATTGATTAGAACCATGCATCCGTCGGTAGTTTTCACGGAAAATTTCGGCATGACCTTCCTACACGGTAGGACATAGGAGCGCCAGAAATGTGCCGAAACAGAAACTTAACGAATCAACATTTCGGTGCAACGTTGGCAACTCATTTTCAACGCCAACACACACAAGCACAAACACAACATATATATATATATGCCACACACGAGAGCTTTGCTTCAAATGTCCAACATACGTCGATTTCATTCCTCAATTTGTTCATTAATCACCTATTTGTTTGATATATTCGTCGACGAGATCGAGACAACGCGCCGCGACCACGGCGTATGGAAGCCGACTTTCTAGATCTAGATTTAGATCTAGATTGAGCGGTCAATGCGCGATAGATAGATCTAGATCTACATAGGGATGTGGGAGATGCATGTAGGAAGGGAAGATTTGCGCAAAAAATATGATTTTGTTTGGTCAAATTGGCTAAATTTGGGGTAGAAATGGGCAAAAAATCGGTGGGTTGGGAGAAGGGTCGGGTTGTGTGGAGGAATGAGTGTAGTGGCTGTGTGAGTGCTGGTTGGTGGCTGAAATAACTCCCAGGTTACTGCCGGCGCACCAGGACCTGGGTGCACCGGCAGTATATAGCCCATCCGGCTATATCTGCTACGGGCCAGGCCCACGAAACATTGCCGGCGCACCAGCACAGGAGCGCGCCGGCAATAGAAAATCACCGCCGGCGCGCTCCTAGGCTGGTGCGCCGGCAATGTTTCGTGGGCCTGGCTCGAATCGGGCGAGCCCATGCCAGGAAAAAGCGCCGGCGTGTCGACACCCCTGGTGCGCCGGCAGTGGGCAGGCATCGCTGGCGCGGCTGATATGTGGTGCGCCGGCATCACATTCCACCAGCGCATGCATAGGGTGGTGCGCCGGCAGCACATTCCACCACCTATAGGCTTTTCCCTAGTAGTGATTCAAACATGTATTATGTAATGTAGATATAAGATAATAATAAGTAGTGGAAATAAGCACAAGATAATGTATGAAACTTGTACTAAGCACAGACTTACATTATATCATTGCACAGGCTCGCTACAGATCCTTTTTTCACACCTGTCTTCTAAAGATGACTGCTTCGTTACAACATAGTTACAACAATGAACTATTCAAACATGTATTATGTAATGTAGAGATTAGATAATAGCATGTAGCAGAAATAAGCACAAGATAATATATGAAACATGTACTAAGCACAGACTGGCTCGCTGCAGATCCTTTTCTTGCGTGCACTAGTCGTGGTCAACATGCCTGTCATTTTACGCTCAATCATTAGGTGAAATGCTAATCATCCTGCTCCATTGTCCTTAATCTGTGTCTAGATATCACATTTAAGACCAAGTCAGCTGGTTTCAAATAACAAAAAACTTGAGCTAGAAAATGAATAAGCTAATATTTACCAGATATCAGATTAAAACCAACGAGATGTTGCTTTGCATGTGATAAGAATTTTAGATATTCAAATTTAGGTAGGGCATGAATATAACTGTAATGCCAAGGTTTTCCACATAAAGTAAACTGACATTAAGAATGACCAAATGTCAGGTTCGAAGCACCTTCATAGTTGCTCCAAGACAAGCATATCAAATAGGCAGAAACATAGTAAAGCGTAAATGACATAGCTATGGCAGGGTTTTAAGTGTTAATGGCAGAAGGAACAATGCATACATCTTATAGATAATAACAGAAGTAAACTGTCAAAATTACCAACCAAGAACTTAGATTTCAACCTTCCCTAGCGTCACCGCTGTTAATGTTGGATGTTCTAATAAGCGGTTCGCATGATCAATCTCTAGGAAAAATAACATTGACAAGTTAATCTACGATAATACAAATACCAGACATGCACACAACAATAATTATACAAGCTGTGCGACAAGAGCGTTCATGGAAAAAATAGTTATAAACTAATGACGTGGTATAAGAGTAAGCAGATTGTAAATGCACATAGCGTGATTATAAAAGCAGTGTGACAATAGCAGGCACGAAAAAATAGCTAGCAGCTAGTAGTGAGCTAATGACGTGGTATAAGAGAAACCGGATTGGAAATGCCCATAGCATGATTATAAAAGCAGTGCGACAATAGCAGGATATCTGCAAAGCAACTTCATGTGAGCAACACATCAAGATAGTTAATGACATAGGATATATGCAAATAACTATGCAAAACATGACTAAAGAAATACCGCGATCAAATGGGCTAGAGTACTTACCAAGCTGCGGCGGGGTGGGTGGGGGCGGCAGCTGGCATTCTAGTGGTCGCGAATGTGGGAGACGATGAATCGATCATGTTTCAGGAGAAGCGGGTGTTGGTGAAGCAGATCTGGTGGGCTGGCAAGGGCTTCGGTGAAGCTGATACAGCCGTTGTGCCGAGATAGTCAGTGGAATAGATCGGCTGCTATGGAGGGGGGCGCGGTGAAGTAGATCCGGTTCCATGGACGATGGTGCTGTTGGAGAGATTCTGGTGCATCGAAAGGAAAGACGGTGATTACTACGTTGTGGATGAGGTCGGCGTTGAAGCTGTTACAGTAAGGTGGAGAGGTGGAGTTCATCAAATATGTTGTCTCATATGTTGTCTCATTTGGACTTCATCAAATCCAAGAGTTTGTACAACTCTTATAATTAGTTTGTTGACTGAAGCATGGTGCTTCGGTTGATGAACCAACCTCGTGAGACTTATACTTTCATCACTTGTGATCTAAACCCGTGCTTCCAAAAGAACAAAAATATTTTGTTTTATTTTGAAGTTTTCAAGCAGGTTCTCGAGGAAGGAAATCACCATGCCATATCAAAGAAGGTTCATATATTGAAGCAAAGATTCTTGTCCAATGAAAGATAGGTTATTCGCACTGCAACGATAAAAGTGCATCACCCTTGCTTTAATCAAGCTTGGGGAGGTAACCACTTCTCACACTCTCTTTTGAAAACTGCATTTTCTCTTTTCTTTTGGTGATCTATTCAAGTTTGGTTCTTGCAAGATCCTAGCTTGGGGAAGTTACTTCAGCATGTGTAGGATCATCTGCAATGCTCTCATTCAATAAACTTTTGAACAAGCATGTATCCAACTGTTTTTGATTGACTTGCTTGAGTAAGTTATGTTTCGTACTTATATAAGGGATGCACTTGCTTTTTGTTAATCTCCACAAGAGCTGAGTTAGAGCTTTGATGCACTATGTTCAAATCTTTGTCCATCTTGATAAAAATATTGTGATCCTCTAGAATACATTGCCATGATTTATACACTTGAGAATATCAAATACGGTAAGAAATGTTTTTTCAATGATGACTTATGTAATGTTCAAATTGTCTTAAGAGTTTACCCATGCATGAAGATTTTCAACCTCATAGATATGATGATAGATTTTATGGCACTCTTGATAGGAGTTGTTTGATAGAATTGAAACTTAGTGGTAGCTGAGACACATGTCAATATGTAAGGTTGTGAATAAATATGAGATATTGCTTTACATTTGTCAACGTATGAATTAATGTATGATATTCCTTTACGTGTGTCAACATGACTGTTGTGCACACTCTTGGGATGCTAGCAACTTCACTAACCCATGATTGTCGCATTCCTTACTAAAAGGTCATTCATGACTTCTGCTCGTAAACTATCAAAGGAATCCAAAAGTATCACTTCTCGAGTCTTGGTATGGACTCGCTACTATTAAATGAATATTCTTGAAAGACAATGAATAGATAGTAAGTGTTTGGTAACCTTGATTTATTGATGTGGGTGTTAATGAAACACTCCGTTGTTATGCTTCTTTTGACATGATCTATTACTCTTAATATATAAAAAAGCAATAGGAGGAACACAAGTTTAATTTCAAGGTAGATTTACTTTTGACATGATGAATAGAAGTTGTAAGTGATCTCTTATGGACCAACACAACTGAATTCGTGTGTCCTTGTATGATTATGTTACATATTCCTTCTATCTTGGGGAAGTATAGGATATCACCTCATACTTGTGAGTTTTTCTAAAGTTCATTTTTCGCTATTATTCTTTTTCACTTTTTCACTAGAGAGCGAGTAACAACTAATACTAGGGAAGTTGATAGCTCGAAATTTAGCACTATTTTACTGAGGTTTTTAAAGTATACTATTACTCATATTGTCACTCATTTCATGCTCCATCTAGATACACCTATTTTGCACACTTACGAGTTCTTGTTCATTTTCATATGAGCTTCGCATATTTTGTAGTCTTAGTAGGATTTTATTATGTTTCCCTTGTATTTTATATGTGTTTAGGTGTACGTTATTGACGATCATGGAAAAAGGAAGCAAAATGGACCAAAAGTGATATTTTCCAACATCTTATATTCTAGTTCTAAGTCCATGGTGTTGTAGCCCTCGTCCATACGAGTTCAACAAGCCGAAGAACACCTCAATCGGAGTCCGGATGAAGAAATGGCGAGCAAAATACGAAAGCATCTCCAAGTTTAACGACCACCGGTACGGCCGGGTCCGCTTGTACTGTCCTTCCGTACCGGGCTCCGTTGGGTCCGTTTCGTCAAACAAAACAACATTTGTGAAGGCCCGATGGGTATATTCGGCCACAGGCTCCGTCGGTTCACAAAACCGACCTCCAGCGCCTATATAAAGAGTGGAGGAGGCAAGCAGTGGCATCACTTCATCATCCATGCCCTAGGGGCGGAGCCCTGCTGCTCCGCCGCCACCGCCGTCTCCATAGCTGCTGCCTCCATTACCATCTCCACCAAAACAGAAGAGGAGGAGGAGGCTAGGATCTTGAAGGGCAATGCATCGATCTCCATCATCATCATCAACATCTCCATCACCGATCCCTTTTGTCTACTTGGTTGTGATCCGAACTCTATTAGGATTTACACTTGTATGCAATTGTACCTTCATATTCATATTTTCCATGAGGTTGATCCCCTTCATGTATGAGTAGTCTCTTTGTTCTTGGGGAGATATGTAGAAACCCTAGTAATTAACATTATGATGTTAAATAAAGATGTTTTATACCTTTGATCTATGAATGTGTTTTAGTTCTATTCTTAATGTTATGTGAAGTGCACCACATAATATTTGACTTATGGACAAGGAGGGAACTACCCTTTGAAGTGTGGTAGAGTGAACGGCGGGAAGTGACATTACCGTATCGACGCTGTAACACATGGATGTGGAGGATAAGGAGGGACTCACTAAACTCATATCGATAACCATGGGGTAAACCCCTTAATAGCAAATAGTCAATATGTGACTTGCAGAAGACTGGCTGCTGTGGTTATTTAGAGATGCGATGACCAATGGATTTCTAGGCGCATCTTATTATGGAGCTCTCCCCACATATAGCTTGAGAAAGATATAGTTCATTCTAATCATAAGTAATAGCAATACTAGTGGTGGAACCTACACTCCTTGAGAACTCCTCAACCATATCACAAAAACACTCTCTAGCTCTTGGATACATTCATTATTTACCTTTTTTAAGTTACTTTAAACTCTCTAACTATTGCCACCTTAGCAACCTATAGTATAGGCTATTTCCAAACCACGGTTTTGGTGTGAACGTGGTTGCGCCCGTTAACGCAAATAAGTTGTGTTTTTTGCCATTTGCAATGCTTCCCAGGGACGAATTTATATAAATAATATTTGCTTGTTAGTACTACAACAACCCCGTTGCTGATCGGCAGGAACCCGGGCCATCACATCATGATGTTCTTCGTCATCCGGTCGGACAGATGACTAAGTTTTATGTCACGTGAACATTGATGGTGCAGATGAAGAAAGGAGTACATGCTCGGTAACAAGGATAACCTAGAGTTTCAATTTCGGCTAGGTAAAGTATCGAGAAGCAAAGCGTCGTGTATCAAAAGTAATACAGAAGGTTCACACAATAAATATCTTTATGTTATGTGTCGGGATTGATGCAAGAATCGCGCGCATTGACCACAAGTTCACCCACACATATTTTCTCATACAAGTTGGATCAAAACAAGTACTAAAGAAAGGGTTCATAATAGGCATATTGATGCGCGTGGTTGACGTATTGTCTTTTCGTTCGACACGTCCGTTGGGAACCCCAAGAGGAAGGTGTGATGCGCACGGGGCCGGCAAGTTTCCTCAAGAAGAAACCAAGGTTTAATCGGACAAGAGGAGTCAAGAAGCACGTTGAAGGTTGATGGCGGCGAGATGTAGTGCGGCGCAACACCAGTAGATTCCGGCGCCAACGTGGAACCCGCACAACACAACCAAAGTACTTTGCCCCAACGAAACAAGTGAGGTTGTCAATCTCACCGGCTTGCCGTAACAAAGGATTAACCGTATTGTGTGGAAGATGATTGTTTGCAGAGAAAACAAGTAAAACAAGTATTGCAAGAGATTGTATTTCAAGAAAGAGAATTGGACCGGGGTCCACAGCTCACTAGAGGTGTCTCTCCCATAAGACGAACAAGCATGTTGGGTGAACAAATTACAGCTTGGGCAATTGACAAATAAAGAGAGCATGACAATGCACATACATATCATGATGAGTATAGTGAGATTTAATTGGGCATTACGACAAAGTACATAGACCGCCATCCAACCGCATCTATGCCTAAAAAGTCCACCTTCAAAGTTATCATCCGAACCCCTCCAAGCATTAAGTTGCAAGCAACAGTACAATTGCATTAAGTATGGTGCGTAATGTAATCAACAACTACATCCTTAGACATAGCATCAATGTTTTATCCCTAGTGGCAACAAAGACAACACAACCTTAGAACTTTCTCACATCGTCCTGGTGTCAATGCAGCATGAACCCACTATCGAGCATAAGTACTCCCTCTTGGAGTTACAAGCATCTACTTGGCCGCAGCATCTACTAGTAACGGAGAGCATGCAAGATCATAAACAACACATAAGCATAACTTTGATAATCAACATAACAAGTATTCTCTATTCATCGGATCCCAACAAACGCAACATATAGAATTACATATAGATGATCTTGATCATGATAGGCAGCTCACAAGATCCGACAATGATAGCACAATGGGGAGAAGACAACCATCTAGCTACCGCTATGGACCCATAGTCCAGGGGTAGACTACTCACACATCACACCGGAGGCGACCATGGCGGCGTAGAGTCCTCCGGAGATGATTCCCCTCCCGCAGGGTGCCGGAGGCGATCTCCTGGATCCCCCGAGATGGGATCGGCGGCGACGGCGTCTCGGCAAGGTTTTCCGTATCGTGGCTCTCGCACCGGGGGTTTCGTCACGGAGGCTTTAAGTAGGCGAAGGGCAAGTCAAGAGGCGGCACGGGGGCCCACACCACAGGCCGGCGCGGCCAGGGTGGGGCCGCGCCGCCCTAGGGTTTGGCCACCCCGTGGCCCCTCTTCGTCTCGCCTTCGGACTTCCGGAAGCTTCGTGGAGAAAATAGGCCCCCGGGCTTTGATTTCGTCCAATTCCGAGAATATTTCCTTACTAGGATTTCTGAAACCAAAAACAGCAGTAAAACAAAGAATCGGCACTTCGGCATCTTGTTAATAGGTTAGTTCCGTAAAATGCACGAATATGACATAAAGTGTGCATAAAACATGTAGATAACATCAATAATGTGGCATGGAACATAAGAAATTATCGATACGTCTGGAGACGTATCAGCATCCCCATGCTTAGTTCTCGCTCGTCCCGAGCAGGTAAAACGATAACACAGATAATTTCTGGAGTGACATGCCATCATAATCTTGATCATACTATTTGTAAAGCATATGTAGTGAATGCAGCGATCAAAACAATGTGTATGACATGAGTAAACAAGTGAATCATAAAGCAAAGACTTTTCATGAATAGCACTTCAAGACAAGCATCAATAAGTCTTGCATAAGAGTTAACTCATAAAGCAATAATTCAAAGTAAAGGTATTGAAGCAACACAAAAGAAGATTAAGTTTCAGCGGTTGCTTTCAACTTGTAACATGTATATCTCATGGATATTGTCAACATAGAGTAATATAATAAGTGCAATAAGCAAGTATGTAGGAATCAATGCACAGCTCACACAAGTGTTTGCTTCTTGAGGTGGAGAGAAATAGGTGAACCGACTCAACATTGAAAGTAAAAGAATGGTCCTCATAGAGGAAAAGCATCGATTGCTATATTTGTGCTAGAGCTTTGATTTTGAAAACATGAAACAATTTTGTCAACGGTAGTAATAAAGCATATGCATCATGTAAATTATATCTTATAAGTTGCAAGCCTCATGCATAGTGTACCAATAGTGCCCGCACCTTGTCCTAATTAGCTTGGACTACCCGGATTATCACCGCAATACATATGCTTTAACCAAGTTTCACAAAGGGGTACCTCTATGCCGCCCGTACAAAGGTCTAAGGAGAAAGCTCGCATTTGGATTTCTCGCTTTTGATTATTCTCAACTTAGACATCCATACCGGGACAACATAGACAACAGATAATGGACTCCTCTTTTAATGCTTTAAGCATTTGACAACAATTAATTCTTTTCTCATTAGAGATTTGAGGATATTTGTCCAAAACCGAAACTTCCACCATGAATCATGGCTTTAGTTAGCGGCCCAATGTTCTTCTCTCACAATATGCATGCTCAAACCATTCAACTCATGGTAGATCGCCCTTACTTCGTACAAGACGAACATGCATAGCAACTCACATGAAATTCAACAATGAGTTGATGGCGTTCCCCAGAAACATGGTTATCGCACAACAAGCAACTTAATAAGAGATAAAGTGCATAATTACATATTCAATACCACAATAGTTTTTAAGCTATTTGTCCCATGAGCTATATATTGCAAAGGTGAATGATGGAATTTTAAAGGTAGCACTCAAGCAATTTACTTTGGAATGGCGGGAAAATACCATGTAGTATAGGTAGGTATGGTGGACACAAATGGCATAGTGGTTGGCTCAAGTATTTTGGATGCATGAGAAGTATTCCTCTCGATACAAGGTTTAGGCTAGCAAGGCTTATTTGAAACAAACACAAGGATGAACCGGTGCAGCAAAACTCACATAAAAGACATATTGAAAACATTATAAGACTCTACACCGTCTTCCTTGTTGTTCAAACTCAATACTAGAAATTATCTAGACCTTAGAGAAACCAAATATGCAAACCAAATTTTAGCATGCTCTATGTATTTCTTCATTAATGGGTGCAAAGCATATGATGCAAGAGCTTAAACATGAGCACAACAATTGCCAAGTATCACATTACCCAAGACATTTATAGCAATTACTACATGTATCATTTTCCAATTCCAACCATATAACAATTTAACGAAGGAGAAACTTCGCCATGAATACTATGAGTAGAAACCAAGGACATACTTGTCCATATGCTACAGCGGAGCGTGTATCTCTCCCATAAAGTGAATGCTAGGATCCATTTTATTCAAACAAAACAAAAAACAAAAACAAACCGACGCTCCAAGAAAAAGCACATAAGATGTGATGGAATAAAAATATAGTTTCAGGGGAGGAACCCGATAATGTTGTCGATGAAGAAGGGGATGCCTTGGGCATCCCCAAGCTTAGACGCTTGAGTCTTCTTGATATATGCAGGGGTGAACCACCGGGTGCATCCCCAAGCTTAGAGCTTTCACTCTCCTTGATCATGTTGCATCATACTCCTCTCTTGATCCTTGAAAACTTCCTCCACACCAAACTCGAAACAACTCATTAGAGGGTTAGTGCACAATATAAATTGACATATTCAGAGGTGACACAATCATTCTTAACACTTCTGGACATTGCATAATGCTACTGGACATTAGTGGATCAAAGAAATTCATCCAACATAGCGAAAGAGGCAATGCGAAATAAAAGGCAGAATCTGTCAAAACAGAACAGTTCGTATTGACGAATTTTAAAATGGCACCAGACTTGCTCAAATGAAAATGCTCAAATTGAATGAAAGTTGCGTACATATCTGAGGATCATGCACGTAAATTGGCATAATTTTCTGAGCTACCTACAGGGAGGTGGACCCAGATTCGTGACAGCAAAGAAATCTGGAACTGCGCAGTAATCCAAATCTAGTACTTACTTTTCTATCAACGGCTTAACTTGGCACAACAAAACTCAAAACTAAGATAAGGAGAGGTTGCTACAGTAGTAAACAACTTCCAAGACACAAAATAAAAACAAAGTACTGTAGGTAAAAACATGGGTTGTCTCCCATAAGCGCTTTTTAACGCCTTTCAGCCTAGGCGCGTAAAGTGTGTATCAAGTAACATCGAGAGATGAAGCATCAACATCATAATTTGTTCTAATAATAGAATCATAAGGTACCTTTATTCTCTTTCTAGGGAAGTGTTCCATACCTTTCTTGAGAGGAAATTGATATTTTATATTACCTTCCCTCATATCAATAATAGCACCAACAAGTTCAAGAAAAGGTCTTCCCAATATAATGGGACAAGATGCATTGCATTCAATATCCAAGACAACAAAATCAACGGGAACAAGATTATTGTTAACGGTAATGCGAACATTATCAACTTTACCCAAAGGTTTCTTTGTAGAATGATCAGCAAGATTAACATCCAAATAACAATTTTTCAACGGTGGCAAGTCAAGCATATTATAAATTTTCTTAGGCATAACAGTAAATACTTGCACCAAGATCACATAAAGCATTACAATCAAAATCTTTAACCTTCATCTTAATGATGGGCTCCCAACCATCCTCTAGCTTTTTAGGAATAGAGGCTTCGCGCTCTAGTTTCTCTTCTCTAGCTTTTATGAGAGCATTTGTAATATGATGCGTGAAAGCCAAATTTATAGCACTAGCATTAGGACTTTTAGCAAGTTTTTGCAAGAACTTTATAACTTCAGAGATGTGGCAATCATCAAAATTCAAACCATTATAATCTAAAGCAATGGGATCATCATCCCCAATGTTGGAAAAAATTTCAGCAGCCTTTATCACAGACAGTGCTCAGCAGCTTTAGCAGCTTCAGCAGTTTTTCGCGCTTTGCATTAGAAGTGGAAACATTGCTAACACCAATTCTTTTATTAGTATGAGTAGGAGGTGCAGCAACATGTGTAGCATTAGCATTACTAGTGGTGGTAATAGTCCAAACTTTAGCTATATTCTTCTCTTTAGCTAGTTTTTCATTTTCTTCTCTATCCCACCTAGCACGCAGCTTCAGCCATTAATCTTATATTCTCATTAATTCTAACTTGAATGGCATTTGCTGTAGTAACAATTTTATTATCGATAATTCCTATTAGGCAAAACTTTTGATTTCAAAAGATCAACATCGTAGAGCAAGACTATCAACTTTAGAAGCAAGTATATCAATTTTACCAAGCTTTTCTTCAACCGTATTTGTTAAAAGCAAGCTTTGTGTACTAATAAATTCTTTAAGCATGGCTTCAAGTCCAGGGGGTGAATTCCTATTATTGTTGTA